>NC_142439.1:49050303-49353333 GCF_059453495.1 Arachis ipaensis | reverse complement strand
ATGGAATTAACCACAAAGTGGTGACTCCATATCATCCACAGAAAAATGGGCAGGCTAAATTCTCAAATAGAGAACTAAAATGAATCGTAGAACGGACTGTAAGTACCCATAGAAGGGATTGGGCAAAAAGTCTGGATGATGCTCTGTGGGCATACAGAACAGCATTCAAGATCCATATAGGGACCTCTCCATATCAGCTCGTATATGGAAAAGCCTGTCATTTGCCAGTAGAACTGGAACATAAAGCCTACTGGGCAACCAGATTCCTTAACCTTGATGCTAAGGTAGTTGGAGAGAAAAGATTACTCTAGTTGAATGAGCTGGAGGAGTTCAGACTCAATGGTTGCGAAAATGCTAAAATTTACAAAGAGAAAGCAAAAAGATGGTTCTACAGTTTAACTGTAGTCTCAGATTGTTCCCTGGGAAATTAAAATCCCGGTGGAGGGGACCATATGTGATTACAAGTGTGTCACCATATGGATATGTAGAGCTTTAGGATATTGACTCTGACAAAAAATTCATTGTTAATGGATAGAGAATCAAACATTACCTTGAAAGCAATGTTGAGCAAGAGTGCTCAAAACTGAGACTAAATTAAAAGCTCAGTACAAGTCCAGCTAAAGACAATAAAGAAGCACTTGCTAGGAGGCAACCCAGCTATTATCAAAAAATTAGATGTTTATAACAATTATATAAGTCTATTTAATTTTTTTATTCATGTTAGTTAATACATTTTAGTGAATAAGTCAGGAAAATAGAGGTTCAGGACATAAAGCAGAGGAATCACAGAGAAAAATGGCTTACTGGCGTTAAAATGCCAGTAAAGGAGCATTTTGGACGTTAAACGCAAGAATGGCTACCATTCTGGGCGATTAACGCTAGAAAGGGTATCATTCTGGGGGTTAAACGCCAGAATGGGCAGCATTCTGGGCTTTTAACGCCAGAAACAGCAGCATCCAGGGCATTCAGAAAAAAGCCCAGTACAAAGGATTCCTGGCATTTAACGCCAGCCAGGGTACCTGGGTGGGCGTTAAACGCCCAAAATGGCCACCAGATGGGCGTTAAACGCTAGAATGACTATCATGTTTTAATTCATAATTTTCTGCATAAAAATGTTACAAATATGCATCTTTCAATTTCCTATTTCAAAAATTAATAATATTATAAATTCTTTTCAATGCCTTTTTAAAATGTTTTTAAAAGAAAAACACATTTACCTTTTCAATTTCTTTCCAAATCTTTTTAATTCATCCATCTTATCTTTTATTTCTTAGGTGCATTAATAATTAATTCAGATTTAACTTCCTCATATCTTTTTCAAATCTTTCATATTTTACAAATTGTATCTTTTATCAATCATATCTTCTTATCTTATCTTTTTCAAAAATAATTCAAAACCCATTCCCTCCCTCCCTTTTAAATACACATTCGGCCAACCCCTCTTCACCCTTTATTCGAATCCTTCTCTCCGGCTATTCATCTTCATTCTTTTTATTTTTGCTTGAGGACAAGCAAATCTCTAAGTTTGGTGTGCTTTTCGTGATCCCTGAGCTAAAACAAACGAATCTCATGGCTCCCAAAGAAAGACAAACCACTTAAAGAGGCAAGAAAGAAACCAATCCAAAGCCACTGTGGATGCATGAGAATTTATGCACCAAAGAATACGTAGACCATTACTTCAAAATTGTGTGCAGAAGATCAGTGATCCTGGAAGTTAGGTTCAATCTGGAAGAAGATGAATACCCAGAGATCCAAGAACAGATTCGAAACAGGGGCTGTGAAGTCCTGGCTAATCCTGAGATACATGTTGGAAGAAATATGATCCAGGAATTCTATGTAAATCTGTGGATGACGGATAAGCAAAGATTAGATGGAACTGCTTTCTACTCCTTTCGGACCATGGTCAGAGGGAAGATTATTTACTTCCACTTTGACAAGGTTAGAGAAGTTCTCAAGCTTCCTCAACTACAAGATGATCCAGAATCCTTTAATAGGAGAATGGCCAAAGATAAAAGGCTAGATCAAGTTCTAGAGGACATATGCCTCCCTGGAACCGAGTGGATTACCAATACAAAAGGTGTCCCAAACTAGCTAAAGAGAGGAGATCTCAAACCAGTTGCTAGAGGTTGGCTGGATTTCATTGGGGGTTCTATACTTCCAACCAGCAACCGTTCTGAAGTCACTGTCAAGAGAGCAGTAATGATTCACTGTATTATGCTGGGGAAAGAAGTAGAGATTCCTCAGCTGATTCCTGGTGAAATTTACATATTTGCAAACAAGGAATCCACTGATGCTAAATTGGCTTACCCAAGCTTGATTAGTCTGTTATGTAAAGATGCGGGGGTACAGATAGGCGTGGATGAATTTATCCCAGTTGAATGCCCAATCACCAAAAAGGTGATGGATGGACCTCAAGTTCAAGAAAACCCCATCAAAAGGAGGGCGCATGAGCTCCTCCCAGAAATTCCTCAATTTGAACATTGGGACCGCTTAGAAGCATCTGTCACCAAGCTGCAAGAAGCTATGGATCAACTCAAAGAAGAGCAGCAGAATCAAAACAGCATACTCTGCAAACTGCTCAAAGAACAAGAGAAACAAGGGCGTGAGATACATGAGCTAAAGTGCCAGAAGCTGCCCCTTGAAGAGCTAGACGTCCCATAGATTGAAGGAGCAAGTATCTCTCAAAATAAAGGTTGTTGAGTCCTAACTCTGTGATAACTTTTGTTATTAGAGACCTATTTTAAGAGTTACATGAGCATTAGTGTTAAAGTCGTTTATTTTTATGTCTATAATTTCCTTTCTTTTATTGTTATTTTTCTGCTTTTATGTTTAGTTTCTGTCTTGTTTTATCTTTATTACATGATTATTAGTGTTTAGAGTCTATATCTTAAAGCTATGAATGATTTCATGAATCTCTCACCTTTCTTAAATGAAAAAAAAATATTTTTATTTGCAGAAGAATAAGAAGTGCATAATTGCGAAATTTATCTTGAAATTAGTCTAATTATTTTGATGTGGTGGCAATACCTTTTGTTTTCTGAATGAATGCTTGAACATTGCATATTTTTTATAGTGAAGTTTATGAATGTTAAAATTGTTGGATCTTGAAAGAATAATGAAAAAGGAGAAATGTTATTGATAATCTAAAAAATCATAAAATTAATTCTTGAAGCAAGAAAAAGTAGTGAAACAAAAAGCTTGCGAAAAAAATAGAAAAAGCAAGCAAAAAAAGACAATAGCCCTTTAAACCAAAAGGCAATGGTAAAAAGGATCCAAGGCTTTGAGCATTAATGGGTAGGAGGGCCCAAGGGAATAAAATTCTAGCCTAAGTGGCTAAATCAAGCTGTCCCTAACCATGTGCTTGTGTCATGAAGGTCCAAGTGAAAAGCTTGAGACTGAGTGGTTAAAGTCATGGTCCAAAGCAAAAAGAGTGTGCTTAAGTGCTCTAGGCACCTCTAACTTGGGACTCTAGGAAAGCTGAGTCACAATCTGAAAAGGTTCACCCAGTTATGTGTTTGTGGCATTTATGTATCTGGTGGTAATACTGGAAAACAAAATGCTTAGGGTCACGGCCAAGACTCATAAAGTAGTTGTGTTCAAGAATCAACATACTAAACTAAGAAAATCAATAACACTATCTGAATTCTGAGTTCCTATGGGTGCCAATCATTCTGAACTTCAAACGATAAAGTGAGATGCTAAAACTCTTCAGAAGCAAAAATGCTACTAGTCCCACTCATCTAATTGGAAGTAATCTTCATTGATATTTTTGAAATTTATTGTATATTTTCTTTTTTTTACCCTATTTTGTTTTTAGTTGCTTGGGAACAACCAACAATTTAAGTTTGGTGTTGTGATGAGCGGATAATTTTTGTTTTTAGTATGTTTTAGTTACCTTTTATTATATTTTTATTAGTTTTTATGCAAAAATTACATTTATGGACTTTACTATGAGTTTTTGTATTTTTTTATAATTTCAGGTATTTTCTGGCTGAAATTGAGGGACCTGAGCAAAAATCTGATTCAGAGGCCGAGAAAGGACGGCAGATGCTGTTGGATTCTGACCCTCCTACACTCGAAGTGGATTTTCTGGAGCTAAAAATTCCCAATTGGCGCACTCTCAATTGCGTTGGAAAGTAGACATCTTGGGCTTTCCATCAATATATAATAGTTTATGCTTTGACTGAGATTTAATAGCCCAAACTGGCGTTAAACGCCAGCTAGAGACCCTTTTCTGGAGTAAAACACCAGAACTAGCACCAAAACTGGAGTTAAACGCCCAAACTGGCACCTAAGATAGAGTTTAACTCTAAGAATGGTCTATGCACGTGAAAGCTTCAATGCTCAGCCCAAGCACACACCAAGTGGACCCCGGAAAGTGGATTTCTGCACTATCTGCACTTAGTTATTCAATTTCTGTAAACCTAAGTTACTAGTTTAGTATAAAAACTACTTTTAGAGATTCATTTTGCAACTCATGACATTTTACATCTGATATCGTAGTTTCTACGGCATGAGTCTCTAAACCCCTTAGGTGGGGGTGAGGAGCTCTGCTGTGTCTCAATGGATTAATGCAATTACTATTGTTTTCTATTCAATCACGCATGATTCTGTTCTAAGATACTCACTCGTACTTCAATATAGAGAATATGATGATCCGTGACACTCATCATCATTCTCAAATTTATGAACGCGTGCTTGACAACTATTCCCATTCTACCTGAGCTCAACGTAGTCATTGGGCGACAGCTTGAGTGCGTATCTCTTGGGTCTCTAATCCACAGACCGAGTTCGTGAGATTAGAACCTTTGTGGTAGAGGCTAGAACCAATTAGCAGCATTCCTGAGATCCGAAAAGTCTAAACCTTGTCTGTGGTATTCCGAGTAGGATCTGGAACGGGATGACTGTGACGAGCTTCAAACCCATGAATGCTGGGCACAGTGACAGTGTGCAAAAGGATAGAGAGATCCTATTCCGACACAAGTGAGAACCGAGAGATGATTAGCCGTGCGGTAGCTGTACCTGGTATTTTTATCCGAGACGAGAGATCCGACAGTTAATTAGCCGTACAGAAATCGTGCGTGTTTGTAGAAGAAGACAGTAGAAAAGCAGAGATTCAGACGACAGAGCATCTCTGGAACCTCAACCTGTTCCTTATTACTGAATCACAAGTACCATTTATTTCATGTTATTTACATTTCATAAACAAAATAACTTTTATCATTAATCTCCTGACTAAGATTTACAAGATAACCATAGCTTACTTTAAGCCGACAATCTCCGTGGGATCGACCCTTACTCACGGAAGGTATTACTTGGACGACCCAGTGCACTTGCTGGTTAGTTGTGCAGAGTTGCAAAGGTGTGATTGTAATTTCGTGCACCAATGACACTTTTGGAGATCCATGCGAACGCACGCATGGCGCGCATGCGTGGAAGGAGGATCAGCGTTCACCAGCAAGGAACGCTATGTTCAATTTGAATGAACGCCTGCGATACCTTCAGAATTTGAATTTGAATTTGGTCACCGACGCGCACAGGTGCATGACGCACACGCGTCGATGTGACGATAGTGGTGGTTGGTGCAAACACGTACATGATGCTGGAGCGCAGAAGTGACAATTGGCCATTGATGAGAGGACTTTTGTGTGGCTTAGAAATTCACAAATGAAGTCTCGTTGCAACTATATTTTCTAAACCAACAATAATCCTTTCATACAAAAGATTGTTTGTCACAAGTGACAAACCCCTAAATTTATAAACCGAAGTATTGAATCTCGGGTCATTCTCCCTAGGAATTGCAATAAAGTGTCTTGTTATTGGTTATGAGTTATATTTGGGGTTTTAGAGATTTTAGACAAGAAACATAAATTGCAAAGAAAATAAACTAACAACTAACAAAACTCCTGGCAAGGTATGAGAACTAGAAGTCCTATCCTAGTTATCCTCCTCAATTGTGACCACAAATTATCCATTGCTACCACTTAGTTAACCTCTAACCATGGAGGAAAGTCAAGTGGATGAATCAACTTGTTTCCACAAGTCCTAGCCAACTCCCAAGGGAAAGACTAGCTTTAGTGGTATCCAAATCAATTTGCAACTTCTAATTATCAATCAACAAAGGAATTAGATAACTCAAGCGTCACTAATTACTCTAACTAGGTCAAGAGGAACAAAATCTCTACTAAAATCCAACCAAGAATTTTATCAAACACTTGGAAGGAATAAAAGGAAAGCATAGTAAAAAGTGCAAGGAAAGTAAATCTATACTACTCAATTGCAAGAAATCAAACAACAACAAATCAAATGAACAATAAAGGAACATGAAAACATAAATTGCATTGAAATGAAAATAGAAGAAACAAAACTGCATGAACATAAAAGTAAAGGATTACAAGAATTAAATGCAAAACTAGAGAGAGGAGAAGTAGAAGAAGAAGAATTGATAAAGGATCAGTAAATCAAAGCATGAAATTAAATTAGATCTAAGAAATTCTAATCTAGATCTAAAACCTACTCCTAATCCTAGAGAGAAGTGAGAGCTTCTCTCTCTAAAACTAACTTTCCTTCCAAAAATTAAACTAAACTAAACTACTGTGTGAAAGTATGTAAAAGTATGATGATTCCGCTTCAATCCTTGGCTTAATTAGCATCAGAAATGAGTTGGATTGGGCCCACAAGGCTTTAGAATTCGCTGGCCACGTATTGCTTTAACTGGATCATATGGCAGCAACGACGTGTGCACATACAGTGCACGTACGCGTTACCATACATGTAGAAACTATGGCAAATCTTATATCATTTTGAAGCCCCAGAGGTTAGCTTTCCAATGCAACTAGAACCGCATCATTTGGACCTCTGCAGCTCAAGTTATGGTCGTTTAAGTGCAAAGAGGTCGGCTTGACAGCTTTTGCAATTCCTTCATTTCTTCCTGAGTTCTCCATTTTTACATGCTTTTCCTTCAGTCCCTTGATCCAATCTTTGCCTCCTAAATCTGAAATCACTTAGCAAACATATCAAGGCATCTAATAGAATCAAAGGTAAGTTAAGATTAAACAATTAAGGACTTAAAAAGCATGTTTTCACTCTTAAGCACAATTAAAGGAGACTTTAGAAAACCATGCTATTTCATTGGATAAATGGGAGAAACGTTGACAAAACCCTCTAAATCTAACACAAGATAAACCCTAAATATAGAATTTATCAGCCATCTACACGCACGCGCAAAGGACGCGCACGCATGAGGAGCGTTCATGGCGCAAACGTAGCGTTCAGTTAATGAATGCTGCCAAGGGACACACACGCGTGTATGGTACGCGCAAGCATGGTTGAGGCTGAAGATAGTGTTAACGCGCACGCTTATGTTACGCGTACGCGTCGATGGTACAACAATGCCAGGAACACAAACGCGCATAGGACGCGCATGCGTCGGTGAATGAACGCAGCGTTCACTTTAAGAACGCTACGTTCTCCTGAAGCATGCTCCCAACCACACCAACTAAGGACCCATTCTGATTTGTGTCAACCAAGGCCAGAAAGCCCAATCCAAGAACTTGATGATTGAATTAGAAAGTGTATAAATAGAGAAAAATTTGATTTCATTAAGGGACCTTGTTTTCAGACCTTCCTCTTTTTGCAATTTTAGAAGTTTTTAGAATTTGGATCTGATTTTGTTTTTCTTTCTGTCTTCATTTTCTGCATTTTCTTTTTCTGTTTTGTGCTAGTGCAATGATGAACTAAACCCTAATTTCATTAGGGGGAGGAGCTCTTTTTTAATTCCAATGAATCAATTAAATTCTTCTTCTTCCCAATTCAATTGTGTAGCTATTGTGTATCTTTGATGCACGGAAAATTTGTCTCGCAACAAATCTCCCTTCGGCAAGTGTTACGAATTTGTCGTCAAGTAAAAACTCACAATAGAGTGAGGTCGAATCCCACAGGGATTGATTGATCAAGCAACTTTAATTAGAAGAATGTTCTAGTTGAGCGAATCCAGAATTTGGGTTGAGAGTTGCAGAAAATAAAATAGCGGGAATGTAAATAACAGAAAAGTAAATGCTAGAATTAAAGAACTGGAAGTAAATGACTGAAAATAAATTGCAGAATTGTAAATGGGAATGGGGGATTTGCTCATAAAAGTAAATGGCAGAAATTAAAGAGAATGGGTAAGATGAGAGATAGGGAGTTCATTGGGCTTAGGAGATGTTGCAATTCTCCGGATCAAGTTCATTTTCATCTCTTCCTCAATCAATGCACTCATTGATCTCCTTGGCAATCTTAATTGATTGAATTACAATTTCTTGCAATTCAATCTCTCAAGTCTTGATCAATAGCAAATTCCTTGGTCAATTGCTCATGAGAAGAGATGAAGTATGGTCACTGATTATACCACATGCATTTCCCAAATCAAGTATTGAGAGGGTTATAGTCACATACCCATCTAAACCTAATTTGGTCCAGCATGAGAAAGCATTTCTAGCTTGATCTCTTCATTCCTCTTTCAAGGTTCAAAAGAGATCCAAGTTTGAATAGCTTCTTTTCCAAGATAACTACTCAATTAGATGAAGATCGAAAGCTTTCAAGTAACATCAAGAGAAAAGATAGAAGAAGAATAATGAAAATTAGTATTGATCCATCAAATTACAACAGAGCTCCCTAACCCAATGAAAGGGGTTTAGTTGTTCATAGCTCTTGAAAATGAAAACAAAGATGGAGAATACATCATAAAACTAGAAAATGCAGAGAAAGTAAAATACAGAGAGTAGTTCTCTTTTTCCAACCTCCAGAACTCCTTTAACAATTCAAAGCTACTCCTATATATACTACTTCTCTCAGCTTCTAGTTGGCTCTTCAAGTCTTGGGCCTTTGGATCTTGAGTTTGAAGCAGTTCTCTTCTTCATTTGGGCTTGGCTTTACTTGCAGAGAGAAAATGTGAAGTGGGAAGAGACTTTAACTCAGGACATTAGGGGTCTTAACGTTTAGTGAAAATATGAGTTCGAGAACGTTAGTGACAATCAACTTTCTCACTAACGTTACTAAGTAAAAGCCACGTTAACTTCAACGTTAGTGGCATAAACGCTGCCACTAACGTTGCCTCTAAGTCCTTCGCACACGTTATTGAGACTTAACATTTCCAATAACTTTGAAAAGCCCCCTTTGTTCCCACGTTAGAGCCCACGTTAACTTAGTTAACGTGGCTCCTTAACGTGGGCTTGTCATCCTTCGAGAACGTTAGTGACACTCAACATTGTCACTAACGTTCCAAGGTGCCCCTATGCCTCACGTTAGAGTCCACGTTACCTAGGTTAACGTGGCTTCTAACGTGGCCATGCTTAGCCATCCCCAACGTTAGTGACAATGTTGAATGTCACTAACGTTGGCCATTCTTTCACTCATCAACGTTAGCTTCCACGTTAACTAAGTTAACGTGGAAGTTAACATGGCTCTTTGGGGGGTTGTGTGGTTGCTTCCAACGTTAGTGACAATGTTGGGTGTCACTAACGTTGTCGACCACTCTTGCTTCTTACGTTAGCTCCCACGTTAACCAAGTTAACGTGGGAGTTAACATGGTATGTTTCTCCTTAGGCCAACGTTAGTGACAATGTTGAATGTCACTAACGTTGGCGTTTCGCCCCCTTTCTAACGTTAGAGGCCACGTTAACTAAGTTAACGTGGACTCTAACGTGGCCACTTATGAGCATCTGCCAACGTTAGTGACAATGTTAAGTGTCACTAACGTTGGCTCAACTTCCCTTCTCCATGTTAGAGTTCACGTTAACTTAGTTAACGTGACTCTTAACGTGGTCAATGATAGCTTCGAGAGCGTTATTGGCAATCACTTTTCTCATTAACTTTGCAAGTTACCTCCCATTCCTTGCTTCCTTTGGTCTTGAAATCAAGCAATAGAATGCATCAAAGTTCTAGTCCAAGTCATGGGTAATGCAACATACAATTTGTCACTAAACTTATGCAAAATCCTCATGAAATAATGTAAAATGAACAATGTATGCTTGAATCAAGGTGTAAGTGAATATCTACCCAAAACTAGCTTATTTCCTAAGGAAATGCATAAAACTAACCTAAAAACAGTAAAGAACAGGTCAGTGAAACTGGCCAAGATGCCCTGCCATCACAACACCAAACTTAAAGCTTGCTTGTCCTTACGCAAGTACTGGAACAAGAGAATGATGAATGGAATGCCAAGAGCAATGAGTCATTCTTGTGGAAGTCATATCACTGATTTTATGGTGGTTTCATGCATAGCAACTTAGGTTCATTCCTGGCTTTCAGACCTTTATCATGTCTTAAAACACTCACTTTGCTTACATCCCATGAGACTTTTATTCATTGATCCCTTTATTGTCATTTCAGAGCTCATTGGTGTTCTTAGGCTAAGTGCTCTGTAAGGGGGCAACTTTTAAGATAAGCTTTCAGCCAACACTCTCGAACCAGTTGGTTCAAGGTGCTAGGTGTTGAAGCACCCCTAAGGACTTACTCCCTCAAGTCTCTCCCCCATACATACACACCACAGGCATATAGTTCATTTATTTTCCTTCTTGAGACCTTGTGTCCAGCACCTCTTTGGGTTACTAAATGCTCTGTGGTGAGGGTTACTCTTGATAATGGACTTTCAGCCGATAATCCCGGGTTAGTTAACCCAAGTTACCAGGTGATAAAGCACCCCTAAGAGCTTATTCATCCAAGTAGATCCCTCACACAGGAACACCACAGACACATATCTTAAGATCAAAACCATTGGTGCCTAGCCTTATTGCTTACTCTTTTTCTTTTGTCTTTTTCCACTTTCATTATTCTTTTCTCTTTCTCTTATTAGGATCTTGTCATATACTTAGTCTCATGAGGTGTGTTCAAAGCAAAGTATTCAGGCCAGATAGTTGTCATCCCACCTTATGATTGAACCAACTTAGCTGACTTATGATCATACCATAAACTCATGAATGTACTCCATAGTGTGAACTCCACTCTGGTCTTTTGAAACATAAACATTCTCTCTTCATTTGATTAAAAAGGGACATGCATACAAGTAAGTAAAGTAGGGATGCAGTGACATAAAGACTAGTGCACATAGACCTATTCAGAACTTAAAAGACAGAATTTAAAAAGGGTTCAACTACGAGTAACTACAAATCAAAAGTGCATTCGGACTTCCAATTTTCAACAATTCTGAGTACAATGGAATTAAGTAACAATACAACCTTCGGGTGATGATTTCTGGTTGCCCTCTCTCTTTGTCATCATCCTAGTTTTTGCTGCCTCGCTTCTTTGGGTGGAGGTGCACCATTTCCTCATAAGATTCCTACAAGGTTACTGGAAGTTGCTTGTTCCCAAAGCACTTGAGACATAGTTAGTTTGCATGTATGCTGGTGCTTTTGGAACTCAATTTGGTGTGTGAACACCAAACTTAGTTCCTTGCCCAGTGAAAACATTGTACATATGCAGAGAACCCCATATCTTATTGTCACAAAGCAATGATCACCTATAGTCTAACTACATCTAAGTGGTTTCTCTTGATTGGGTGGAGCTAGCAATGTTCTTTTGGAGTGGAGTGTAGTTCTAACCAATGTCCTTTGGTGGAACACCAAACTTAGAATTACACCATCACTCTTGGATTGTTCTGGTGTGGAACACCAAACTTAGCTCCTTACAATACAGGGGAAACGACTTGTGATGATTTTTTTTTTATTGAAATAAAGATGAAAGTGAAACTACCTGAGGTTGGGTTGCCTCCCAATAGAGCGCTCTTTTATCGTCGCTAGCTCGACGAGTCCTTAATTACTTGAGATGGTACTTTACTCTGGGGTTTTCCCCAGGTTGCCCAGATAATGCTTGAGTCTTTGTCCATTCACTGTAAAAGTCCTCTCTGAACCTTCATCCGTGATTTCGATGTGGCCATATGGTGATACTTTCGTAACCATGAAAGCTCCGGACCACCTTGACTTGAGTTTTCCTGGGAACAGCCTTAATTTAGAATTATAAAGGAGTACTCGCTGCCCCTTTTTCGAAACTCCTGGGCGCAAGATGCATGTCATGTTTTCTCTTTGCCCTTTCTTTATACATCTTAGTGTTTTCATAGGCTTGTGACCTGAATTCCTCCATCTCTTGCAGCTGCAAGATTCTTTTTGCACCAGCAGCAATGCTGTCAAAATTTAGTATCTTGATGGCCCAGAGAGCTTTGTGTTCCAGCTCCAGTGGTAAGTGACAAGCCTTCCCATAGACCAGTTGATATGGAGACATTCCAAGTGGACTTTTGAATGCTGTTCTGTATGCCCAAAGAGCATCATCCAGCTTCTTCGACCAATCCTTTCTAGATACACCCACAGTCTTTTCCAGGATCCTCTTCAGCTCTATGTTGGATATCTCAGTTTGCCCACTTGTTTAAGGATGGTAAGGTGTGGCTACTTTATGTTTTACCCCATATCATAGGAGGAGAGCTTCTAGTGGTTTGTTACAAAAGTGGCTCCCTCCATCACTGATGAGGGCTCTTGGGACTCCAAACCGGCTAAAGATATTCTTCCTGAGGAAGTTCATGACTACCTTGTTATCATTAGTTGGGGTTGCGATAGCCTCTACCCACTTGGAAACATAATCCACTGCTACCAGGATGTACTTGTTTGCATATGAGGTTGGGAATGGTCCCATGAAATCTATTCCCCACACATCAAACAGTTCCAGTTCCAAGATGAAATTTTGTGGCATGGCGTTTCTTTTGGGCAGGTTTCCAGATCTTTGACATTCATTGCAGCTTTTTACTAGTTCCTTGGCATCCTTGAAAAGGGTGGGCCAAAGGAATCCGCTTTGTAACACCTTTGCTGCAGTTCTGTCCCCTCCAAAGTGCCCGCCATAACATGAACCGTGGCAATTCCACAGGACTTCTCTTCCTTCTTCTTCCAAAACACATCTTCTAAGGATTCCATCTGAACATTTCTTGAAGAGATATGGCTCGTCCCAGACAAAGAATTTTGCATTATTCATGAGCTTCCTTTTTTGATGTTTATTGATCCCTGGGGGTAATGCCCCAGTTGCCTTGAGATTTGCAATATCTGCAAACCATGGTGCTTTGTGAACTGTCATCAACTGCTCATCAGTGAAGAGCTCGTTCACATTTGTATCATTTCCTCCACCTTGATCATGAGGGATTCTGGATAGGTGATCTGCCACCTTGTTCTCCACTCCTTTCTTGTCTCTGATTTCAATATCAAATTCCTGCAATAGTAAGATCCACCTTATTAGTCTTGGCTTTGATTCTTGCTTGGCAAACAAATATTTAAGTGCTTTGTGATCTGTAAAGACAATCACTTTAGCACCAATGAGGTATGATCTAATTTGTCAAATGCAAAAACTATTTCTAGCAACTCCTTTTCAGTAGTGGTATAAATTTTTTTAGTTTCATTAAGGACTTTGCTAGCATAGTATATCACACGAACTAAGTTATCTTTCCTTTGTCCTAACACTGCCCCAACTGCAAAATCAGATGCATCACACATCAATTCAAGTGGTAGGTTCCAATCAGGTGGGGAAATGATAGGAGCAGAGGATAACCTCATTTTCAAATGTGCAAATGCTAGCATGCATGTTTCATCAAAGATAAATGGTGTATCAGATACAAGGAGATTGCTTAAGGGCTTGGCTATCTTTGAAAAATCTTTAATGAACCTTCTGTAAAAACCAGCATGCCCTAAAAAACTCCGAATTGCCTTGACATCACTGGGTGGGGGTAGTTTTTCAATAAGTTCTTCTTTAGCTCTATCAACCTCAATGCCTTGGTGAAAGACCTTGTGACCAAGGACTATTCCTCCTGTCACCATGAAGTGGCATTTTTCCCAGTTCAAGACCAAATTGGTCTCTTGGCATCTTTTCAATACCAAGGCGAGGTGATGTAGGCAACTAGGAAAGGAATCTCCGAATACCGAGAAATCATCCATAAAAACTTCAATGAATTTTTCTATCATATCTGAAAAGATAGAAAGCATGCAGTGTTGGAAAGTTGCAGGGGCATTACATAACCCAAATGGCATGCGCTTATAGGCAAACACTCCATACGGACAAGTAAATGAGGTTTTCTCTTGGTCTCTAGGATCAACCACTATTTGGTTATATCCTGAATAACCGTAGAGAAAATAACAATATGCGTGCCCTGCAAGTCTTTCCAACATCTGATCCATGAATGGAAGGGGAAAATGGTCTTTTCGTGTAGCCTCATTGAGTTTTCTGTAGTCTATGCGCATCCGCCATCATGTGATAGTCCTTGTAGGTATGAGCTCATTCTTCTCATTGGTAACCACAGTGATTCCTCCTTTATTGGGCACAACATGCATGGGGCTAACCCAAGGGCCGTCCGAAATTAGGTATATGACCCCTCCTTGCCAAAGCTTCATAACCTCTTTCTGCACCACTTCCTTCTTGATTGGGTTCAGCCTTCTTTGGGATTGAATGGATGGCTTGGCATCATCTTCCAACACTATTTTATGCATGCATATGGCTGAACTGATTCCCTTCAAGTCAGCAAGGGTCCATCCAATGGCATCCTTATGCTCCCGCAGCACCTTGAGTAGCTCGTCCTCTTGATCTTGACTGAGGGATGAATTTATGATCACTGGGTAGTTTTTATTTTCTCCTAGATATGCATATTTGAGAGTGGGTGGCAGTTCTTTGAGTTCAAGTTTGGATGCTTCTGACTTTTCGTTCCCTTCCTTTAGTGCATTTGGTATATGTATTTCTGCTGTGGCCACCTCTTCACTTGATTCAGATTCTTCCTCCACCAATCTCTCGTCCTCTTCAGGTTCTTCTTCTTCAAAATTCTCCTGCACTTCATCCTCAAGTGCATCTAACCTCATGCATTCCCCCAATTGTTCTGGTGGGTAACTCATGGCCTTGAACACATTGAATGTCATCTTTTCATTGTGTAATCTGAGGGTGAGGTCACCCTTCTGAACATCAATGACAGCTCCAGCAGTGGCCAAGAATGGCCTTCCCAAGATGATGGAGGTCTTGGCGTCCTCCTACATGTCCAGCACCACAAAATCTGCTGGAAATATGAAATCTCCCACTTTTACCAGCAAATCCTCTACTATCCCGTGAGGGAATTTGAACAATCGGTCTGCCAGTTGTAGGGCCATTTTTGTTGGTTTAGCCTCCTCAATTTTCATCTTTCTCATCATAGCTACTGACATCAAATTGATGCTGGCCCCTAAGTCACAAAGAGCCTTCTCTACTGTGATTTCTCCTATAATACAAGGGATCTGAAAACTCCTAGGATCCTTCAATTTCTGGGGTAGTTTATGCTGAATGATAGCACTACACTCTTCGGTTAGTATCACAATCTCATTGTTCTTCCAGCTTCTCTTCTTAGTCATTAGCTCCTTCAAAAACTTGGCATAGAGTGGCATTTGTTCTATGGCTTCAGCAAAGGGTATGTTGATTTGTAGTTTCTTGAAGATTTCCAAAAATCTCAAGAACTGGTTGTCATCTTCCTTTTTCTTCAATAGCTGGGGATATGGGGCTCTTGAGATGTTCAGTTGTGGCATCCCTTTTTCTTTCTGCGGACTTGGCGTGGGAGATTGAACTCCATCTTGCTTTTCCCCCTTTTCATTTGAGCTTTCTTCTTGTGGTTTTTGGGGCAGTTCCTTCAGTTCCTTCCCACTCCTAAGTGTGATAGCTTGACACTCCTCCCTTTTGCTTGAATTGGCATCATAGCAAAGGTTGTGGTTCGGAAGCTGCTTAAATAGATAGCTGATTTGTGTCTCCAGTTTCTTGATGGCAGCATTTTGATTCTGCATATTTGACTGCACTTCCTCTCTGAATGCTTTACTGTTTCGAATGTCTTTGCATACTCCTTCAATTAAGGTTTCGATCTTAGAGAGTTTGTCATCAATTGATGGGTGATTCGGAGCAGATGTGCTGTTTTGGTTTTGATAGGCGTGTGGAGAAGTGTTGTTGCGGGGGTTGTAACGTCTCTGGTCTTGGTCTTGATCTTGCTCACTTCCCCACCCAAAGTTTGGGTGGTTTCTCCATCCAGGGTTGTAGGTCTTGGAGTATGGATCATAGTTTTTCCTTGGTGAATTCCCAATGTAGTTGGCTTGCTCCTGACTACCCTCTGCTTCTTCATTCACTCCTTCTTGGATTGTTGATGAAGTTGAGATTCCTGCTACTTGGTTCCGCTCCATCTTCTTGGCGAGGTCAGCTAGCTACTGGGTAATGAGCTTGTTTTGGGCCAACAGAGCATCTACATTGTTTAGCTCCATTACTCCTCTTGTGTTCCCTCTTTCGGAAGCATAGAAGTAGTCGTTCTCTGCTACTGTTTCAATAACATCTATGGCTTTCTCAATAGTCTTTTTCTTGTTCAAAGATCCTCCAGATGAATGGTCTATGGCCTTCTTTGACTCAAAAGAGAGCCCTTCATAGAAAATGTGCAGCTGCACCCATTCGTTGAACATGTCAGGTGGACACTCCTTGTTAAGTCCTTGAACCTCTCTCATGCTTCATATAGAGTCTCACCATCTTGTTGCCTGAAAGTTTAGACGTCAGCTCTCAGCCTATTGATTCGTTGAGGAGGGTAAAATCTTGCTAAGAATTTGTTCACCACGTCTTCCCAAGTTGTCAAGCTTTACCTTGGGAAAGATTCCAGCCACTTGGCTGCTTTATCCCTAAGTGAGAATGGAAACAAGAGCAGTCTATAGGTGTCAGGATGAACACCATTAGACTTCACTGTGTCACATATCCTCAGGAAGGTGGTTAGATGTTGATTGGGGTCTTCTTGAACACCTCCTCCAAACGAACAGTTGTTCTGAACAAGGGTGATGAGCTGTGGTTTAAGTTCAAAGTTGTTGGCATGGATTGTTGGCTTTTGGATGCTACTTCCACAATTGCCTGGGTTTGGATTGATGTAAGAGCCCAAAACTCTTCTATCCTCCCCAGCATGATTTGCTCTACCTCCTCCCCCATGGTTGTGATCTTCTTCTTCATGATGGTTTTCCATGTTGGGTTCAAAGAATTCCTCTTCTTCCTCAGCACCAACCACTTTCTTTCCTCTTGCCTCCCTCCTTAATCTAAGGAAGGTCCTCTCAGGTTCAGAATCGAAGGAAGTTGAAGCCCCGCTTCTTCTCCCTGTCATACAACCATCAAGTGCAAGCAAGAAAAGATAGGTGCAGAAAGTATTTGTGTCAGATTTACTGTTAGTTGTGGGTGATGCAATATATCAAACAGTTAGTGGGTTAGCAAACAGAATTGAAAATAACAAAGAAAAACAAAAGAATAGAGGGGGAAGGGAAGAAGTTTAACTAAAACAGAAAGTAAATCATTCAAACAAAAAATGAAATTCACAAAATAAAAATGCTCAATCTAGTGATCTTACAATTTAATCATTGTTGATGCACAATCAATCCCCGGCAACGGCGCCATAAACTTGATGCACGGAAAATTTGTCTCGCAACAAATCTCCCTTCGGCAAGTGTACCGAATTTGTCGCCAAGTAAAAACTCACAATAGAGTGAGGTCGAATCCCACAGGGATTGATTGATCAAGCAACTTTAATTAGAAGAATGTTCTAGTTGAGCGAATCCAGAATTTGGGTTGAGAGTTGCAGAAAATAAAATAGCGGGAATGTAAATAACAGAAAAGTAAATGCTAGAATTAAAGGACTGGAAGTAAATGACTGAAAATAAATTGCAGAATTGTAAATGGGAATGGGGGATTTGCTCATAAAAGTAAATGGCAGAAATTAAAGAGAATGGGTAAGATCAGAGATAGGGAGTTCATTGGGCTTAGGAGATGTTGCAATTCTCCGGATCAAGTTCATTTTTATCTCTTCCTCAATCAATGCACTCA
Source organism: Arachis ipaensis (assembly GCF_059453495.1). Classification (NCBI taxonomy): domain Eukaryota; kingdom Viridiplantae; phylum Streptophyta; class Magnoliopsida; order Fabales; family Fabaceae; genus Arachis; species Arachis ipaensis. Next base: position 49,335,489 of record NC_142439.1, on the reverse strand, counting down.
TTGATCTCCTTGGCAATCTTAATTGATTGAATTACAATTTCTTGCAATTCAATCTCTCAAGTCTTGATCAATAGCCAATTCCTTGGTCAATTGCTCATGAGAAGAGATGAAGTATGGTCACTGATTATACCACATGCATTTCCCAAATCAAGTATTGAGAGGGTTATAGTCACATACCCATCCAAACCCAATTTGGTCCAGCATGAGAAAGCATTTCTAGCTTGATCTCTTCATTCCTCTTTCAAGGTTCAAAAGAGATCCAAGTTTGAATAGCTTCTTTTCCAAGATAACTACTCAATTGGATGAAGATCGAAAGCTTTCAAGTAACATCAAGAGAAAAGATAGAAGAAGAATAATGAAAATTAGTATTGATCCATCAAATTACAACAGAGCTTCCTAACCCAATGAAAGGGGTTTAGTTGTTCATAGCTCTTGAAAATGAAAACAAAGATGGAGAATACATCATAAAACTAGAAAATGCAGAGAAAGTAAAATACAGAGAGTAGTTCTCTTTTTCCAACCTCCAGAACTCCTTTAACAATTCAAAGCTACTCCTATATATACTACTTCTCTCAGCTTCTAGTTGGCTCTTCAAGTCTTGGGCCTTTGGATCTTGAGTTTAAAGCAGTTCTCTTCTTCATTTGGGCTTGGCTTTACTTGCAGAGAGAAAATGTGAAGTGGGCAGAGACTTTAGCTCAGGACATTAGGGGTCTTAACGTTTAGTGAAAATATGAGTTCGAGAACGTTAGTGACAATCAACTTTCTCACTAACGTTACTAAGTAAAAGCCACGTTAACTTCAACGTTAGTGGCATAAACGTTGCCACTAACGTTGCCTCTAAGTCCTTCGCACACGTTATTGAGACTTAACATTTCCAATAACTTAGAAAAGCCCCCTTTGTTCCCACGTTAGAGCCCACGTTAACTTAGTTAACGTGGCTCTTTAACGTGGGCTTGCCATCCTTCGAGAACGTTAGTGACACTCAACATTGTCACTAACGTTCCAAGGTGCCCCTATGCCTCACGTTAGAGTCCATGTTAACTAGGTTAACGTGGCTTCTAACGTAGCCATGCTTAGCCATCCCCAACGTTAGTGACAATGTTGAGTGTCACTAACGTGGAAGTTAACGTGGCTCTTTGGGGGGTTGTGTGGTTGCTTCCAACGTTAGTGACAATGTTGGGTGTCACTAACGTTGTCGACCACTCTTGCTTCTTACGTTAGCTCCCACGTTAACCAAGTTAACGTGGGAGTTAACATGGTATGTTTCTCCTTAGGCCAACGTTAGTGACAATATTGAATGTCACTAACTTTGGCGTTTCTCCCCCTTTCTAACGTTAGAGGCCACGTTAACTAAGTTAACGTGGACTCTAACGTGGCCACTTATGAGCATCTGCCAACGTTAGTGACAATGTTAAGTGTCACTAACGTTGGCTCAACTTTCCTTCTCCACGTTAGAGTTCACGTTAACTTAGTTAACGTGACTCTTAACGTGGTCAATGATGGCTTCGAGAGTGTTATTGGCAATCACTTTTCTCATTAACTTTGCAAGTTACCTCCCATTCCTTGCTTCCTTTGGTCCTGAAATCAAGCAATAGAGTGCATCAAAGTTCTAGTCCAAGTCATGGGTAATGCAACATACAATTTGTCACTAAACTTATGCAAAATCCTCATGAAATAATATAAAATGCACAATGTATGCTTGAATCAAGGTGTAAGTGAATATCTACCCAAAACTAGCTTATTTCCTAAGGAAATGCATGAAACTAACCTAAAAACAGTAAAGAACAGGTCAGTGAAACTGGCCAAGATGCCCTGCCATCACAACACCAAACTTAAAGCTTGCTTGTCCTTACGCAAGTACTGGAACAAGAGAATGATGAATGGAATGCCAAGAGCAATGAGTCATTCTTGTGGAAGTCATATCACTGATTTTATGGTGGTTTCATGCATAGCAACTTAGGTTCATTCCTGGCTTTCAGACCTTTATCATGTCTTAAAACACTCACTTTGCTTACATCCCATGAGACTTTTATTCATTGATCCCTTTATTGTCATTTCAGAGCTTATTGGTGTTCTTAGGCTAAGTGCTCTGTAAGGGGGCAACTTTTTAAGATAAGCTTTCAGCCAACACTCCCGAACCAGTTGGTTCAAGGTGCTAGGTGTTGAAGCACCCCTAAGGACTTACTCCCTCAAGTCTCTCCCCCATACATACACACCACAGGCATATAGTTCATTTATTTTCCTTCTTGAGACCTTGTGTCCAGCACCTTTTTGGGTTACTAAATGCTCTGTGGTGAGGGTTACTCTTGATAATGGACTTTCAGCCGATAATCCCGGGTTAGTTAACCCAAGTTACCAGGTGATAAAGCACCCCTAAGAGCTTATTCATCCAAGTAGATCCCTCACACAGGAACACCACAGACACATATCTTAAGAACAAAACCATTGGTGCCTAGCCTTATTGCTTACTCTTTTTCTTTTGTCTTTTTCCACTTTCATTATTCTTTTCTCTTTCTCTTATTAGGATCTTGTCATATACTTAGTCTCATGAGGTGTGTTCAAAGCAAAGTATTCAGGCCAGATAGTTGTCATCCCACCTTATGATTGAACCAACTTAGCTGACTTATGATCATACCATAAACTCATGAATGTACTCTATAGTGTGAACTCCACTCTGGTCTTTTGAAACATAAACATTGTCTCTTCATTTGATTAAAAAGGGACATGCATACAAGTAAGTAAAGTAGGGATGCAGTGACATAAAGACTAGTGCACATAGACCTATTCAGAACTTAAAAGACAGAATTTAAAAAGGGTTCAACTACGAGTAACTACAAATCAAAAGTGCATTCCGACTTCCAATTTTCAACAATTCTGAGTACAATGGAATTAAGTAACAATACAACCTTCGGGTGATGATTTCTGGTTGCCCTCTCTCTTTGTCATCATCCTAGTTTTTGCTGCCTCGCTTCTTTGGGTGGAGGTGCACCATTTCCTCATAAGATTCCTACAAGGTTACTGGAAGTTGCTTGTTCCCAAAGCACTTGAGACATAGTTAGTTTGCATGTATGCTGGTGCTTTTGGAACTCAATTTGGTGTGTGAACACCAAACTTAGTTCCTTGCCCAGTGAAAACATTGTACATATGCAGAGAACCCCATATCTTATTGTCACAAAGCAATGATCACCTATAGTCTAACTACATCTAAGTGGTTTCTCTTGATTGGGTGGAGCTAGCAATGTTCTTTTGGAGTGGAGTGTAGTTCTAACCAATGTCCTTTTGGTGGAACACCAAACTTAGAATTACACCATCACTCTAGGATTGTTCTGGTGTGGAACACCAAACTTAGCTCCTTACAATACAGGGGAAACGACTTGTGATGATTTTTTTTTATTGAAATAAAGATGAAAGTGAAACTACCTGAGGTTGGGTTGCCTCCCAACAGAGCGCTCTTTTATCGTCGCTAGCTCGACGAGTCCTTAATTACTTGAGATGGTACTTTACTCTGGGGTTTTCCCCAGGTTGCCCAGATAATGCTTGAGTCTTTGTCCATTCACTGTAAAAGTCCTCTCTGAACCTTCATCCGTGATTTCGATGTGGCCATATGGTGATACTTTCGTAACCATGAAAGCTCCGGACCACCTTGACTTGAGTTTTCCTGGGAACAACCTTAATTTAGAATTATAAAGGAGTACTCGCTGCCCCTTTTTCGAAACTCCTGGGCGCAAGATGCATGTCATGTTTTCTCTTTGCCTTTTCTTTATACATCTTAGTGTTTTCATAGGCTTGTGACCTGAATTCCTCCATCTCTTGCAGCTGCAAGATCCTTTTTGCACCAGCAGCAATGCTGTCAAAATTTAGTATCTTGATGGCCCAGGGAGCTTTGTGTTCCAGCTCCAGTGGTAAATGACAAGCCTTCCCATAGACCAGTTGATATGGAGACATTCCAAGTGGACTTTTGAATGCTGTTCTGTATGCCCAAAGAGCATCATCCAGCTTCTTCGACCAATCCTTTCTAGATACACCCACAGTCTTTTCCAGGATCCTCTTCAGCTCTATGTTGGATATCTCAGTTTGCCCACTTGTTTAAGGATGGTGAGGTGTGGCTACTTTGTGTTTTACCCCATATCGTAGGAGGAGAGCTTCTAGTGGTTTGTTACAAAAGTGGCTCCCTCCATCACTGATGAGGGCTCTTGGGACTCCAAACCGGCTAAAGATATTCTTCCTGAGGAAGTTCATGACTACCTTGTTATCATTAGTTGGGGTTGCAATAGCCTCTACCCACTTGGAAACATAATCCACTGCTACCAGGATGTACTTGTTTGCATATGGGGTTGGGAATGGTCCCATGAAATCTATTCCCCACACATCAAACAGTTCCAGTTCCAAGATGAAATTTTGTGGCATGGCGTTTCTTTTGGGCAGGTTTCCAGATCTTTGACATTCATTGCAGCTTTTTACTAGTTCCTTGGCATCCTTGAAAAGGGTGGGCCAAAGGAATCCGCTTTGTAACACCTTTGTTGCAGTTCTGTCCCCTCCAAAGTGCCCGCCATAGCATGAACCGTGGCAATTCCACAGGACTTCTCTTCCTTCTTCTTCCGAAACACATCTTCTAAGGATTCCATCTGAACATTTCTTGAAGAGATATGGCTCGTCCCAGACAAAGAATTTTGCATTATTCATGAGCTTCCTTTTTGATGTTTATTGATCCCTGGGGGTAATGCCCCAGTTGCCTTGAGATTTGCAATATCTGCAAACCATGGTGCTTTGTGAACTGTCATCAACTGCTCATCAGGGAAGAGCTCGTTCACATTTGTATCATTTCCTCCACCTTGATCAAGAGGGATTCTGGATAGGTGATCTGCCACCTTGTTCTCCACTCCTTTCTTGTCTCTGATTTCAATATTAAATTCCTGCAATAGTAAGATCCACCTTATTAGTCTTGGCTTTGATTCTTGCTTGGCAAACAAATATTTAAGTGCTGTGTGATCTGTAAAGACAATCACTTTAGCACCAATGAGGTATGATCTAATTTGTCAAATGCAAAAACTATTTCTAGCAACTCCTTTTCAGTAGTGGTATAAATTTTTTTAGTTTCATTAAGGACTTTGCTAGCATAGTATATCACACGAACTAAGTTATCTTTCCTTTGTCCTAACACTGCCCCAACTGCAAAATCAGATGCATCACACATCAATTCAAGTGGTAGGTTCCAATCAGGTGGGGAAATGATAGGAGCAGAGGATAACCTCATTTTCAAATGTGCAAATGCTAGCATGCATGTTTCATCAAAGATAAATGGTGTATCAGATACAAGGAGATTGCTTAAGGGCTTGGCTATCTTTGAAAAATCTTTAATGAACCTTCTGTAAAAACCAGCATGCCCTAAAAAACTCCGAATTGCCTTGACATCACTGGGTGGGGGTAGTTTTTCAATAAGTTCTACTTTAGCTCTATCAACCTCAATGCCTCGGTGAGAGACCTTGTGACCAAGGACTATTCCTCCTGTCACCATGAAGTGGCATTTTTCCCAGTTCAAGACCAAATTGGTCTCTTGGCATCTTTTCAATACCAAGGCGAGGTGATGTAGGCAACTAGGAAAGGAATCTCCGAATACCGAGAAATCATCCATAAAAACTTCAATGAATTTTTCTATCATATCTGAAAAGATAGAAAGCATGCAGTGTTGGAAAGTTGCAGGGGCATTACGTAACCCAAATGGCATGCGCTTATAGGCAAACACTCCATACGGACAAGTAAATGAGGTTTTCTCTTGGTCTCTGGGATCAACCACTATTTGGTTATATCCTGAATAACCGTAGAGAAAATAATAATATGCGTGCCCTGCAAGTCTTTCCAACATCTGATCCATGAATGGAAGGGGAAATGGTCTTTTCGTGTAGCCTCATTGAGTTTTCAGTAGTCTATGCACATCCGCCATCCTGTGATAGTCCTTGTAGGAATGAGCTCATTCTTCTCATTGGTAACTACAGTGATTCCTCCCTTCTTGGGCACAACATGCATGGGGCTAACCCATGGGCCGTCCGAAATTGGGTATATGACCCCTCCTTGCCAAAGCTTCATAACCTCTTTCTACACCACTTCCTTCATGATTGGGTTCAGCCTTCTTTGGGATTGAATGGATGGCTTGGCATCATCTTCCAACAGTATTTTAGGCATGCATATGGCTGAACTGATTCCCTTCAAGTCAGCAAGGGTCCATCCAATGGCATCCTTATGCTCCCGCAGCACCTTGAGTAGCTCGTCCTCTTGATCTTGACTGAGGGATGAATTTATGATCACTGGGTAGTTTTTATTTTCTCCTAGATATGCATATTTGAGAGTGGGTGGCAGTGCTTTGAGTTCAAGTTTGGATGCTTCTGACTTTTCGTTCCCTTCCTTTGGTGCATCTGGTATATGTATTTCTGCTGTGGCCACCTCTTCACTTGATTCAGATTCTTCCTCCACCAATCTCTCATCCTCTTCAGGTTCTTCTTCTTCAAAATTCTCCTGCACTTCATCCTCAAGTGCATCTAACCTCATGCATTCCCCCAGTTGTTCTGGTGGGTAACTCATGGCCTTGAACACATTGAATGTCATCTCTTCATTGTGTAATCTGAGGGTGAGGTCACCCTTCTGAACATCAATGACAGCTCCAGCAGTGGCCAAGAATGGCCTTCCCAAGATGATGGAGGTCTTGGCGTCCTCCTACATGTCCAGCACCACAAAATCTGCTGGAAATATGAAATCTCCCACTTTTACCAGCAAATCCTCTACTATCCCGTGAGGGAATTTGAACAATCGGTCTGCCAGTTGTAGGGCCATTTTTGTTGGTTTAGCCTCCTCAATTTTCATCTTTCTCATCATAGCTACTGACATCAAATTGATGCTGGCCCCTAAGTCACAAAGAGCCTTCTCTACTGTGATTTCTCCTATAATACAAGGGATCTGAAAACTCCTAGGATCCTTCAATTTCTGGGGTAGTTTATGCTGAATGATAGCACTACACTCTTCGGTTAGTATCACAGTCTCATTGTTCTTCCAGCTTCTCTTCTTAGTCATTAGCTCCTTCAAAAACTTGGCATAGAGTGGCATTTGTTCTATGGCTTCAGCAAAGGGTATGTTGATTTGTAGTTTCTTGAAGATTTCCAAAAATCTCAAGAACTGGTTGTCATCTTCCTTTTTCTTCAATAGCTGGGGATATGGGGCTCTTGAAATGTTCAGTTGTGGCATCCCTTTTTCTTTCTGCGGACTTGGCGTGGGAGGTTGAACTCCATCTTTCTTTTCCCCCTTTTCATTTGAGCTTTCTTCTTGTGGTTTTTGGGGCAGTTCCTTCAGTTCCTTCCCACTCCTAAGTGTGATAGCTTGACACTCCTCCCTTTTGCTTGAATTGGCATCATAGCAAAGGTTGTGGTTCGGAAGCTGCTTAAATAGATAGCTGATTTGTGTCTCCAGTTTCTTGATGGCAGCATTTTGATTCTGCATATTTGACTGCACTTCCTCTCTGAATGCTTTACTGTTTCGAATGTCTTTGCATACTCCTTCAATTAAGGTTTCGATCTTAGAGAGTTTGTCATCAATTGATGGGTGATTCGGAGCAGATGTGCTGTTTTGGTTTTGATAGGCGTGTGGAGAAGTGTTGTTGCGGGGGTTGTAACGTCTCTGGTCTTGGTCTTGATCTTGCTCACTTCCCCACCCAAAGTTTGGGTGGTTTCTCCATCCAGGGTTGTAGGTCTTGGAGTATGGATCATAGTTTTTCCTTGGTGAATTCCCAATGTAGTTGGCTTGCTCCTGACTACCCTCTGCTTCTTCATTCACTCCTTCTTGGATTGTTGATGAAGTTGAGATTCCTGCTACTTGGTTCCGCTCCATCTTCTTGGCGAGGTCAGCTAGCTACTGGGTAATGAGCTTGTTTTGGGCCAACAGAGCATCTACATTGTTTAGCTCCATTACTCCTCTTGTGTTCCCTCTTTCGGAAGCATAGAAGTAGTCGTTCTCTGCTACTGTTTCAATAACATCTATGGCTTTCTCAATAGTCTTTTTCTTGTTCAAAGATCCTCCAGATGAATGGTCTATGGCCTTCTTTGACTCATAAGAGAGCCCTTCATAGAAAATGTGCAGCTGCACCCATTCGTTGAACATGTCAGGTGGACACTCCTTGTTAAGTCCTTGAACCTCTCTCATGCTTCATATAGAGTCTCACCATCTTGTTGCCTGAAAGTTTGGACCTCAGCTCTCAGCCTATTGATTCATTGAGGAAGGTAAAATCTTGCTAAGAATTTGTTCACCACGTCTTCCCAAGTTGTCAAGCTTTACCTTGGGAAAGATTCCAGCCACTTGGCTGCTTTATCCCTAAGTGAGAATGGAAACAAGAGCAGTCTATAGGTGTCAGGATGAACACCATTAGACTTCACTGTGTCACATATCCTCAGGAAGGTGGTTAGATGTTGATTGGGGTCTTCTTGAACACCTCCTCCAAACGAACAGTTGTTCTGAACAAGGGTGATGAGCTGTGGTTTAAGTTCAAAATTGTTGGCATGGATTGTTGGCTTTTGGATGCTACTTCCACAATTGCCTGGGTTTGGATTGATGTAAGAGCCCAAAACTCTTCTATCCTCCCCAGCATGATTTGCTCTACCTCCTCCCCCATGGTTGTGATCTTCTTCTTCATGATGGTTTTCCATGTTGGGTTCAAAGAATTCCTCTTCTTCCTCAGCACCAACCACTTTCTTTCCTCTTGCCTCCCTCCTTAATCTAAGGAAGGTCCTCTCAGGTTCAGAATCGAAGGAAGTTGAAGCCCCGCTTCTTCTCCCTGTCATACAACCATCAAGTGCAAGCAAGAAAAGATAGGTGCAGAAAGTATTTGTGTCAGATTTACTGTTAGTTGTGGGTGATGCAATATATCAAACAGTTAGTGGGTTAGCAAACAGAATTGAAAATAACAAAGAAAAACAAAAGAATAGAGGGGGAAGGGAAGAAGTTTAACTAAAACAGAAAGTAAATCATTCAAACAAAAAATGAAATTCACAAAATAAAAATGCTCAATCTAGTGATCTTACAATTTAATCATTGTTGATGCACAATCAATCCCCGGCAACGGCGCCATAAACTTGATGCACGGAAAATTTGTCTCGCAACAAATCTCCCTTCGGCAAGTGTACCGAATTTGTCGCCAAGTAAAAACTCACAATAGAGTGAGGTCGAATCCCACAGGGATTGATTGATCAAGCAACTTTAATTAGAAGAATGTTCTAGTTGAGCGAATCCAGAATTTGGGTTGAGAGTTGCAGAAAATAAAATAGCGGGAATGTAAATAACAGAAAAGTAAATGCTAGAATTAAAGGACTGGAAGTAAATGACTGAAAATAAATTGCAGAATTGTAAATGGGAATGGGGGATTTGCTCATAAAAGTAAATGGCAGAAATTAAAGAGAATGGGTAAGATCAGAGATAGGGAGTTCATTGGGCTTAGGAGATGTTGCAATTCTCCGGATCAAGTTCATTTTTATCTCTTCCTCAATCAATGCACTCATTGATCTCCTTGGCAATCTTAATTGATTGAATTACAATTTCTTGCAATTCAATCTCTCAAGTCTTGATCAATAGCCAATTCCTTGGTCAATTGCTCATGAGAAGAGATGAAGTATGGTCACTGATTATACCACATGCATTTCCCAAATCAAGTATTGAGAGGGTTATAGTCACATACCCATCCAAACCCAATTTGGTCCAGCATGAGAAAGCATTTCTAGCTTGATCTCTTCATTCCTCTTTCAAGGTTCAAAAGAGATCCAAGTTTGAATAGCTTCTTTTCCAAGATAACTACTCAATTGGATGAAGATCGAAAGCTTTCAAGTAACATCAAGAGAAAAGATAGAAGAAGAATAATGAAAATTAGTATTGATCCATCAAATTACAACAGAGCTTCCTAACCCAATGAAAGGGGTTTAGTTGTTCATAGCTCTTGAAAATGAAAACAAAGATGGAGAATACATCATAAAACTAGAAAATGCAGAGAAAGTAAAATACAGAGAGTAGTTCTCTTTTTCCAACCTCCAGAACTCCTTTAACAATTCAAAGCTACTCCTATATATACTACTTTTCTCAGCTTCTAGTTGGCTCTTCAAGTCTTGGGCCTTTGGATCTTGAGTTTAAAGCAGTTCTCTTCTTCATTTGGGCTTGGCTTTACTTGCAGAGAGAAAATGTGAAGTGGGCAGAGACTTTAGCTCAGGACATTAGGGGTCTTAACGTTTAGTGAAAATATGAGTTCGAGAACGTTAGTGACAATCAACTTTCTCACTAACGTTACTAAGTAAAAGCCACGTTAACTTCAACGTTAGTGGCATAAACGTTGCCACTAACGTTGCCTCTAAGTCCTTCGCACACGTTATTGAGACTTAACATTTCCAATAACTTAGAAAAGCCCCCTTTGTTCCCACGTTAGAGCCCACGTTAACTTAGTTAACGTGGCTCTTTAACGTGGGCTTGCCATCCTTCGAGAACGTTAGTGACACTCAACATTGTCACTAACGTTCCAAGGTGCCCCTATGCTTCACGTTAGAGTCCACGTTAACTAGGTTAACGTGGCTTCTAACGTAGCTATGCTTAGCCATCCCCAACGTTAGTGACAATGTTGAGTGTCACTAACGTGGAAGTTAACGTGGCTCTTTGGGGGGTTGTGTGGTTGCTTCCAACGTTAGTGACAATGTTGGGTGTCACTAACGTTGTCGACCACTCTTGCTTCTTACGTTAGCTCCCACGTTAACCAAGTTAACGTGGGAGTTAATGTGGTATGTTTCTCCTTAGGCCAACGTTAGTGACAATGTTGGCGTTTCTCCCTTTCTAACGTGGACTCTAACGTGGCCACTTATGAGCATCTGCCAACGTTAGTGACAATGTTAAGTGTCACTAACGTTGGCTCAACTTCCCTTCTCCACGTTAGAGTTCACGTTAACTTAGTTAACGTGACTCTTAACGTGGTCAATGATGGCTTCGAAAGTGTTATTGACAATCATTTTTCTCATTAACTTTGCAAGTTACCTCCCATTCCTTACTTCCTTTGGTCCTGAAATCAAGCAATAGAGTGCATCAAAGTTCTAGTCCAAGTCATGGGTAATGCAACATACAATTTGTCACTAAACTTATGCAAAATCCTCATGAAATAATATAAAATGCAAAATGTATGCTTGAATCAAGGTGTAAGTGAATATCTACCCAAAACTAGCTTATTTCCTAAGGAAATGCATGAAACTAACCTAAAAACAGTAAAGAACAGGTCAGTGAAACTGGCCAAGATGCCCTGGCATCAATCTTCTGTTTTGATTGTGAATTATTCACTCCGGAAGGGGGTTTAATTTAATGAATGCTTGTGTGAGCCTCGGAAGGGGAATCACTTGCATTAGGTTTGAAGCTCTATCCTTCACTATTCTCTTGACCAACACCATTCGGGAGGAATTGAGATCTTGAGAATTAGTGTGGCTTATGGATGAGAGATATGTGCTCTAACTCTTCTCATGACAATTAGATCAAGGAATTGGCAAGATTGATTATGATTAGAGAAATTGGATTGCCAAGGAATTGGGATCCAATCAATTTCAATCCGCCATAGATCTACCCATATGACTGAGAAAGGAGTTGAGACCCAATTGATTGTTGAAGGATTATAGTATCTCCAATCCTTTCCTTGAATTTCTTCAACTTTGATTTCTCTGCACTTGCTTCAACTTACAATTGTTCAGTTTTGTTCTAAATCCCAGCACTCAATTCCTTTTAATTTTCATGCAATTTATTTTCCCTTGTAATTTAGATTCTGAAATTTAAATTCCTTGCACTTTAAGATTTAGTTATTTACATTACTTGCAATTTAAGATCCAGTTCTTTTACTTTCTTGCAATTTAAGTTTTAGTAATTTACCTTTCTTGCCATTTAAGTTTCTGCTATTTTACTTCTAGTAATTCAATTTCCTGCAATTTATTTTCTGTTAATCCCATTTCACTCAATTCATCAATATTAGCTTAACTAAATTCATCACCATACTAAAGTTGCTTAATCCATCAATTCCTATGGGATCGACCTCACTCTTGTGAATTATTACTTAATGCAACCCGGTTCACTTGCCGGTTAGTTTGAGTGGAAGTCTAATTTTCCGCCATCAAGTTTTTAAAAACTTGATGATGGAAAATTAAGATTTCTACTCAGACTAATGGGCAAGTGTATTGGGTCGCATCAAGTAGTAATAACTCACCGGAGTGAGGTCGATCCCACAGGAATTGATGGATCAAGCAATTTTAGTATGGTGATGAATTGAGTGAAACTGATAATCAGAAGGTAAAGTGCAAGGAATTTAAAGTGCAGAATGTAAATTGCATCAAATGTAAAGGGAATGGGTGTTGGGAAATTAAATGAAACATAAATAATAAGGAGAAAGATTCATTAGGGATTGGAGATATCATAATCCCCAACGAATCAAATGGGTCTCAACTCCTTTCTCAATTATATGAGTAGATCTATGGCGGATTAAAATTGATTGGATCCCAATTCCTTGGCAATCTAATCTCTCTAATCACAATCAATCTCACCAATTCCTTGATCCAATTGTCATGAGAAGAGGTTAAGCATTGTCTCTCATCCATAAGCCACAAAGTCTCTCAATATCTCAATTCCTCCCGAATGGTGTTGATTAAGAGAGTTGTGAGAAATATAGCTTCAGTTCTAATTTCCATGATTCCCCTTCCGAATCTCACATGGAAATTCACAGATTCAAACCCCCTTCCGGAGTGAATGAACCTCAATCAAAACAGAAGTTATTTCTTAGCTATCCAGATGAATTGAGAAGAAGAAGACGTTCATTAATCCATTAAAATCGTGTGGTGCGTGATAAGGTCAGGTGACGTGGACGCGTGGGTCACGCGATCGCGTGGCCTGTTTTGTGCGATTGGCGCGAGTGCAGCCTCGCGGTCGCGCAACTCTCTGTTGGAAACTCTTTTGCCAAAAATCTGGGTGACGCGATTGCGTGGGGCATGCGATCGCGTGAATGGCCATCTTTTAAAAACGACGCGGACGCGTGGGGCACGCGTTCGCGTGGTGAGGCTTGGGCTTCCAGCACGAGTCCAGCCCAACTCCAGCTCAACTTTCTACCATACACCCATTTATGTCGATTCCACAGAGCCACGCGTTCGCGTGGGTGACGCGGACGCGTGGGGAAGCTATTTTTCAAATGATGTGGCCGCATCGGCGACGCGGTCACGTGGATCAGTTTGTGCCATTAGCGCGCCTCCAGCCACGCTTTCGCGTGACTTTCTGTTTACTTTCTTTTCTTCACAACGCACATACAACGCGGACGCGTCGGCGACGTTGTCGCATCGCGTGCGAAAATCCCTTTTTTTTTGATAATCTGAAAAAAAATGCAGAATGTAGTGTTAATATGAATGCGATGCAAAACTCCAGGTTCAATATAATAAAATAAAATGAAACCCAAAAACAAATAAAACTAAATAAAAATAAAAAAAAAAGAACGATCATACCATGGTGGGTTGTCTCCTACCTAGCACTTTTAGCTAAAGTCCTTAAGTTAGACATTTGGTGAGTTCCCTGTTATGGTGGCTTGTGCTTGAACTCATCCATAAATCTCCACCAATGTTTGCATCTCCAGTAGCCTCCGGGGTCCCAAACTAAGCATGTAAAGCCCTTAAGAAGCTTCAAACAGATTCTTAGGCTCCCGGGGTAACAAGTGTCAGAGCAGATTCCAGGATCCCAAATCTTGCTTTTACACCCATCCTTGTCGGGATCTGTATTTTTCCAACTGGGTGATAAGTAATTTGAATTCCCACTGCAGCTACCAAACAGCTTCCTAGACCCATTCAGTTGAGCTTTACACCAACCTTTGCGTTTAAACTTAAAGCTTCCAACCATGATGAACCTTGCAGGACAATTCTTACCACTGGCCATCTTCCTCTTACTCTTAATGTTACAAAGAGCTCTAAGTTGACCATCCATCTCCAATAGCCCATATTCAAGTGGAATTAGAAAGCTAAGGGATATGAATTTTACCCACTTGAATGTTGTGAAGGATGATGGCAACTTAGGGGGATGTATTTTTAATGAAATTGCAAGCTCCACTCCCTTGTGCTCTTCTCTGGTAATTACCACCTCTTTGCAAGCTTCTTCAATTTCAACCTCTTCCTCTTGGTAGCTTTCTTCCAATTCAATCTCCTCTTCATTGCTTTCCAAGGGCATGGGAGGTTATGCTTATTCTTCTTGAATCTCTACCTCTTGATCAACCTCTTCCAAGTCTTCAACTGTGATATGCCTTGGAGGTTGTACACCCTCCTCAGCATCAATTTCAAAGGTCTTGGAAGGGGGTTCTATGACTGGACTTTCCCATGGAGGTTCTGCGTCTCCTAAGTCTTCAACCACTTCTTCTTCTTTGATAATTACAGCTTCCTCCACTTCTTCCAGTACAAAGTCATGCTCCGTACTGTCCACTGCAGTTTCTAATATCTCCTTCATGCTACGTTCTTCATTAGATTGCCCACATGAAGCCATGGGAGCACTTTGAGTGTCTGAGCGTCGGGAACCTAATTGACTTATCGCTTGATTTAGTTGATATAGAGTTGCATGAAATCGATCCGCTGCTTCCTTGAGATGATCCCTTGATTCTTCCTTCACTAATTCTTCAACCACTCCTTCGACTCCAAGGATTTTTACTACCTTCACCTTTAGGGCCTCCTCTAGCTGAAGCATGGATTCGCGAAGATGATCCCTTCTCTCTTGTTCCATGTCAATAGCATCATTGGGATCATGTTGCTCCTGGATTGATGGATGTGGGTGCTCTTCCATGGATTGAAAAGGAAGTGCACTAGAGCTTGAGGGTTAATTGTTGAAGGTATTTGGTGGTCAGATTTGGGCGACGAGAGCTTGTATAGTAGAGTTTAGATCAGTAAGTGCTTTCTCCATGGAGGTTTGGGGTGGATAGGAGGGTTCATTTGGCTTATAAGGTGGTTGGTATGGTGGTTGAGGGTTAGGGTCATATGAAGGTGAATGGCGGAAAGGGGCTTGTGAGTATGGTAGTCCAAGTCATGTTGAGGAGAGGGTTCATAGGCATATGGTGGTGGTTGTTGATAGTCCATTGGAGGTGGTTGTTGCCATGAGGGTTGATCAAATCCTTGTGGCTCCTCCCATCATTGATTCTTCCAACCTTGATGCCTGTTCTCATTGTAATTTCCTCTTCCTACAACATAATTGTAACCAGACTCATAGCCAAAGGGGTGAGAGTTCATAGTAGTAAATAAAAATTAAAAACAAAAATAAAAACAAATTTAAATTAAAAGAATATTTAAATTTTGAATTTTTGAAATTTGAAATTTGAAAATTTGAAATTTGAAAATTTTTGAAATTTGAATTTTGAAAATTTTTAAATTTGAGTTTTGAAATTTGATTTTTGAAATAAGATAAGATAAAATAAAAATTTTAAAATAAAAACTAATAACCTCTTAACTTAAGAAAAAGCAAAAATAAAAACAAATAAACAAGCAAAAATAAAATATTTACAATAACCAATAACAAGGCACACGTTTGCAATTCCCCGGCAACGGCGCCATTTTGACGTTGGGATTTTTGCCAGTAAAGAATTTTATAAAAACAGTCGCGTTGTAGATATAATCTCTAAACCAACAGAAATCCCTTCGTACAAATGTTTTGGTTGTCACAAGTAATAAACCCCTTTAAAATTGATAACCGAATATTTAAACCTCAGGTCGTCTTCTCAAGGAATTGCAGGGAGGTATGTTCTTATTATTGGTTATGAGTTTGTAAATTGGGGTTTTGGAAGTAAGGAGGGAATATGTTATATGACAAGTAAAATAAAATAATAATAATAAAATCTCTTGGCAAGGTATAAGAATTGGAATTCCTATCCTAGTTATCCTTATCAGGTGTGAAGATAATTGGGTTTTAATCCCACTTGGTCAGCCTTTATTAAACAAAGGAAGGTTAAGTGGACTGATTAGCTTGATTCTCAAGTCCTAGTCAACTCCTGTGGAGAGACTAGTGTTATAGCAATCCTAGCTCAAGCAGAATCTGCCAATTTCAATCACTTGCTGAGTTTGATAACTCAAGTACTACCAATCACTTGACCAAAGCCAAAAGGGAGAAAAATATCTAAATTAAATTGAAGGCAATCTTAAACATAGCAAAGCAATCTTAAATCTGAAATACCTCAAATAACATTAATTAAAAAAATTATATGTAACATGGAAGGGTTCATAAATTAAATTGGGAAAAAAATAAAAATAAAGAACCTGGGATTGAGAGCCACTCCTAAAACTAAGAGAAATCCTAAATCCTAATCCTAAGAGAGAGGAGAGAACCTCTCTCTCTAAAAACTACATCTACTCCTAAAATTTTGAATATGAGAGCATGATTATGAATGGATACATTCCCCCACTTTATAGCCTCTAATCTGTGTTTTCTGGGCCGAGAACTGGGTCGAAAACAGCCCAGAAATCGCTGGAAAAGAATTCAAATACGCTGATTTCCGTCACTGCGACGCGGCCGCATGGAGCACGCGGTCGCATCACCTAGCATTAGGGAAACTATGGCATATTATATATCAAATCAAAGCCATGGACGTTAGCTTTCCAACGCAACTGGAACCGTGTCGTTTGGGCCCCTGTAGCTAAAGTTATAGCTGTTTGAGTGCGAAGAGGTCAGGCTGGAAAGCTTAGCAGTTTCTCCAACTTCTTATATTCCTTCCACTTTTTCATGCTTCCTTTCTATCCTCTGAGCCATTCTTGCCCTGTAATCTCTGAAATCACTTAACACACATATCAAGGCATCTAATGGTAATAAGAGAGGATTTAAACATAGGGAACTTAAGGCCAAAGAAGCATGTTTTCAATCATAGCACAAAATCAGGAAGGAAAACATAAAGCATGCGATTAGTATGAATAAATGGGTAAAGAATTGATAAAAACCACTCAGTTGAGCACAAGATAAACCATAAAATAGTGATTTATCAGTCACCTCATGCATACGCGTCGCCAGCTGAATTTTTCCACTCCACTTGTCACAGGCGCTCTTGGGTGAAGAACGTAGCGCTCCTACCTAAGAGCGCTCTTGGTCATGTATATTGCTATGCAGAAGAACGTAGTGCTCTTAGAGAAAAATGGAGCGCCAAATTTCCTTCATTTAATCATAGGCCACGCTTTTAAAAGCGTGGCCTAAGGTTCTAAAGCGTGCTCAAACTTCAAAGTGTGCTCAAAAGATCAAAGCAATATACAATTTAAGCATTAAACATTAATTCTTGTGTGAAAAAGCATAGAAAAATACAACATGATGCGCAGTCATCACTACCTCAACAAATGACAATAAAGTAGTGATCAATTTCTTGAGAAAGAACATATTTAGCCGATTTGGGGTTCCTATAGCTCTTATAAGTGATGGGGGAACTCACTTTTGCAACAATCAACTTGAGACACTCCTTGGTGCACGAAATTGTGATCATCAATGGCGCCATCAACATGGTACGCTCAATTGTAATCTCAGCTTTTTATCACAACTTCGCACAACTAACCAGCAAGTGCACTGGGTCGTCCAAGTAATAAACCTTACACGAGTAAGGGTCGATCCCACGGAGATTGTTGGTATGAAGCAAGCTATGGTCACCTTGTAAATCTCAGTCAGGCGGATATAAAATAATTATGGAGTTTTCGAAATTAAATAATAAAAGAAGGATAGAAATACTTATGTAAATCATTGGTGAGAATTTCACATAAGCGCATAGAGATGCTTTCGTTCCTCTGAACCTCTGATTTCCTGTTGCCTTCATCCAATCAATCCTACTCCTTTCCATGGCTGGCTTTATGTAAAGGCATCACGGTTGTCAATGGCTACATCCCATCCTCTTGTGAAAATGGTCCAAATGCTCTGTCACAGCACGGCTAATCATCTGAGGTTCTCGATCATACTGGAATAGGATTCACCCTCCTTTTGCGTCTGTCACTACGCCCAGCACTCGCGAGTTTGAAGCTCGTCACAGTCATTCAATCCCAGAGTCCTACTCGGAATACCACAGACAAGGTTTAGACTTTCCGGACTCTCATGAATGCCGCCATCAATCTAGCTTACACCACGAATATTCTGATTAAGAAATCCAAGAGATACTCATTCAATCTAAAGTAGAACGGAAGTGGTTGTCAAGCACACGTTCATAGGGAATGATGATGATTGTCACGTTCATCACATTCAGGTTGAAGTGCGAATGAATATCTTAGAAGCGGAATAAGTTGAATTGAATAGAAAAACAGTAGTACTTTGCATTAATCTTTGAGGAACAGCAGAGCTCCACACCTTAATCTATGGAGTGCAGAGACTCTACCGTATGAAAATACATAAGTGAATAGAGGGTAGGCATGGCAGAGTGGCCAGCCCCCAAACGTGATCAATAGATCAAAATATAATCTAAAGATATCTAATACAATAGTAAAAAGTCCTATTTATACTAAACTAGTTACTAGGGTTTACAGAAGTAAGTAATTGATGCATAAATCCACTTTCGGGGCCCACTTGGTGTGTGCTTGGGCTGAGCTTGAATGTTACACATGCAGAGGCTCTTTCTGGAGTTGAATGCCATGTTGTAACGTATTTCTGGCGTTCAACTCTGGTTTTTGACTTGTTTCTGGCGTTTAACTCCAGACAGCAGCGTAGAACTGGCGTTCAACGCCCTTTTACGTCCTCTAAACTCGTTCAAAGTATAGACTATTATACATTTCTGGAAAGCCCTGGATGTCTACTTTCCAACCCAATTGGAAGCACGCCATTTTGAGGTCTGTAGCTCCAGAAAATCCACTTTGAGTGCAGGGAGGTCAGAATCCAACAACATCAGCAGTCCTTCTTCTACCTCTGAATCTGATTTTTGCTCAAGTCCCTCCATTTCAGCCAGAAAATTCTTGAAATCACAGAAAAATACACAAACTCATAGTAAAATCCAGAAATATGAATTTAACATAAAAACTAATGAAAACATCCCTAAAAGTAACTAGATTCTACTAAAAACATACTAAAAATAATGCCAAAAAGCGTATAAATTATCCGTTCATCACAACACCAAACCTGAATTGTTGCTTGTCCCCAAGCAACTGAAAATCAAATAGGATAAAAAGAAGAGAATATACTATAAATTTCAAACTATCAATGAAACATAGCTCCAATCAGATGAGCGGGACTTGTAGCTTTTTGCCTTTTGAATGTTTTTGGCATCTCACTTTATCCATTGAAGTTCAGAATGATTGACTTCTATAGGAACTCAAAGTTCAGATAGTGTTATTGATTCTCCTAGTTCAGTATGATGATTCTTGAACACAGCTATTTTATGAGTCTTGGCCGTGGCCCTAAGCACTTTGTTTTCCAGTATTACCACCGGATACATAAATGGCACAAACACATAATTGGGTGAACCTTTTCAGATTGTGACTCAGCTTTGCTAAAGTCCCCAATTAGGGGTGTCCAGGGTTCTTAAGCACACTCTTTTTTTTTTTTTGCTTTGGACCTTGACTTTAACCGCTCAGTCTCAAGTTTTCACTTGACACCTTCACGCCACAAGCACATGGTTAGGGACAGCTTGGTTTAGCCGCTTAGGCCAGGATTTTATTCCTTTAGGCCCTCCTATCCACTGATGCTCAAAGCCTTGGGATCCTTTTTATTACCCTTGCCTTTTGGTTTTAAGGGCTATTGGCTTTTTGCTCTTGCCTTTTGGTTTTAAGAGCTTTGGCTTTTTTTGCTTGCTTTTTCTATTTTTTTTTCTATTTTTTTTTCTTGCTATTTTTTTTCTGCAATCTTTGTTCTTTGCTGCTTTTTCTTGCTTCAAGAATCATTTTTATGATTTTTCAGATTATCAAATAACATGTCTCCTTGTCATCATTCTTTCAAGAGCCAACATATTTAACATTCTTAAACAACAACTTCAAAAGACATATGCACTGTTCAAGCATTCATTCAGAAAACAAGAAGCATTGTCACCACATCAATATAATTAAACTAAGTTCAAGGATAAATTCGAAACTCATGTACTTCTTGTTCTTTTGAATTAAAATAGTTTTCATTTAAGAGAGATGATGGATTCATATTCACTACTTTAAGGCATAGTTACTAAATACTAATGATCATGTAATAAGACACAAACTTAGATAAGCACTTATCATAAAAAACGAAAAATAGAGAATATAAGAACAAGGAATGAGTCCACCTTAGTGATGGTGGCGTTTCCTTCATGAGGAACCAATGATGTTCTTGAGCTCTTCTATGTCTCTTCCTTGTCTTTGTTGCTCCTCCCTCATTGCTTTTTGATCTTCTCTTATTTCATGAAGGATGATGGAGTGCTCTTGATGTTCCACCCTTAATTGTCCCATGTTGGAACTTAATTCTCCTAGGGAGGTGTTGATTTGCTCCCAATAGTTTTGTGGAGGAAAATGCATTTGAGGCATCTCTGGGATCTCATGGTGATGAGCTTCCTGCGCCTCTTGGGCTCCATGAATGGGCTCTCTTGCTTGCTCCATCCTTTTCTTAGTGATGGGCTTCTCTTCCCCAATGGGAATGTCTCCTTCTATGAAAGCTCCAGCTGAGTAACATAGATGGCAAATAAGATGAGGAAAAGCTAGCCTTGCCATGGGGGAGGACTTTTCGGCCATTTTGTAGAGTTCAAGAGAGATGACTTCATGAACTTCTACTTCCTCTCCAATCATGATGCTATGAATCATGATGGCTCGATCCACAGTAACTTTGGATTGGTTGCTAGTGGCGATGATGGAGCGTTGTATGAATTCTAACCATCCTCTAGCTACAGGCTTGAGGTCCAGTCTTCTTAGTTGAATCGGCTTGCCTTTGGAGTCAATCTTCCATTGAGCTCCTTCCACACATATGTCCATGAGGACTTGGTCCAACCTTTGATTAAAGTTGACCCTTCTAGTGTAGGGGCGTGCATCTCCTTGCATCATAGGCAAGTTAAACGCCAACCTCACATTTTCTGGGCTAAAATCTAAGTATTTCCCCCGAACCATGGTGAGATAATTCTTTGGGTCCGGGTTCTTACTTTGATCATGGTTCCTAGTGATCCATGCATTGGCATAGAACTCTTGAACCATTAGGATGCCGACTTGTTGGATGGGTTTTGTTAGAACTTCCCAACCTCTTCTTTGGATTTCATGTCGGATCTCCGGATACTCATTCTTCTTTAGCTTGAAAGGGACCTCAGGGATCACCTTCTTCTTGGCCGCAACATCATAGAAGTGGTCTTGATGAGCTTTGGAGATGAATCTTTCCATCTCCCATGACTCGGAGGTGGAAGCTTTTGTCTTCCCTTTCCCTTTTCTAGAGGATTCTCCGGTCTTAGGTGCCATCAATGGTAATGGAAAAACAAAAAGCTTATGCTTTTACCACACCAAACTTAGAATTTTGCTCGCCCTCGAGCAAGAAAAGAAAGAATAGATGAAGAAGAAGAAGAAGAAATGGAGGAGAGGGAGAGGGAGATGTGTTTTGATCAAGAAGGGGAAGAGAGGGTTTTGTTGTGTGAATTTGAAGAAGAATGGAGGGCTATATATAGGGAAGGGAGGGGGTAAGGTTTCGGCCATATATGGTGGGTTTGGGTGGGAAATTGATTTTGAATTTTGAAGGTAGGTGGTGTTTATGAGGTAGGTTTATGGGGAAGAGTGGGTGGATGTGAGTGGTGAAGTGGTGATAGGGAAGAGAGATTGAGGTGATTGGTGAAGAGTTTTGGGGAAGAATGTTTATGGGATTGTGTGAAAGAGGGGTGAGAAGAAGTGAGTGGAGGTAGGTGGGGATCCTGTGGGGTCCACAGATCCTGAGGTGTTCAAGGATTTACAGCCTTGCACCCAATTAGGCATGCAAAAATGCCCTTGCACACAACTCTGGGCGTTCAGCGCCAGATTGGTGCTTGTTTTGGGCGTTGAACGCCCATTTGTTGCCAATTTCTGGCGTTGAACGCCAGAACCATGCTTGTTCTGGGCGTTCAGCGCCAGCTCTTCTCCAGGGTGCAATTCCGGTGTTCAAACGCCCAGATGCTGCCCATTTCTGGCGTTCAGCGACAGAACCATCCTCTATTCTGGTGTTGAACGCCCAAAACATGCTTCTTACTGGCGTTTAAACGCCTGTAAGGTCTTCCTCTAGGGTGTGATTTTTTTTTTCTAATGTTTTTGATTCTGTTTTCAATTTTTTGATTTATTTTGTGACTCCACATGATCATGAACCTAATAAAACATGAAAAACAATAAAAATTAGATAAATAAAAATTGGGTTGCCTCCCAACAAGCGCTTCTTTAATGTCAATAGCTTGACAGTGGGCTCTCATGGAGCCTCACAGATGTGCAGAGCTTTGTTGAGACTCCCCAACACCAAACTTAGAGTTTGGATATGGGAGTTCAACACCAAACTTAGAGTTTGGTTGTGGCCTCCCAACACCAAACTTAGAGTTTGACTGTGGGGGCTCTAGTTGACTCTGTTTTGAGAGAAGCTTTTTATGCTTCCTCTCCATGGATACAGAGAGAGATCCTTGAGTTGTAAACACAAGGTTGTCCTCATTTATTTGAAGGATCAATTCTCCTCTGTCCACATCAATCACAGCTCTTGCTGTGGCTAGGAAAGGTCTTCCTAGGATGATGGATTCATCCTCTTCCTTCCCAGTATCTAGGACTATGAAATCAGCAGGGATGTAAAGGCCTTCAACCTTTACCAACACGTCCTCTACTTGTCCATAAGCCTATTTTCTTGAATTGTCTGCCATTTCTAATGAGATTTTAGCAGCTTGCACCCCAATGATTCCCAGTTTCTCTATTACAGAGAGGGGCATGAGGTTTATCCCTGAACCAAGGTCACACAGAGTCTTTTCAAAGATCATGGTGCCTATGGTACAAGGTAGTAAGAACTTTCCAGGATCCTGTTTATTCTGAGGCAATCTCAGTTGATCCAGATCACTTAGTTCATTGGCAGCTTGCTCTTCAGTAACATCCTCATTCTCTTCAGAAGAGGAATACTCATCAGAGCTCATGAATGGCATAAGGAGGTTCAATAGAATCTCTATGGGCTCTAGATGAGTCTCTGATTCCTTTGGTTCCTCAGAGGGAAGCTCTTTATTGATCACTGGACGTCCCAGGAGGTCTTCCTCCTTGGGATTCACGTCCTCCTCTTCTCTTACAGGTTTGGCCATGGTAATTAATTCAATGGCCTTGCACTCTCTTTTTGGATTTTCTTCTGTATTGCTTGGGAGAGTACTACGAGGGTTTCAGTGATCCTTTTACTTAGCTGGCCCACTTGTGCTTCCAAATTTCTAATGGAAGACCTTGTTTCATTCATGAAACTTACAGTGGCCTTGGACAGATCAGAGACTAAGTTTGCTAAATTAGAGGTATTTTGTTCAAAGTTCTCTGTCTGTTGCTGAGCGGATGTTGGAAAAGGCTTGCTATTGCTAAACCTGTTTCTTCCACCATTATTAAAGCCTTGTTGAGGCTTTTGTTGATCCTTCCATGAGAAATTTGGATGATTTCTCTATGATGGATTATAGGTGTTTCCATAAGGTTCACCCATATAATTTACCTCTGCTATTGCAGGGTTTTCAGAATC
The DNA here is from genome assembly GCF_059453495.1 of Arachis ipaensis. Taxonomy (NCBI): domain Eukaryota; kingdom Viridiplantae; phylum Streptophyta; class Magnoliopsida; order Fabales; family Fabaceae; genus Arachis; species Arachis ipaensis. The sequence goes on along the minus strand of NC_142439.1, from coordinate 49,311,861 downwards.
ATAAGCTTCTTCTTCAGAAGATGCCTCTTGAGTACTGTCGGATGCAACTTGCATTCCATTCAGACTCTAAGAAATTATATTGGCTTGCTGAGTCAATATTTTGTTCTGAGCCAATATGGCATTCAGAGTATCAATTTCAAGAACTCCCTTCTTCTGAGGCGTCCCATTACCCACAGGATTCCTCTCAGAAGTGTACATGAACTGGTTATTAGCAACCATGTCAATGAGTTCTTGAGCTTCTGCAGGCGTTTTCTTTAGGTGAATGAATCCACCCACAGAAGTATCCAATGACATCTTAGCTAGTTCAGACAAACCATCATAGAATATATCCAGGATGGTCCATTCTGAAAGCATATCAGAAGGACACTTTTTGGTCAGTTGCTTGTATCTTTCCCAAGCTTCATAGAGGAATTTACCTTCTTTCTGTCTGAAGGTTTAAACATCCACCCTAAGCTTGCTCAGCTTTTGAGGAGGAAAGAACTTGGCTAAGAAAGCCATGACCAGCTTGTCCCAAGAGTTCAGGCTATCTCTGGGTTGAGAGTCTAACCACACTCTAGCTCTGTCTCTTACAGCAAAAGGGAAAAGCATGAGCCTGTAGACTTCAGGATCTACTCCATTAGTCTTAACAGTATCACATATCTGCAAGAATTCAGTTAAGAACTGAAAAGGATCTTCAGATGGAAGTCCATGAAACTTGCAGTTCTGCTGCATCAGAGAAACTAATTGAGGTTTCAGCTCAAAGTTGTTTGCTCCAATGGCAGGAATGGAGATGCTTCTTCCATGTAAATTGGAATTTGGTGCAGTAAAGTCACCAAGCATTCTCCTTGCATTATTGTTGGTGGGTTCGGCTGCCATCTCCTTTACTTGTTCGAAATTTTCAATAAGGTTGTCTCTGGATTGTTGTAATTTAGCTTCTCTTAGTTTCCTCTTCAATGTCCTTTCAGGTTCTGGATCAGCTTCAACAAGAATGCCTTTTTCCTTGTTCCTGCTCATAAGAAAGAGAAGAGAACAAGAAAAGAAGAGGAATCCTCTATGTCACAGTAAAGAGGTTCCTTATTGTTAGTAGAAGAAAAGGAATAGGGGTGAAGAAGAATGAAGAATCCAAACACAAGGGTAAGGATAGGAGCAGTGATGTGAGATGAAGAGAAGTGTTAGTAGATGAATAAATAATTAGAAGGGGATGAGGGAGAAGGATTTTCGAAAATTATTTTTGAAAAAGGGTTAGTGAATTTTGAAAATAGTTTTTGAAAAAGGTTAGTAGTTTTCGAAAAAAAATAAAAAATTAAAATAATTAGTTAATTAAAAAGAAATTTTGAAAAAGAGGGGAGATATTTTCGAAAATTAGAGAGAGAGAGTTAGTTAGGTAGTTTTGAAAAAGATAAGAAACAAACAAAAAGTTAGTTAGTTAGTTGAAACAATTTTTGAAAAGATAAGAAGTTAGGAAGTTAGAAAAGATATTTTGAAATCAAATTTTTGAAAAAGATAAGAATCACAATTAATGACTTGATTCACAAGAAATCACAAGATATGATTCTAGAACTCAAAGTTTGAATCTTTCTTAACAAGCAAGTAACAAACTTGAAATTTTTGAATCAAAACATTAATTGATGATGTTATTTTCGAAAATTATGAGATAAAATTAAGAAAAAGATTTTTGAAAAATATTTTTAAAATTTTCGAAAATAACTAAGAAAAATGAAAAAGATTTGATTTTTGAAAAAGATTTTGAAAAAGATAAGATTTTTAAATTGAAAATTTGATTTGACTCATAAAAACAACTAGATTTTAAAAATTTTTGAAAAAGTCAAATCTAATTTTCGAAATTTTAAGAGAGAAAAAAGGGAAGATATTTTTTGATTTTTTAATTTTTATGATGAGAGAGAAAAACAACAAAAAATGATGCAATGCATGAAAATTTTTAGAACAAAACAATGAATGCATGCAAGAATGCTATGAATGTTAAGATGAACACCAAGAACACTTTGAATGTCAAGATGAACATCAAGAACTTATTTTTGAAAATTTTTATATGCAAAGGAAACATGCAAGACACCAAACTTAGAAATCTTTCATGTTTAGACTCTATGGATGCAAAAATGCACATGTAAAACAAGAAAAGATGCAAAACAAGAAAGCATCAAGATCAAACAAGAAGATTTATCAAGAACAACTTGAAGATCATGAAGAACACTATGAATGCATGAATTTTTTTTGAAAAATGCAAGATGAATATGCAATTGACACCAAACTTTCAACTTGACTCAAGACTCAAACAAGAAACACAAAAATATTTTTGATTTTTATGATTTTCTAGTTTTTTTGTATTTTTTCAAAAATTATTTGAAAAAGAGAAAAATAAGGATTCCAAAATTTTTAATATGAATTCCAGGAATCTTCAATTTTTAGTCTAAAGCTCCAATCTGAGGGTTAGGCATGGCTTAACAGCCAGCCAAGCTCTAGCATGTAAATTACATCCATTGAGATGATTAGTTGAAGACCAATCCCAAAGCAGTTTGGGTATGGCTTTACAGCCATATAGGATTCAACATGTTTCATGAAACACTAGAATTCATTCTTAAAAATTCTGAAGAAAAATATATTTTTGAAAACTTTTTTTTTTTTTCGAAAACAGGTGAGAAATTTTTGAAAGGTTTTTGAAAAACTTTTGAAAATAAAACAAAAAGAAAATTACCTAATCTGAGCAACAAGATGAACCGTCAGTTGTCCAAACTCGAACAATCCCCGGCAACGGCGCCAAAAACTTGGTGCACGAAATTGTGATCATCAATGGCGCTATCAACATGGTACGCTCAATTGTAATCTCAACTTTTTATCACAACTTCGCACAACTAACCAGCAAGTACACTGGGTCATCCAAGTAATAAACCTTACGCGAGTAAGGGTCGATCCCACGGAGATTGTTGGTATGAAGCAAGCTATGGTCACCTTGTAAATCTCAGTCAGGCGGATATAAAATAATTATGGAGTTTTTGAAATTAAATAATAAAAGAAGGATAGAAATACTTATGTAAATCATTGGTGAGAATTTCAGATAAGCGCATAGAGATGCTTTCGTTCCTCTGAACCCTGCTTTCCTGCTGCCTTCATCCAATCAATCCTACTCCTTTCGATGGCTGGCTTTATGTAAGGGCATCACCGTTGTCAATGGCTACATCCCATCCTCTTGTGAAAATGGTCCAAATGCTCTGTCACAGCACGACTAATCATCTGAGGTTCTCGATCATACTGGAATAGGATTCACCCTCCTTTTGCGTCTGTCACTATGCCCAGCACTCGCGAGTTTGAAGCTCATCACAGTCATTCAATCCCAGAGTCCTACTCGGAATACCACAGATAAGGTTTAGACTTTCCGGACTCTCATGAATGCCGCCATCAATCTAGCTTACACAACGAAGATTATGATTAAGAAATCCAAGAGATACTCATTCAATCTAAAGTAGAACGGAAGTGGTTGTCAGGCACGCGTTCATCAGGAATGATGATGATTGTTTCTGGCGTTTAACTCCAGACAGCAGCGTAGAACTGGCGTTCAACGCCCTTTTACATCGTCTAAACCCGTTCAAAGTATGGACTATTATACATTGCTGGAAATCCCTGGATATCTACTTTCCAACGCAATTGGAAGCGCGCCATTTTGAGTTCTGTAGGTCCAGAAAATCCACTTTGAGTACAGGGAGGTCAGAATCCAACAGCATCAGCAGTCCTTCTTCTACCTCTGAATCTGATTTTTGCTCAAGTCCCTCAATTTCAGCCAGAAAATACCTGAAATCACAGAAAAATACACAAACTCATAGTAAAGTCCAGAAATGTGAATTTAACATAAAAACGAATGAAAACATCCCTAAAAGTAACTAGATTCTACTAAAAACATACTAAAAATAATGCCAAAAAGCGTATAAATTATCCGCTCATCACTCCTCCTAAAATATAGTGTTAAGCACAAGGTAGCAATCCCATATCACCCACAAACCAATGGTCAAGTTGAGATTTCACATAGAGAACTCAAGAGAGTCCTTGAGAAGACTGTTGGAATCTCAAGAAAAGATTGGTCTAAGAAGCTAGATGATGCGTTATGGGCCTATGGAACAGCTTTCATGACTCCTATTGGCATGTTTCCATGCCAATTAATGTTTGGAAAGGCTTGTCATCTTCCAGTGGAGCTTGAACATAGAGCATTTTGGGCTCTAAAAAATGGCATGATAAAAAAACTAGCAAGAAGAGAGTTTGTAGAAGGTCAAAAAGTGCTGCTATGCAATTCAAGGCTAAAGTTCTTCCTTAAGGTCTCTCTCTATGGTCATGTAGAGCTTATGGAGGACAAGACACAGAGGAATTTCACTGTTAATGGCCACAGGCTTAAGCACTACTTGGGGGACTCATTGGATGAACAGAGAGGGAGTTATAACCTCAGCTAAGGAGGAAGAATCGTCATGCTAGTGACGTTAAAGAAGCGCTAGTTGGGAGGCACCCCAACACTCATATCCTTTCAATTTCCTGCTTTCTAGAAGTAGTTTATGTTTGTTAACTTAGGTAGTTTAAATTTTCAGTTCTAGTTGTTAATTAATTATTGATAGTTCTTTGATTCTTTTAGTTAGCTAAAAGTGCAATGTTGCATATACACTAAGTGAGGTTGATTAACTGGGTTGAGGAACTAGCTAAAAAGCTAAGTTTGGTGTGGCTATTAACCCACTTAATTTAAGCTTACAACAAAACTTGATTGAATTAATCTTGGAAGTAAGCCCAAAAATTAAGTTTGGTGTGGCCACCACCATAGGAAATTCACACAGAAAGCCCAATTTGGTTTAAGTTTGAAAGCAATTAGTAAATTGGTGGGTGCATAAATGGCTACTTTATTCCACCCATTATGTACAAATTAAAGTCTAATCATGAAACCAATATACCATATGCAATGAAATTAAGTTTGGTATCCCAAAAGACACCCATTAATTGCTTTTTAATTTAGAGAATACGAAGCATTTTTTTTGTTACTGATGGGGTTTCTCGGATTGCATTTTTAGGAAAAGGTGGGGCCAACATGATTGATAGCTCATTAAGTCAAGGAGTCAAAGTGTACTTACACTTTGGAACTCAAACACCTAAAGAAAGCTTAAGGGATAGTGGTTGGCGCCTCTTCCCACACTAGGCGCCACTCCCAAGTGGGAAAACATTCAATTCTTTTCACTCTTCCCACCTTCCAGATTCCTCTTCCCACCCCTATAAATCCCACCCACCTTTCCATTTTTTTTCCACACTACAACCTCAACACTCACAACCGAAACACCATCTGCACTTCTAGCTTTCTTCCTAACTTTCTCTTTTTATTTTTGATCTCTTGATTGGGAGAATCAAGTCCTAAGTTTAGTGTTATAGCAAACCTTTCCTTTACTCTCTTTCTTTGCCTCTTTCTTTAGCCTTCCATTAACCATTCAAACCCTCTTTTCTTACCTCAATGGCACCACCAAGAGCCTCCTCATCAAAGAAAAGAAGGACCAAGGAAACTAGCTCCGGATCACCAAGCTTCAATGAGTACAAGTTTCTCTCATCATTCAACCAAAACCAATTCTATGGATGGGTGAGTGAGAGGAAAATGATTCCAGAGGTGGGCTTCCAACTTGGAAGGAATGAACACATAGAGATCAATAAAGAGATCAACAACAGAGGATGGACACTCTTGTGCAACCCACCAAAGAAAGTGGTGGAGAGCTTGGTTAGAAAATTCTATGCTAATGCTATGCCACAACCTGGGCAACCTTATGACTATCTAAGCTATGTGAGGGGGAAGACTATTGACTATAGTCCCTCCAACATAGATAGAATGCTGATGGTGAAGCACACAAACTCCAACCGGAGCTATGAAGAGAGGGTGAAGCAACAAGACCCTGGATTTGAAGAGATCTTGAACGGAATCTACGTTCTGAATGTACAATAGATTAATGACAAGGATGGAAGGCCAAACCAATTGAGGGGGAGAGATTTGAGCCCCCAAGCTAGGGGGTGGCTAGATTTTGTAAAGAGATCCCTCAACCCCACCTCTAACCCTTCGGAGGTCACCTTGGAGATAGCTGTGCTCATATACGGCATCATGAAAGGGGAGAATGTCAATGTTGGGGTGGAGAAAATAATTGATAAAGTTTTGGTGGACCAAGACAAGCCTATAACTGCCAAGAAGATGGCTAAAGTAGTGGCTGTCAACCCACTACAACAAAGGGCAAAGGGGCAGAGAGCTCATGTTCAAGAACCACAAGAGCCACCATAACATGAGGAAGCCTTTGTTCAACCACAATACCTACCACTTCCAGCACCATTTCAACAATTTCCTGAAGGCTTCAACTGGGAGCAAATGCAAGGATACATTCATCAAATGCAAGGAGATATACACCACTTGAGAGAAGATTTAAGCCAACTTAGGGAGCAACAAAAGCAATGGGACAAAATGCAAGAAAGCATTCAAAAACTCCAAGGAAGTATGGAGTACATGAAGGAGCATCAAGGCCAATTCAACTGGGGGGAGATGTAAGGCAGCCTCAACAAAATCATAGAACAGAATAAATGGCAGCAGAGGAACCTTGCTGAATTTAGGAATCTTTATGATGCTAGAACCACTTTAAGAAGGCAGTATAATATTAACACACAAGCAAAGCTGAATCACTTGTGCAATGCTGTGGCCGCCTTGAACCCTGGATATCCAACATTCATGCAAGGAATGGAGGAGCTAAGTGCTAGGCAAGAAGAGATATTGGCCAAGCACAAGGAGGATGAGAGGACCTACATGAGAAGGCTGGGTTTTTGGAATCCCAAGGATACCAAAGCACAAGAAGGATGGTGATGACTCCTCCTCTAAGAAGAAAGATAAAGGAAAAGGGCCAATAAAATGAAGCTGCTCCAAGAATCAAAGGTTGTTGAGTCCCAGGGTTGAAAACTTAAATTCTGAATTTCTATTTAGTAGTTTGTAGTATTACGATAGTTGTTGTTTAGTTTCTTTATGTTTTGAAGTCTTTTTATGAGTCCTTTATGCTTAAGTTGAGAAAGAAAATGTTGTTTAAGTTTCATAACATCAATAAAAGTAGTTTGTGTTCATAAGAGTCAATGATGAGTTGTTGCAAAAACATGAGTAAAGAGACTAAGACCAAGTGAGATAATTTAAGACTAAGAGATAAGGAACCAAATATAGAACCTTGAATGAATTTGGAAGAATATAAGTCATAATGAACAATTGGACTTAGAGGATAAGACAAGTAGATGCTAAGGATGACTCTTGAATATCCATAGAACCAAGAAGTAGTAAGTAAAAGACCCAAGGCCCTGAGCATCAACTACTAGGATAAAAGAAAGAAACAAATAGCTCAAAGAGCCAAGATCATAGTAGATGCTTGTGGTGAAGATGTGTCAAGAAGAGAGACATGGGCAAGTAAATTCTTAGGGGTGTTTCAATACCTAGTACCCTAAAACCAACTAGTTTGGAAGTGCTAATTGAAAGCCTAATCTAAAGGGTCATCTTGAGACAAAACAGTTAGAGTCGTGGTCAATTGAAACAACAAAAGAGAAGTAAAGAGAAAAGAACAATCAAAAAGAAAAATAAGAGCAATTCTTGCTACTTCAAGGTGACAATCAATAGAAAGGGCTCCTAAGGCAAGCACTTAAAAGAATCCTCAAGAGTCTAGGAATTCATTATGATATGAGAACAATAAGATTCATACATGAGTTAATACTTAGCCCCTATCCTTGGTAATGAATGCATTTTCTTAAAGTCAAGTCTCAATCTATTTAAGAATAACTCACATTGATTTGCTTGGGGACAAGTAAAGCTTAAGTATGGTGTTGTAATGACTTGCATTATCTACCTCTTTCTCTTACCTAAAAGGACCTTAAAAGAAGCATAATCTGATTCAATCAATGCAATTTCATGAAGTAAATGATGAATATTATAGTACATTGCTTTGAAATGAGTTTGTGTTGAATTTCAGGAGTAAAGAGAAAAAAAAGAAGGAGGAAACAAGAAAAAAAAGCTGGGCATGTGAAGTTGGGCGTGCCACTTGAAACAAATGCCATCATATAGTATGGGCGTGGCACGCCAGTTGACAATTCCAAAAGAGGATTCTTGAAGCTTCAACATGGGCATGGCATGCTAGGGCCAGGCATGGCATGCCAGCTATATTTTCCAGAGAAGCATTCTTGGAGCTTTAACAAGGGCATGGCACGCCAGGGCTAAGCGTGGCACGCCAACTATATTTTCCAGGAAGTAATTTTGAAGACCACAAAGGGGGCGTGGCACGCCAGGCTGGGCGTGGCACGCCAACCCCCAGCCAACACTGGGCGTGCCACTTGGGTTCAAAGGCTTGGCACACCAGTTTATTATTCCAGAAAGAGAACTTGATGGTTCAACACTGGGTGTGCCACTTAGGCTCGAAGGCGTGGCACACCAAGCTTGAAGAATTTCACACCACCAAGGGCATGCCACTTAAACTCGATGGCGTGGCATGCCAATACACTTAACTAGAGGAGCATGAAGGAAGTACTAATGCTGGACGTGCCACTTGATGTCGAAGGCATGGCAAGCCAACTCTAGCAACCAAGGAAGAAGAAGACTGGGCGTGCCACTTGAGACTTAACGCGTGGCACGCCAAGACTAGATAACCCTGGGCGTGCCACTTGAATGCTGGGCGTGGCACGCCAGTCACTGGACCATGTGGACTTATTCATGCACTATCAAGGGTGTGGCACGCTAGTATTGTATTCCAGAGAGTGAGGATAAAGGCTTACCAAGGGCGTGGCATGCCACCTACTGGGCGTGGCACGCCAGTATTGTGTTCCAGAGAGTGAAGATGAAGGCTTACCAAGGGCGTGGCACGCCACCTACTGGGTTTGGCACGCTAGTGTTGTTTTCCAGGAAGAGAAGATAAAGTGCTTACTATGGGCGTAGCACGCTAGACCTGGGCATGCCACACTAGTTCAAGATTCCGGGGAAGAGGAGTACAGGAAGAGCCTGGATGTGCCACTTGAGCTCGAAGGCGTGGCACGCTAGGGTAACTAAGCAAGAAGAGACCCTGGGCGTGCCACTTGGGCTCGAAGGCGTGGCACGCCAGGGTAGTTGATGAAGAAGGCGTGCCACTTGCAAGTCAGACGTGGCGTGCCAAGCCAAGCTGTGAAGCTAGGCGTGGCACGCCACTCAAATGCCAGCCACACGCTAGGCATATGCTTCATTTTTATGAGTTTTTCCTTTTCCCTCCAGTTGTAATTTTCTTTTCTCTTTTGTATTTTCTTAATTCTAGTGATAGGAATAGTATAAATAACCCCTAGAAGTACTGAAAAAGGAGTTAGATTGGCATGTAGGATTGAATACTTAGCTTTAGTTTTACTTTTACACTTCATCTTCTCTATCTCTTATACTTTTCTCTAAGCTGTGAGTAACTAAACTCCCTCTCATTGGGAAAAGGAGCTCTGTTGTACTTGATGGATTAATGATAGTGAATTTCTTCTTCTCTTCATCTTCTCTTTGATTTTCTAGAAGGAATTTCGTTTTTCATTCTAGTGTTCAATCATCTTCGAAAAGAGGTTAAATGCAAAATGGGTTTCATGGGAACCTTGGAAAGGAAACATGAAACCATGCTTTAAATCCCTTCTCACACTTGAGTAGATCTGGGTTTTGGGATTGGATATGGTGACATGAAATCCTCCCATTAATTGGATCTATGAAGATGTGTGGTATAATCAGAGACAAAGCATATCTTTATTCATGAGCAATTAGATCGAGGAATTGGCTGATTATCAAGATTTGAGAGATTGAATCACCAAAGGATTTAAATTTTTGCGCTCAATATTCTCTATCTATATTGATTTGCTTAACTAAATTCTCTCATTAACTAAAATTTCTCAATCAATCAATCTCTGTAGATTCGACCCCACTCCACTGTGGGTTATTACTTGACGATAATTTGGTGTGGTTGCCAAAGAACGGATTCATTTTATATGGGGAGTGAATTCTGGTCATCACATAAACACTTAGACTAGTAAGCCATATAGCATAAAAACAAACAAACAAATAGACAGCAAATGACTCATAACTAATAGGACACTAATCCACAAGGGCACAATTGCACTTTTAATTAACATGTTTAAGCTAGAGAAAGTTAAGTAACAATACAACCTCTTGGAGTCCACTTGTTTCCTCCTTGTCATCCCCATCCTTAACTTTTGTATCCTTCTTTGTCTCCTCGGATGATAGTGCATAATTCTTCCAGGAGATTGATTGAATTCTTGCAAAGTTATTGGAAGTTGCTTGTTCCTGAAGCACTTGAGAAATGGTTAGCATGCATGTATGCTAGTGATTTTTTGAACTTAAGTTGGTGTGGGAACACCAAACTTAGTTCGTTGCCTATTTCTATAAGCAGCAGAGTGAATACATGCATGAAACATCAAGTACTTTTATTAAGAAAACAAACTATGAATTGGAAATTAAACAAGTATTAAGTAGTTTCTCTGATTGTTTGGAGTTGATGACTAGTCATGCCGAAGTTTACAATGTGTTCTTAATGAAATCTGTGGTGGAACACCAAACTTAGAATTACACACTCACCCTTGAATTACTTTGGTGTGCAACACCAAACTTAGCTCCTTGCAATACAGGGAAATCTAGTTAACTCTTTTATTGAAATAACTAAGAAAGGAAAACTACCTCTGGTTCAGTTGCCTCCCAACAAGCTCTCTTTTAATGTCATTAGCTTGACATGTTGCTGATGACTTTCTTCCTCTTCTTCCAGTTTGGCAAGAGGAGTAACCTCAGGGGAAAGAAGAGCCAGCTAGTATCCTCTGTCTTGGCCTCTTTCCAGCAAGCTTCCTTTTGTTATTTTCTTGATTGAACTTGCTTGTTGGATCATGGGTTGGATTGCTTATAGTTGACTTTTCCTTCTTCATGGATATGGTCAATTGCAGCTTGGTCACAATCCTCTTTTTCAGTGCTCTTGTTGGTTGCCTTCACTTCTTGGATATCAAGGCTTCGGTGTTGTGTGATGGTTGGAGTGTTCTCTTCATCAAAAGCCTCTTGAATTGGTGGTTCAATAAACCCTTCTTCTATGCAACCCTCTGCTTCACTTGAGTGTGGACTCCCTTGATTGACTTCCTCACTTTCTTCTGCATGATGTTCCATTAAGTCCTTTGGGAGTGAGCCTTCATGTTACTCTGTCACCTCAAGTAGCCTCTGTGGATATGGAATCCTCGGCTCATATGCCTCCACAACCTCCTTTTTCATTGGGTTTTCACTTAGTACAAGAGTCTCTTTTTCTTGCTTTTCTAATTCCTCCTTTGCACTCAACATTTGCTCTAAAAGCACGTCCATGTTTTTGAAAGAAGTTTCTTGTTCCTTCCAAGATTTCTTCGTCTCCTCTTCATATCTTTCAAGCATGGACTCAAGCTTTGAGAGTCTTTGGTTCAGGGAAGTTTCTGTGGGTTGTGAATTTTGGAAGGGATTTTGTGTTAAGGCATAGTCAAGTGATGAAAAATTTTCATATGGAAAACTGGGAGGTGAGTGATAGGCAGGATGGTCATCGTTGGTCTAGATTTTCTTCTTAAAGAAAGGAATTACTTCATTGTAATCATAGCTCCAAACCGACAAACAATCCTCGCGTCAAATTAAGATTTGTGGTTTTGTGTCACAAAGAACAAACCCCTAATAAGAATTAACTGAAGTATTTGGACTTCGGGTCGTCTCCCTAGGATACAATGAAATGCTTAATTATTGGCTATAAAGGGGTAAGGGGGGTTTTGGTTCATAAGAGGGCAAGAAAAGTAAATTAGGCAAGTAATTAAAAAAAACAAGATAAAGAACTCTTGGCTAAGACTTAGGTAATTGAGATCACCATCCTTGTCAACAAACCAAATATTGATAATCATGAGAGGCCAACCTATTAAGTCTACTTCCCAAAAGCTTTAAGTACGTAACATCTACTCCTAAGCTTGGAGTACGTCAAATAGGTTTGATCACATCAACCCTTAAGTCCTAACCTACCTACTAATTAACTTAGTAGCGGGTTAGCATCAATGGGTATAAAATTGATCACCATGGGTTCCCAAATCACCAAATCCATTATACCCAATAACTCAAGTTTACCCAATTCCCTTAACTTAGACCAAGAATTGATAAAACTACTCAAAAACTAAAGAGAACATTTCGTCAAACACATAGAGTGCAATAGAAGTAAACATCATAAATTGCAAGAATAATAAAATCTACCAACTACTAATTGCAAGGAAAGTAAATTCATAACTCAATTCATCAATAAAAAGAAACATCAACATCAAATTGCATTAAATGTAAACCAAATCCAACATAAGTTCATCATCACAAAAGGGAGCAAAATAAGAAATTAACATCAGAAATAAGAGGATCAAGATGTAGAAATGAGAAATTATAAAAAAACAAGATGAGATCAAGTAATTAAACATGGATCTAAGACAATCTAACCTAATCCTAACCTAATTCTAGAGAGAAGAAGGAGCTTCTCTCTCTAGAAAACTAACTAAAGGCTCATGTTGGCTAAACTAATTACTCCCCCTTTTCTTGGACTTCAATTCTGCATGAAATACACGCAGAAACATGTTAGATTTGGGCCTGGGCTGCTCAGAAATTGCCCCCAGTGTTTTGCCTTTAAGTGGGCCACGTGAGAGTATCGGCGCGTATGCGCCATGTGCGCGTGCGCATCGATTGGCAAATTCTTCATCCGCGTGGACGCGTCATGTACGCGTGCGCATCTCTATGCGAAACCACTTCTGCGTGTATGCGCCTTGTACGCGTGCGCGTCCATTGGTGCATTCCCAATCTTTGTTTCTTGATGCATTCTCCACTTTGCATGCTTTCCTCCTCATTTCTTCCATCCAATACTTGCCTTATGAACCTGAAATCACTCAACAAACACATCAAGGCTTCGAATGGAATTAAAGTGAATCAAAATCACCAATTTAAGGGCTTAAAAAGCATGTTTTTACACTTAAGCACAATTCAAGGGAGAATTAAAAAACCATGCTATTTCATTGAATAAATGTGGGAAAAAGTGGTAAAATCCCCTAAAATAAGCACAAGATAAATCACGAAATCGGGGTTTATTAAATCTCCCCACACTTAAACTAAGCATGTTCTCATGCTAAAATCAAGAAGGAAGCAAAGGGTATTAACATTTATTCAATGAAAACTAACTAAATGCAATCTATCTACATGCAACCTATCTACATGATGCAATAGTTTAGTCAAAATAAATCAATCTCCAGGAATACACATGCAAGCACAAGGGCTAAGGTATTATCAATTAAGCCAAACCACAATTGGATTGAATCATTGAAAAAGTTCACAAACTTGCAAGAAAAGATGATCATGGGTGTAAACATGTAATTGAGCGATCGAACCCTCGCCGGATGTGTATCCGCTCTAGGCACTCAAGTGTATGGGGTTGATTCACTCAATTCTCCCCTAATCATGCTTTCCAAGACTTATTTTTCATCTAACAATCAACAATTACTTTATGCATGCGTACAAATATCATGAGGACTTTCCCATAGGCTGTAATGGGGCTATGGTCAAGGTAGGATGCATATGGTCAAGTGAGCTTGAAATTCGAATCTTTAATGAGCTTAAACTTCCCACCTAACCTATGACGACCTAAACAATTCTAAACAAACCTAGCTATCCATTCTTCACTTTTTAACACACTCATGAATCCTTTTTAGATTCTCACACATATGCATTGAATTTATGAAATTTTAAACTTTAGGACATTTTGTTCCCTTTTTGTTGCAAAATTTTTTCTTCTTTTTTTTTTCAAGCTAAAATATATATTCAAGAACATCAATGCATAGGTTTACACATGATTAATACATGAGTATGTACCTAATTCTTGAAAATTTTTCAACAAAAACATAAAGACACTTTTATCTCTACCCAACGTACCCAACTTCCCCAAAATCAAGTAATGACCACTCTCACTAGCCTAAGCTAATCAAAGATCCAAACAAGGGACATTTATTGTTTTTCACTTAAACTTGTAATGTGCTACAATTATGAACAAATGGGTTAAGCATAGGTTCAAGATTGGTTAACAATGGAACATAAAAGGTTAGCTATTTGGGTAAGTGAGCTATTTGAACAATAGTCTCAATCATATAAATGCATGTAGACACAAAATAATGGACATAAAGAATCAAACAAATCAAAGATTACACTCATAGGAAGAGAATAATGCACACAAGAATGAAAGTAAGTGGTCATGTATGATGTAACCACACAATTAGGCTCAAAACTCACATGCTTGTGTTCTTTGCTCAAAACATGATCCACAAGTGTATAATTCAAGCAAGTTCTAAATTTTTTTTCAACCAATTGGGGTGGTGCCCTCAAAATGAATTTCTTGGAAATTTTCATCAAAACACAATTCTTATATAAAAAGGGTCAACTAGATTTTATAAATCCAAAACACTTTCCTAATCACAATCAAAGCCAAAATGCAAAACATATATATATATATATATATATATATATATATATATATATATATATATATATATATATATATATATATAATAAAAGTGTGCAACTACCATTATAAGGGTATCCACAAGTGGGAAAACATTTAACCCTTTTCGTTTCGCACCATTCAAATCACACCCCTCACACCTTATAAAAGCCTCACACTCCCAACTCTTCTCCCACTCTAAACCCCTGATCACACACAAAGAGAATCCATACACCCTTCTTCTCCCTAACTCTTTTTGTCTTCTACTACCTCTCTTCCCATAATTCGTTTCCCTTTCTCTTGATTGGGACAATCAAGTCCTAAGTTTGGTGTTATAACAAAACCTTGTCTTGCAACCTTCCCCAAATTTTTTTTACAACCTCAAACACACTCTCTCAACCTAATGGCACCACCAAAAAGCTCAGTCTCAAAGAAAAGAAAAACCAAGGAACCAACCTCTGGATCCTCAAGCTCTTTCAATGAATACAAATTTCTCTCCGCATTCAACCATAATCAATTCTATGGTTGGATAAGTGAGAGGGAGATCATTCCAGAAGTTGGTTCCAATTAGGGAGGAACGAGCATCCTGAAATCAACATTGAGATCAACAATAGGGGCTGGTCACTCCTATGCAACCCACCAAGGAAGGTAGTAGAGAGCTTGGTGAGGGAGTTTTATGCTAACGCTGTGCCTCAACCAGGATAACACTATGGCTACATTAGCTATGTGAGGAGAAAGTTCATTGACTATAGTCCTTCCAACATAGAGAGGATGCTAATAGTGAAGAGGACAAGCTCCACCCGGAGCTATGAAGAAAGAATGAAGCAACAAGACCCTGGATTTGATAAAATCTTGAACGAGAATTGCGTGCTGAATGTGCAATGGATCAAGGACAAGGATGGGATACCCAACCAATTGAGAAGAAGGGATCTGAGCCCCCAAGCTAGAGGGTGGCTGGAATTTGTAAGGAGGTCCCTAATCCCCACATCCAACACTTCAGAGGTGACCAAGGAGAGAGCTGTGCTCATATACAGCATCATGAAAGGTGAGAATGTCAATGTGGGGGAGATGATTGCCAACAACATCAACAAGGTGCTGAAAAGCACTAGTGACAACACAAGGTTGGCATTCCCCATTATTGTACAGAGGTTATGTGATGAAGCTGGAGTTGAAAAGATCATTGATGAGGTGATAGTGAAGCAAGACAAATTTATAACTGCCAAGAAGATGGCCAAAGTCGTGGCTGTTAACCCACTTCAAAGGGAGAGAGAACAAAGAGCTCATGTTCATGGACCACAACAATAACAAGAAGAGGAAGAGGCAGAAGAGCAACCACACTTTCTAGCACTTCAACCACCACCACCACACTACCAATGGAAACAATTCCCTGAAGGATTCAACTGGGAACAAATGCAAGGAGATGTACACCAAATGAAGGGACACCTACACCACCTAAGAGAAGATGTTAATCAACTCAAGGAGACTCAGCAACAACAATGGAGCCAAGTGAACTAAAACATACAGCAACTCCAAGGGGGTTTTGAGAACCTCAAGGAGCAGTAGGACCAGATTGACTGGGAAGAGGTGCAAAGTGCACTGGACAAAATAGTAGAGTAAGGCAAACGGCAACAGAGGAACCTGGATGAATTCAGAAATCCCTATGATGCCAGAACCATATCCAGGAGGTAGAATGACATCAATATACAAGCGAAGCTGAATCACTTGTGTAATGCCGTGGCCGCTCTAAACCCAGGATACCCAACCTTCATGCATGGAATGGAGGAGCTTAGTGCAAGACAAGAGTAAATTCTAGCCAAACTTAAGGAGGATGAAAGGAATTATATGAGGAGGTCAGGATTTTGGAAGCCCAAGGATGCCAAGGCACAAGAAGGTTCCTCCAAGCAAGATGAAGGTGGCTCCTCCCCTTCCAAGAAGAAGGACAAAGGAAAGGGGCCAATGAATTGAAGATGAAGCTGCTCAAGGTTGTTGAGTCCCATGTTTGACACTCTCTAATTTCTGAAATCATGTTTAAGTTTTTGTTGATTTATTTTCTGTCAAAGTAAATAGTCATGCTAGGATAGTTTATGTTTTCTGCTCAGTTTTATTTCATGTTTAAAGTCTTTATGAGTCCTTTAGATTACAAGAAAGAAAATGCAATGTATTTCAAGTCTTCTCCAACATAAACAAAGTAGAGTTTGTTTCCATAAGAGTTACTGTGAGTTGTGCAAAAACAGGAAGTAAGAAAAACCAAGGCCAAAGATAGATCATCCAACAAACTAAGGAATAAGAAACTAAGTGTATAACTTTGAATGAACTAAAAAGAAAATAAGTCATGGAAAGCAACTAGTCTTAGAAGGTATAACAAGAAAAGGTTAAAGGGTGTTCCGTGAATATCCATAGAACCAAGAAATAGTAAGCATTAAAGACCCAAGGCTCTGAGCATCAACTACTTGGATAGAAAAGAAACATTAAAAAGCTCAAAAAATGAGAGTTAAGGATCCTAGTAGATGCTTGTGGTGAAGATGTGTCAAGAAGAGGCCTGGGCAAGTAGATTCTTAGGGGTGTTTCAACACCCAGTACCCTAAAACCAACTAGTTTGGGAGTGCTAATTGAAAGCATAATTAAAGGGTTATCTTAAGACAAAACACTTAGAGTTGTAGTCAAGAAAGCACAACCAAAGAGAAATTGAAACAACTCTAACTACTTCAAGGTGACAATTAATAGAAAGGACCCCTGAAGTTTAAACTTGAAAGAACCCTCAAGGATCTAAGAGTTTTTCATGACATTATAACATTCATACATGTGTGAACACTTAATCCTATCCTTAGTTATGTTGCATTCATTCAAAGGCCAAGGTCTCAATTTATAAAAGGGCTACTCACATTGATTTGCTTGGGACAAGCAAAGATTATGTTTGGTGTTGTGATGACTTGCATCATTTACCCTTATTTCTTGTATAAAGAGGACCATAAAAGAGCATAAATCTCATTTGATCAGCACAATTGATGAGCGGATAATTTATACGTTTTTTGGCATTGTTTTTAGTATGTTTTTAGCATGTTTTAGTTAGTTTTTATTATATTTTTATTAGTTTTTATTTAAAATTCACTTTTCTGGACTTTAATATGAGTTTGTGTATTTTTCTATGATTTCAGGTATTTTCTGGCTGAAATTGAGGGACTTGAGCAAAAATCTGATTCAGAGGCTGAAAAAGGACTGCAGATGCTGTTGCATTCTGACCTCCCTGCACTCGAAGTGGATTTTCTGGAGCTACAAAAGCCCAATTGGCGCGCTCTGAATTGCGTTGGAAAGTAGACATCCAGGGCTTTCCAGCAATGTATAATAGTCCATATTTTGCCCGAGATTTGATGGCCCAAACCGGCGTTCAAAGTCAGCTCAAGAATTCCCAGCATTAAACGTCGGAACTGGCACCAAAGTGGGAGTTAAACGCCCAAACTGGCACCAAAGCTGGCGTTTAACTCTAGGAAAAGTCTCTACATGAAAATGCCACTTGATGTCGAAGGCATGGTACGCCAACCCAAGAATCTCACTATGGTGTGCCACTTGAGTACTGGGAGTGGCATGCCAGCTACTGGAACCAAGGCAAGATTATTGGCGTGGCACGTCAGCCTCTAGGTGTGGCACGCTGGTATAAGTTTCCAGAGAGGGTGAAGGAGGCCAAATACATGGGGCGTGCCACTTGGTGTTGAAGGCGTGGCATGCCATCCACTAGTCCTCACTTTGGCGTGCCACTTGAATCCCAGGCGTGTGATGAGCGGATAATTTATACGCTTTTTGGCATTGTTTTTAGTATGTTTTTAGTAGAATCTAGTTACTTTTAGGGATGTTTTCATTAGTTTTTATGTTAAATTCACATTTCTGGACTTTACTATGATTTTGTGTGTTTTTCTGTGATTTCAGGTATTTTCTGGCTGAAATTGAGGGACTTGAGCAAAAATCAGATTCAGAGGTTGAAGAAGGACTGCTGATGCTGTTGGATTCTGACCTCTCTACACTGAAAATGGATTTTCTGGAGCTACAGAACTCAAAATTGCGCGCTTCTAATTGCATTAGAAAGTCGACATCCAGGGCTTTCCGGCAATATATAATAGTCCATACTTTACCCAAGTTTAGACGATGCAAATTGGCGTTCAACGCCAGCTCTCTGCCCAATTCTGGCGTCCAGCGCCAGAAACAAGTTGCAAAGTGGAGTTCAACGCCCAAACTGGCACAAAAGCTGGCGTTCAACTCCAAGAATGACCTCTCCACGTGTAGACTTCAAGCTCAGCCCAAGCACACACCAAGTGGTCCCCGAAAGTGGATTTATGCATCAATTACTTACTTCTGTAAACCCTAGTGACTAGTTTATTATAAATAGAACTTTTTATCATTGTATTCGCAGTCTTGGTTACTCCGGTTCCTCTCTGGGGCTGAGGCCAATGAACTCCATTATCACTTATGTATTTTCAACGGTAGAGTTTCTGCACTCCATAGATTAAGGTGTGGAGCTCTGCCGTTCCTCAAAGATTAATGCAAAGTACTACTGTTTTCTATTCAATTCATCTTATTTCGCTTCTAAGATATTCATTCGCACTTCAACCTGAATGTGATGAACGTGACAATCATCATCATTCCCTATGAACGCGTGCCTGACAACCACTTCCGTTCTACATTAGAGTGAATGAGTATCTCTTAGATCTCTTAATCAGAATCTTCGTGGTATAAGCTAGATTGATGGCGGCATTCATGAGAGTCCGGAAAGTCTAAACCTTGTCCGTGGTATTCCGAGTAGGACTCTGGGATTGAATGACTGTGACGAACTCCAAACTCGCGAGTGCTGGGCGTAGTGACAGACGAAAAATGATAGTAAATTCTATTCCAGTATGATCGAGAACCTCAAAGATGATTAGCCATGCAGTGACAGCGCATCGGACCATTTTCACAGAGAGGAATAGGATGCAACAAACGACAAGGGTGATGCCTCCAGACGATTAGCCGTGCTGTGACAGAGCATTTGGACCATTTTTCTGAGAGGATTGAAAGTAGCCATTGGCACCGGTTACATCCTTACACAAAGCCAACCATAGAAAGGAGTAAGACTGATTGGATGAAGACAGCAGGAAAGCTGAGGTTCAGAGGAATGAATGCATCTCCATACGCTTATCTGAAATTCTCACCAATGATTTACATAAGTATTTCTATCCTTATTTTAGTATTAATTTTGAAAACTCCATAACTATTTTATATCCTCCTGACTGAGATTTACAAGGTGACCATAGCTTGCTTCATACCAACAATCTCCGTGGGATCGACCCTTACTCACGTAAGGTTTATGGTGCACGAAATTGTGATCTCCAGGCTCGAACAAATCCTGGTAATGGCTCCAAAGCTTGGTGCTCTGATCTTAATTCATAGTTGTCACAACTTCGATACAACTGACCAGCAAGTGCACTGGGTCGTCCAAGTAATACCTTACGTGAGTAAGGGTCGAATCCCACGGAGATTGTTGGTATGAAGCAAGCTATGGTCACCTTGTAAATCTCAGTCAGGCAGATATAAAATAGTTATGTGGTTTTCGAATATTAATTAATAAAATAGAGATAGGGATACTTATGTAAATCATTGGTAGGAATTTCAGATAAGCGAATGGAGATGCTTTTCGTTCCTCTGAACCTCTGCTTTCCTGCTATATTCATCCAATCAGTCTTACTCCTTTCCATGGCTGGCTTTATGTGATACATCACCACTGTCAATGGCTACTTTCGGTCATCTCTCGGGAAAATGATCCAATGCCCTGTCACGGCACGGCTAATCGTCTGGAGGCATCACCCTTGCCAATGGCTTCATCTTATCTTCTCAGTGAATAATATGCTCACGCACCCTGTCACGGCACGGCTATTCATCTGTCGGTTCTCGATCATGCTGGAATAGGATTTACTATCCTTTTGCGTCTGTCACTAACGCCCTGCAATCGCGAGTTAGGAGCTCGTCACAGTCATTCAATCATTGAATCCTACTCGGAATACCATAGACAAGGTTTAGACTTTCCGGATTCTCTTGAATGCCGCCATCATTCTAGCTTACGCCACGAAGATTCTGGTTAGGAGATCTAAGAGATATTCATTCTAGCTTACTTCATGTAGAACGGAAGTGTTTGTCAGGCACGCGTTCATGAGGGAGAAGGATGATGAGCGTCACACATAATCATCACCTTCATCACGTTCTTGGGTGCGAATGGATATCTTAGAAGAGAAATAAGAAGAATTGAATAGAAAACAGTAGTACTTTGCATTAATCTTTGAGGAACAGCAGAGCTCCACACCTTAATCTATGGAGTGTAGAAACTCTACCGTATGAAAATACATAAGTGAAGGTTCAGGCATGGCCGAGATGGCCAGCCCCCAAAACGTGATCAAAGGATCATAAGGTAATCCAAAGATGTCAAATACAATAGTAAGAGGTCCTATTTATAATAAACTAGCTACTAGGGTTTACATGAGTAAGTATTTGATGTATAAATCCACTTCCGGGGCCCACTTGGTGTGTGTTTGGGCAGAGCTTAAGTGTTGCACGTGCAGAGGCTATTTGTGGAGTTGAACGCCAGTTTTTGTGCCAGTTTGGGCGTTCAACTCTGGTTTTGGATCCTTTTCTGGCGCTGGACGCCAGATTTGGGTAGAAAGCTGGCGTTGAACGCCGGTTTACGTCGTCAATTCTTGGCCAAAGTATGGACTATTATATATTTCTGGAAAGCCCTGGATGTCTACTTTCCAACGCAATTGGAAGAGCGCCATTTCGAGTTCTGTAGCTCCAGAAAATCCACTTTGAGTGCAGGGAGGTCAGAATCCAACAGCATCAGCAGTCCTTTTTCAACCTCTGAATCTGATTTTTGCTCAAGTCCCTCAATTTCAGCCAGAAAATACCTGAAATCACAGAAAAACACACAAACTCATAGTAAAGTCCAGAAATGTGAATTTAACACAAAATCTATTAAAAACATCCCTAAAAGTAACTAGATCCTACTAAAAACATTCTAAAAACAATGTCAAAAAACGTATAAATTATCCGCTCATCACAACACCAAACTTAAATTGTTGCTTGTCCCCAAGCAACTGAAAATCAAAATAGGATAAAAAGAATAGAATATACTATAAATTCCAAACTATCAATGAAACAGAGCTTCAATCATATGAGCGGGACTTATAGCTTTTTGCCTCTTGAATAGTTTTGGCATCTCACTTTATCCATTGAGGTTCAGAATGATTGGCATCTATAGGAACTTCAGATTTCGAATAGTGTTATTGACTCTCTTAGTTCAGTATAATGATTCTTGAACACAGCTTCTTTATGAGTCTTGGCCGTGGCCCTAAGCACTTTGTTTTCCAGTATTACCACCGGATACATAAATGCCACAGACACATAATTGGGTGAACCCTTTCAGATTGTGACTCAGCTTTGCTAAAGTCCCCAATTAGAGGTGTCCAGGGTTCTTAAGCACACTCTTTTTTTTTTTTCTTTTGGACCTTGACTTTAACCACTCAGTCTCAAGTTTTCACTTGACACCTACACGCCACAAGCACATGGTTAGGGAGAGCTTGGTTTAGCCGCTTAGACCAGGATTTTATTCCTTTAGGCCCTCCTATCCACTGATGCTCAAAGCCTTGGGATCCTTTTTATTTCCCTTGCCTTTTGGTTTTAAGGGTTATTGGCTTTTTGCTCTTGCCTCTTGGTTTTAAGAGCTTTGGCTTTTTCTGCTTGCTTTTTCTTTTTCTTTCTATATTTTTTTGTTTTCCCCTATTTTTTTCTGCAAGCTTTGTTCTTTGCTGCTTTTTCTTGCTTCAAGAATCATTTTTATGATTTTTCAGATTATCAAATCACATGTCTCCTAGTCATCATTCATTCAAGAGCCAACATTTTTAACATTCTTAAACAACAACTTCAAAAGACATATGCACTGTTCAAGCATACATTCAGAAAACAAGAAGCATTGTCACCACATCAATATAATTAAACTAAGTTCAAGGATAAATTCGAAACTCATGTACTTCTTGTTCTTTTGAATTAAAACATTTTTCATTTAAGAGAGGTGATGGATTCATAGGACATTTATAACTTTAAGACATAGTTACTAACTACTAATGATCATGTAATGAAGACACAAACACAGATAAGCACATAACATAGAAAACGAAAAACAGAAGAAATAAGAACAAGGAATGAATCCACCTTAGTAATGGTGGCGTTTCCTTCTTGAGGAACTAATGATGTCCTTGAGCTCTTCAATGTCTCTTCCTTGTCTTTGTTGCTCCTCCTTCATTGCTTTTTGATCTTCTCTGATTTCATGAAGGATGATGGAGTGCTCTTGATGTTCCACCCTTAGTTGCTTCCAATAATTGTGTGGAAGAAAATGTATCCCCTGAGGTATCTCAGGGATCTCTTGATTTGCAGTCAAATGTTCTACCACTGAGCTATAGACCCTTGATGGAAGCTTTTGTCTTCCCTTTCCTCTTTCTAGAGGTTTCTCTGGCCTTAGGTGCCATCAATGGTTATGGAAAAAACAAAAAAGCTATGCTTTTACCACACCAAACTTAGAATGTTGCTCACCCTCGAGCAAAAGAAGAAAGAATAGAAGAAGAAGATATAGTGGAGATGGATGGCTGTGTGTATTCGGCCATATGGGTGGGATTGGGTGGGGAAGAGATGTTGAATTTTTGAAGGTAAGTGGGTGTATGGGTGTGAGTGGTAAATGGAAGACAGAAGGGATGAGTGTTTATTGGGGATAGAGGGTGATTGAGAAGAGAGAAGAGAGTGAGTGAAGGTAGGTGGGGATCCTGTGGGGTCCACAGATCTTGGGGTGTCAAGGCATTTACATCCCTGCACCAATTTAGGCATGCAAAATGCCCTTGCACACAACTCTGGGCGTTCAGCGCCAGGTTGGTGCCCATTTTGGGCGTTCAACGCCCCTTTGCTGCCATTTCTGGCGTTGAACGCCAGAACCATGCTTGTTCTGGGCGTTCAGCGCCAGGATGCTCCCATTCTGGGCGTTCAGCGCCAGAACTATGCTCTGTTCTGGCGTTTGAACGCCAGACAGATGCTCCTCCAGGGTGTGATTTTTCTTCTGCTGTTTTTGATTCCGTTTTTAATTTTTATATTTATTTTGTGACTCCTCATGATCATGAACCTATAAAGACACATAACTAAGAAAAAATATAGTTAGATAAATAAACATTGGGTTGCCTCCCAACAAGCGCTTCTTTAATGTCAATAGCTTGACAGTGGGCTCTCATGGAGCCTCACAGATGTGCAGAGCTTTGTTGAGACTCTCCAACACCAAACTTAGAGTTTGGATATGGGAGTTCAACACCAAACTTAGAGTTTGGTTGTGGCCTCCCAACACCAAACTTAGTTTGACTGTGGGGGCTCTGGTTGACTCTGCTTGGAGAGAAGCTTTTTCTGCTTCCTCTCCATGGTTGCAGAGGGAGATCCTTGAGTTTTAAACACAAGGGAGTTCTTATTCCATTGAAGGAATATTTCACCTCTGATAACATCAATCACAGCTCTTGCTGTGGCCAGGAAAGGTCTTCCTAGGATGATGGATTCATCCTCTTCCTTTCGAGTATCCAGGACTATGAAATCAGTAGGTATGTAAAGGCCCTCAACCTTTACTAATACATCTTCTACTTGTCCATAAGCCTGTTTTCTTGAGCTGTCTGCCATCTCTAGTGAGATTTTAGCAGCTTGCACCCCATAGATTCCCAGTTTCTCTATTACAGAGAGGGGCATGAGGTTTATTCCTGAACCAAGGTCACACAGAGCCTTAAAGATCATGGTGCCTATGGTACAAGGTATTATGAACTTTCCAGGATCCTGTCTCTTCTGAGGCAATGTCAGTTGATCCATATCACTTAGTTCATTGATGAACAAGGGAGGTTCAACTTCCCAAGCATCAATGCCAAATAATTTGGCATTCAGCTTCATGATTGCACCAAGAAACTTGGCAGTTTGCTCTTTAGTAACATCCTAATTCTCTTCAGAAGAGGAATACTCATCAGAGCTCATGAAGGGCGTAAGGAGGTTCAATGGGATCTCTATGGTCTCTAGATGGGCCCCAGAGTCCTTTGGTTCCTCAGAGGGAAGCTCCTTATTGACCACTGGACGTCCCAGGAGGTCTTCCTCCTTGGGATTCACGTCCTTTCCTCTCCTCACAGGTTCGGCCACGGCGCTTATGTCAATGGCCTTGCACTCTCCTTTTGGATTCTCTTTTGTATTGCTTCGGAGAGTACTAGGAGGGATTTCAGTGATCCTTTTACTCAGCTGGCCCACTTGTGCTTCCAGATTTCTAATGGAAGACCTTGTTTCATTCATGAAACTTACAGTGGCTTTAGATAGATCAGAGACTAGATTTGCTAAATTAGAAGCATTTTGTTCAGAGTTCTCTGTCTGTTGCTGAGTTGATGATGGAAAAGGTTTATTATTGTTAAACCTGTTTCTTCCACCATTATTAAAGCCTTGTTGGGGCTTTTGATCCTTCCATGAGAAATTTGGATGATTTCTCCATGTTGAGTTATAGGTGTTTCCATAAGGTTCACCTAAGTAATTTACCTCTGCTATTGCAGGGTTCTCAGGATCATAAGCTTCTTCTTCATAAGAAGCCTCTTGAGTACTGTTGGATGCAGCTTGCATTCCATGCAGACTCTGAGAGATCATATTGACTTGCTGAGTCAATATTTTATTCTGAGCCAATATGGCATTCAGAGTATCAACTTCAAGAACTTCCTTCTTCATAGGCGTCCCATTACTCACAGGATTCCTTTCAGAAGTGTACATGAACTGGTTATTAGCAACCATGTCAATGAGTTCTTGAGCTTCTGCAGGCGTTTTCTTTAGGTGAATGGATCCACCTGCAGAAGTGTCCAGTAACATCTTTGATAGCTCAGATAAACCATCATAGAATATATCCAGGATGGTCCATTCTGAAAGCATGTCAGAAGGACACTTTTTGATCAACTGTTTGTATCTTTCCCAAGCTTCATAGAGGGATTCACCTTCTTTCTGTCTGAAGGTTTGAACATCAGCTCTAAGCTTGCTCAGCTTTTGAGGAGGAAAGTACTTAGCTAAGAAAGCCGTGACCAACTTATCCCAAGAGTTCAGGCTGTCTTTGGGTTGAGAATCCAACCATAATCTAGCTCTGTCTCTTACAGCAAAAGGGAAAAGCATGAGCCTGTAGACTTCAGGATCTACTCCATTAGTCTTAACAGTATCACATATCTGCAAGAATTCAGTTAAGAACTGAAAAGGATCTTCAGATGGAAGTCCATGAAACTTGCAGTTCTGCTGCATCAGAGAAACTAACTGAGGTTTCAGCTCAAAGTTGTTTGCTCCAATGGCAGGAATGGAGATGCTTCTTCCATGTAAATTGGAATTAGGTGCAGTGAAGTCACCAAGCATCTTCCTTACATTATTATTATTTTCGGCTGCCATCTCCTTCTCCTGTTCGAAAATTTCTAAAAGATTATCTCTGGATTGTTGTAATTTAGCTTCTCTTAATTTTCTCTTCAGAGTCCTTTCAGGTTCTGGATCTGCTTCCACAAGAATGTTCTTATCCTTGCTCCTGCTCATATGACAAAGAAGAAGGCACAGAATAATAATAATAATAATAGAGATTCTCTTTACCACAGTATAGAGGTTCCCTTATGTGAGTAGAAGAAAAGAGGAAGAAATTCGAACACAGATAGAAGAGGGGGTTCGAATTTGGTGATGATGTGAGGAAGAGATGTTAGTTAATGAATGAATAAATAGAATAGGATGAGAGAGAGGGAGGGAATTTTCGAAAATTATTTTTGAAAAAGAGTTAGTGATTTTCGAAAATGGTTTTTGAAAAATGTTAGTAATTTTCGAAAATTTTTGAAATAAAAAAAATAAAAAAAATAAAAATAATTAGTTAATTAAAAAGAAATTTTTGAAAAAGAGGGAAGATATTTTCGAAAATTAGAGAGAGAGAGTTAGTTAGGTAGTTTTGAAAAAGTTAAGAAACAAACAAAAAGTTAGTTAGTTAGTTGAAACAAATTTTGAAAAGATGAGAAGTTAGGAAGTTAGAAAAGATATTTTGAAAAGATATTTTTGAAAAAGATAAGATAAGAAGATATTTTTGAAAAGATATGATAGGAATTAGTTTTGAAAAAGATTTGATTTTTAAAATCACAATTAATGACTTGATTCATAAGAAATCACAAGATATGATTCCAGAACTTAAAGTTTGAATCTTTCTTAACAAGCAAGTAACAAACTTCAAATTTTTGAATCAAAACATTAATTGTTTATGTTATTTTCGAAAATTTGGTATAAAAATAAGAAAAAGATTTTTGAAAAATATTTTTGGAATTTTCAAAAATAACTAATAATTTTGAAAAAGATTTGATTTTGAAAAAGATTTTGAAAAAGATAAGATTTTCAAATTGAAAATTTGATTTGACTCATGAGAAACAATTTGATTTTCAAAAATTTTTGAAAAAGTCAATCCAAATTTTCGAATTTGATGAGAGAAAAGAGGGAAGATATTTTTTTTGATTTTTGAATTTTCATGATGCAAGAGAAAAACACTAAAAAGGTGCGATGCATGAAATTTTTGAATCAAAACAATGAATGCATGTATGAATGAGATGAATGTCAAGATGAACACCAAGAACATTTTGAATGTCAAGATGAACATCAAGAACATATTTTTGAAAAAATTTTGATGCAAAGAAAACATGTAAGACACCAAACTTAGAAATCTTTAATGCTTAGGCACTAAGAATTCAAGAATGCATATGAAAAACACTATACAACACAAAACAAAAAATGATCAAGATCAAGCAAGAAGACTTACCAAGAACAACTTGAAGATCATGAAGAACACTATGAATGCATGATATTTTCGAAAAAATGCAAGATGCATATGCAAGTGACACCAAACTTATGATATGACTCAAGACTCAAACAAGAAATAGAAAAATATTTTTGATTTTTATGATTTTCTAATTTTTTTGGATTTTTTTTCGAAAATTATTATGAAAAAGAAAAATAAGGATTCCAAAATTTTTAATATGAATTCCAGGAATCTTGCCATATTAGTCTAAAGCTTCAGTCCAGGAATTAGACATGGCTCACTAGCTAGCCAAGCTTTCAAAGAAAGCTCCATTCCAAAACACTAGACATGGCCAATGGCCAGCCAAGCTTCAGCATGTAACACCAGAGTATATTGCTCTTGATAACAAATTGCTGCTCATCATTTACCAAGTATGTAACTTGCCTCTGATGGTTTGGAAGCCTCAGTCCAAAAGAATTTAGACATGGCTTTACAGCCAGCCAGGCTTCACATGCTTCATGAAACACTAGAATTCATTCTTAAAAATTTTGAATAAATTTTTGAAAACATTTTTATTTTTTTTCGAAAACAAAAGAGAAATTTTTTTGAAAATATTTTTGAAAGATTTTTGAAAAGAAAACGAAAAGAAAGTTACCCAATCTGAGCAACAAGATGAACCGTCAGTTGTCCAAACTCAAACAATCCCCGGCAACGACGCCAAAAACTTGGCGTTGTTGCCGGATCAGACTTGGCACTGATGTTACCGGACCAAAAGCTTGCCGAAAACTCAAACAATCCCCGGCAACGGCGCCAAAAACTTGGTGCACGAAATTGTGATCTCCAGGCTCCAACAAATCCTGGTAATGGCTCCAAAGCTTGGTGCTCTGATCTTAATTCATAATTGTCACAACTTCGATACAACTGACCAGCAAGTGCACTGGGTCGTCCAAGTAATACCTTACGTGAGTAAGGGTCGAATCCCACGGAGATTGTTGGTATGAAGCAAGCTATGGTCACCTTGTAAATCTCAGTCAGGCAGATATAAAACAGTTATGTGGTTTTCGAATATTAATTAATAAAATAGAGATAGGGATACTTATGTAAATCATTGGTAGGAATTTCAGATAAGCGAATGGAGATACTTTTCGTTCCTCTGAACCTCTGCTTTCCTGCTATCTTCATCCAATCAGTCTTACTCCTTTCCATGGCTGGCTTTATGTGATACATCACCACTGTCAATGGCTACTTTCGGTCATCTCTCGGGAAAATGATCCAATGCCCTGTCACGGCACGGCTAATCGTCTGGAGGCATCACCCTTGCCAACGGCTTCATCTTATCCTCTCAGTGAATAATATGCTCACGCACCCTGTCACGGCACGGCTATTCATCTGTCGGTTCTCGATCATGCTGGAATAGGATTTACTATCCTTTTGCGTCTGTCACTAACGCCCTGCAATCGCGAGTTAGGAGCTCATCACAGTCATTCAATCATTGAATCCTACTCGGAATACCATAGACAAGGTTTAGACTTTCCGGATTCTCTTGAATGCCGCCATCATTCTAGTTTACGCCACGAAGATTCTGGTTAGGAGATCTAAGAGATATTCATTCTAGCTTACTTCATGTAGAACGGAAGTGTTTGTCAGGCACGCGTTCATGAGGGAGAAGGATGATGAGCGTCACACATAATCATCACCTTCATCACGTTCTTGGGTGCGAATGGATATCTTAGAAGAGAAATAAGAAGAATTGAATAGAAAACAGTAGTACTTTGCATTAATCTTTGAGGAACAGCAGAGCTCCACACCTTAATATATGGAGTGTAGAAACTCTACCGTATGAAAATACATAAGTGAAGGTTCAGGCATGGCCGAGATGGCCAGCCCCCAAAACGTGATCAAAGGATCATAAGGTAATCCAAAGATGTCAAATACAATAGTAAGAGGTCCTATTTATAATAAACTAGCTACTAGGGTTTACATGAGTAAGTATTTGATGTATAAATCCACTTCCGGGGCCCACTTGGTGTGTGTTTGGGCTGAGCTTAAGTGTTGCACGTGCAGAGGCCGTTTGTGGAGTTGAACGCCAGTTTTTGTGCCAGTTTGGGCGTTCAACTCTGGTTTTGGATCCTTTTCTGGCGCTGGACGCCAGATTTGGGTAGAAAGCTGGCGTTGAACGCCAGTTTACGTCGTCAATTCTTGGCCAAAGTATGGACTATTATATATTGCTGGAAAGCCCTGGATGTCTACTTTCCAACTCAATTGGAAGCGCGCCATTTCGAGTTCTGTAGCTCCAGAAAATCCACTTTGAGTGCAGGGAGGTCAGAATCCAACAGCATCAGCAGTCCTTTTTCAACCTCTGAATCTGATTTTTGCTCAAGTCCCTCAATTTCAGCCAGAAAATACCTGAAATCACAGAAAAACACACAAACTCATAGTAAAGTCCAGAAATGTGAATTTAACACAAAATCTATTAAAAACATCCCTAAAAGTAACTAGATCCTACTAAAAACATTCTAAAAACAATGTCAAAAAGCGTATAAATTATCCGCTCATCAGTTTATTACTTGGACGACCCAGTGCACTTGCTGGTTAGTTATGCGAAGTTGTGAAGATATGTTTAGACCATGGTTCTGTGCATCCATTTTTGGTGCCATCGCCAGGGAATCAATTTCGAACAATAATTCACAACCTGAGTAACAATTTCGCATACCAAGTTTTTGGCGCCGTTGCCGGGGATTGTTCGAGTTTGGACAACTGACGGTTCATCTTGTTGCTCAGATTAGGTAACTTTCTTTTTGTTTTCTTTTCAAAAAGTTTTCAAAACTCTTTCAAAAATTTCTCCTTTGTTTTCGAAAAAAAAATATTTTAAAATAAAAATGTTTTCAAAAATATATTTTTCTTCAGAATTTTTAAGAATGAATTCTAGAGTTTCATGAAGCATGTTGAAGCCTGGCTAGCTGTAAATCCATGTATAATTCCTCTGTAGGGCATGTTAGGCTTGTCATGTCTGGATACATACTAAAGCTTGGCTGGCTATTAAGCCATGCCTGACCCTTTGATTGGAGCTTTAGACTAAAGAGCATAAGATTCCTGGAATTCATATTAAAAATTTTGGAATCCTTATTTTTCTTTTTCAAAATAATTTTCGAAAAAATTAAAAGAAAATACAAGAAAAGCATAAAATCAAAAAAATCAAAAATATTTTGTGTTTCTTGTTTGAGTCTTGAGTCAAGTTGAAAGTTTGGTGTCAGTTGCATATTCATCTTGCATTTTTCGAAAAATTCATGCATTCATAGTGTTCCTCATGATCTTCAAGTTGTTCTTGGAAAGTCTTCTTGTTTGATCTTGATGTTTTCTTGTTTTATGACTTTTCTTGTTTTTCATATGCATTCTTGCATCCATAGAGTCTAAACATAAAAGATTTCTAAGTTTGGTGTCTTGCATGTTTTCTTTGCATATAAAAATTTTCAAAAATATGTTCTTGGTGTTCATCTTGACATTCAAAGTGTTCTTGGTGTTCATCTTAACATTCATAGCATTCTTGCATGCATTCAATGTTTTGATCCATAACTTTCATGCATTGCATCATTTTTCTTGTTTTTCTCTCTCATCATAAAAATTCAAAAATCAAAAAAATATCTTTCGCTTTTTCTCTCTTAAAATTTCGAAAATTAGATTTGACTTTTTCAAAAATTTTTAAAATCTAGTTGTTTTTATGAGTCAAATCAAATTTTCAATTTAAAAAAAAATCTTATCTTTTTCAAAATCTTTTTCAAAAATCAAATCTTTTTTTAATTTTTTTTTCGAAAATTTCAAAAATATTTTTCAAAAATCTTTTTCTTAATTTTACATCATATTTTCGAAAATAACATCATCAATTAATGTTTTGATTCAAAAATTTCAAGTTTGTTACTTGTTAAGAAAGATTCAAACTTTAAGTTCTAGAATCATATCTTGTGATTTTTTGTGAATCAAGTCATTAATTGAGATTTTAAAAATCAAATCTTTTTCAAAAACTAATTTCTATCATATCTTTTCAAAAATATCTTCTTATCTTACCTTTTTCAAAAAAGTGATTGCAAAATATCTTTTCTAACTTCCTAACTTCTTATCTTTTCAAAATTTGTTTCAACTAACTAACTAACTTTTTGTTTGTTCCTTACCTTTTTCAAAACTACCTAACTAACTCTCTCTCTCTAATTTTCGAAAAAATCTTCCCTCTTTTTCAAAATTTCTCTTTAATTAGACTAATTATTTTATTTTTTATTTGAATTTTCGAAAAACTAGTAACCTATTTCAAAAACTGTTTTCGAAAATCACTAACTCCTTTTCAAAAATTATTTTCGAAAATTCTCTCCTCCTCTCATCCCCTTCTATTTATTTATTCATCTACTAACACTTCTCTTCATCTCACATCTCTGCTCCTATCATCACCTTTGTGTTTGGATTCTTCATTCTTCTACACCTCTATTCCTTTTCTTCTTCTACTAACAATAAGGAACCTTTTTTACTGTGACATAGAGGATTCCTCTTCTTTTTTTTTTCTCTTCTCTTTCTTATGAGCAGGGACAAAGAAAAAGGCATTCTTGTTGAAGCTAATCCAGAACCTAAAAGGACTCTGAAGAAAAAACTAAGAGAAGCTAAATTACAACAATCCAAAGACAACCTTATTGAAAATTTCGAACAAGTAAAGGAGATGGCAGCCGAACCCAACAACAATAATGCAAGGAGAATGCTTGGTGACTTTACTGCACCTAATTCTAATTTACATGGAAGAAGCATCTCCATTCCTACTATTGGAGCAAACAATTTTGAGCTGAAACCTCAGCTAGTTTCTCTGATGCAGCAGAACTGCAAGTTTCGTGGACTTCCATCTGAAGATCCTTTTTAGTTCTTAACTAAATTCTTGCAGATCTGTGATACTGTTAAGACTAATGGAGTAGATCCTGAAGTCTACAAGCTCATGCTTTTCCCTTTTGCTGTAAGAGACAGAGCTAGAATATGGTTGGACTCTCAACCCAAAGACAGCCTGAACTCTTGGGATAAGCTGGTCACGGCTTTCTGAGCCAGGTTCTTTCCTCCTCAAAAGCTGAGCAAGCTTAGAGCTGATGTTCAAACTTTCAGACAGAAAGAAGGTGAATCCCTCTATGAAGCTTAGGAAAGATACAAGCAGCTGACCAAAAAGTGTCCTTCTGACATGCTTTCAGAATGGACCATCCTGGATATATTCTATGATGGCTTATCTGAGCTATCAAAGATGTCATTGGATACTTCTACAGGTGGATCCATTCACCTAAAGAAAACGCCTGCAGAAGCTCAAGAACTCATTGACATGGTTGCTAATAACCAGTTTATGTACACTTCTGAGAGGAATCCTGTGAGTAATGGGATGCCTATGAAGAAGGGAGTTCTTGAAATTGATACTCTGAATGCCATATTGGCTCAGAATAAAATATTGACTCAGCAAGTCAATATGATTTCTCAGAGTCTGAATGGAATGCAAGCTGCATCCAACAGTACTCAAGAGGCATCTTCTGAAGAAGAAGCTTATGATCCTAAGAATCCTGCAATAGCAGAGGTAAATTACTTAGGTGAACCTTATGGAAACACCTATAATCCATCATGGAGAAATCATCCAAATCTCTCATGGAAGGATCAACAAAAGCCTCAACAAGGCTTTAATAATGGTAGAAGAAACAGGTTTAACAATAATAAACCTTTTCCATCATTCACTCAGCAACAGACAGAGAACTCTGAACAAAATACGTTTAATTTAGCAAACTTAGTCTCTGATCTATCTAAGGCCACTGTAAGTTTCATGAATAAAACAAGGTCTTCCATTAGAAATTTGGAAGCACAAGTGGGCCAGCTGAGTAAAAGGATCACTGAAATCCCTCCTAGTACTCTCCCGAGCAATACAGAAGAGAATCCAAAAGGAGAGTGTAAGACCATTGAATTAATCACCATGGCCGAACCTGTAAGGGAAGGAGAGGACGTGAATCCCAAGGAGGAAGACCTCCTGGGATGTCCAGTGATCAATAAGGAGTTTCCCTTTGAGGAACCAAAGGACCCTGAGGCTCATCTAGAGACCACAGGGATTCCATTGAACCTCCTTATGCCATTCATGAGCTCGGATGAGTATTCCTCTTATGAAGAAAACGAGGATGTCACTGAAGAGCAAGTTGCCAAGTTCCTTGGTGCAATCATGAAGCTGAATGCCAAATTATTTGGAAATGAGACTTGGGGAGATGAACCTCCCCTGTTCACCAATGAATTAAATGCATTGGATTTACTGAGATTGCCTCAGAAGAAAGAGGATCCTGGAAAGTTCCTCATACCCTGTACGATAGGCACCATGATCTTTAAGGCTCTGTGTGACCTTGGTTCAGGAATAAACCTCATGCCCCTCTCTGTAATAGAGAAACTGGGAATCTATGGGGTGCAAGCTGCTAAAATCTCATTAGAGATGGCAGAAAACTCAAGAAAAGAGGCTTATGGACAAGTAGAGGACATGTTAGTAAAGGTTGAAAGCCTTTACATCCCTGCTGATTTCATAATCCTAGATACTGGGAAGGATGAAGATGAATCCATCATCCTTGGAAGACCCTTCCTAGCCACAGCAAGAGCTATGATTAATGTGGGCAGAGGAGAATTAATCCTTCAACTAAATGAGGATAACCTTGTGTTTAAAACTCAAGGTTCTCTCTCTGCAACCATGGAGAGAAAGCATGAAAAGCTTCTCTCACTACAGAGTCAACCAGAGTCCCCACAGTCAAACTCTAAGTTTGGTGTTGGGAGGCCACAACCAAACTCTAAGTTTGGTGTTGGGAAGTCTCAACAAAGCTCTGAACATCTGTAAGGCTCCATGAGAGCCCACTGTCAAGCTATTGACATTAAAGAAGCGCTTGTTGGGAGGCAACCCAATGTTTATTTATCTAATTTTATTTTTGTCTTTCATGTTTTCTTAGGTTCATGATCATGTGGAGTCACAAAATAAACGAAAAATTTAGAAACAGAATCAAAAACAACGGAAGAAAAATCACACCCTGGAGGAAGCACCTGTCTGGCGTTCAACGCCAGAACAGAGCATGGTTCTGGCGCTGAACGCCCAAAATGGGCAGTATCTGGGCGCTGAACGCCCAAAATGGGCAGCATCTGGGCGCTGAATGCCAGAATTGCACCCTGGAGAAGAGCTGGTGCTGAACGCCCAGAATAAGCATGGTTCTGGCATTCAACGCCAGAAATGGGCAACAAATGGGCGTTGAATGCCCAAAATGGGCACCAACCTGGCGCTGAACGCCCAGAGTTGTGTGCAAGGGCATTTTGCATGCCTAAATTGGTGCAGGGATGTAAATGCCTTGACACCTCAAGATCTGTGGACCTCATAGTATCATCTCAGGATCTGTGGACCCCATAGGATCCCCACCTTCCTTCCTCATAATCCTAGTTTTTTTTCCACATCTTCTTCTTCATCTATTCCTTCTTCTTTTGCTCGAGGGCGAGCAACATTCTTAGTTTGGTGTGGTAAAACAATTATGTAAAGGATCTATAGCTCAGTGGTAGAACATGTGGCTGCAAATCAAGAGATCCCTGAGATACCTCAGGGGATGCACTTCCCTCCACATAGTTATTGGAAGCAACTGA
Organism: Arachis ipaensis; assembly: GCF_059453495.1. NCBI lineage: Eukaryota > Viridiplantae > Streptophyta > Magnoliopsida > Fabales > Fabaceae > Arachis > Arachis ipaensis. The sequence goes on along the minus strand of NC_142439.1, from coordinate 49,276,857 downwards.
GGATAGAAATACCAAAAATCACTAGGAATCAAGCCACAAAGGCAAGGAAGAGACATAAAAGAGCTCAAGAACATCATTGGTTCCTCAAGAAGGACACACCATCATCACTAAGGTGGATTCATTTCTTGTTCTTACTTTCTCTGTTTTTCATTTTCTATGTTAAGTGCTTATCTATGTTTGTGTCTTCATTACATGATCATTAGTAGTTAGTAACTATGTCTTAAAGTTATAAATGTCCTATGAATCCATTACCTCTCTTAAATGAAAAATGTTTTAATTCAAAAGAACAAGAAGTACATGAGTTTTGAATTTATCCTTGAACTTAGTTTAATTATATTGATGTGGTGACAATGCTTCTTGTTTTCTGAATGTATGCTTGAACAGTGCATATGTCTTTTGAAGTTTTTGTTTAAAAATGTTAAATATGTTGGCTCTTGAAAGAATGATGACTAGGAAACATGTTATTTGATAATCTGAAAAATCATAAAAATGATTCTTGAAGCAAGAAAAAGCAGCAAAGAACAAAGCTTACAAAAAAAAAAGGGCGAAAAAAAAATAGAAAGAAAGAGAAAAAGCAAGCAGAAAAAGCCAAAAGCTCTTAAAACCAAGAGGCAAGAGAAAAAAGCCAATAACCCTTAAAACCAAAAGGCAAGGGCAAATAAAAAGGATCCCAAGGCTTTGAGCATCAGTGGATAGGAGGGCCTAAAGGAATAAAATCCTGGCCTAAGCGGCTAAACCAAGCTGTCCCTAACCATGTGCTTGTGGCGTGTAGGTGTCAAGTGAAAACTTGAGACTGAGCGGTTAAAGTCAAGGTCCAAAGCAAAAAAAAAGAGTGTGCTTAAGAACCCTGGACACCTCTAATTGGGGACTTTAGCAAAGCTGAGTCACAATCTGAAAAGGTTCACCCAATTATGTGTCTGTGGCATTTCTGTATCCGGTGGTAATACTGGACAACAAAGTGCTTAGGGCCACGGCCAAGACTCATAAAATAGCTGTGTTCAAGAATCATCATACTGAACTAGGAGAGTCAACAACACTATCTAAACTCTGAGTTCCTAAAGAAGCCAATCATTCTGAACTTCAATGGATAAAGTGAGATGCCAAAACTATTCAAGAGGCAAAAAGCTACAAGTCCCGCTCATCTGATTAGAGCTATGTTTCATTGATAGTTTGGAATTTATAGTATATTCTCTTCTTTTTATCCTATTTTATTTTTAGTTGCTTGGGGACAAGCAACAATTTAAGTTTGGTGTTGTGATGAGCGGATAATTTATACGCTTTTTGGCATTGTTTTTAGTATGTTTTTAGTAGAATCTAGTTACTTTTAGGGATGTTTTCATTAGTTTTTATGCTAAATTCACATTTCTGGACTTTACTATGAGTTTGTGTGTTTTTCTGTGATTTCAGGTATTTTCTGGCTGAAATTGAGGGACTTGAGCAAAAATCAGATTCAGAGGTTGAAGAAGGACTGCTGATGCTGTTCGATTCTGACCTCCCTGCACTCAAAATGGATTTTCTGGAGCTACAGAACTCAAAATGGCGCGCTTCCAATTGCATTGGAACGTAGACATCCAGGGCTTTCCATCAATATATAATAGTCTATACTTTACCCAAGTTTAGATGACGCAAACTGGCGTTCAACGCCAGCTCTCTGCCCAATTCTGGCGTCCAACGCCAGAAACAAGTTGCAAAGTGGAGTTCAACGCCCAAACTGGCACAAAAGCTGGCGTTCAACTCCAAGAATGACCTCTGCACACGTAGACTTCAAGCTCAACCCAAGCACACACCAAGTGGGCCCCAGAAGTGGATTTATGCATCAATTACTTACTTCTGTAAACACTAGTGACTAGTTTATTATAAATAGAACTTTTTATCATTGTATTCGCAATCTTGGTTACTCCGGTTCCCCTCTGGGGCCGAGGCCAATGAACTCCATTATCACTTATGTATTTTCAATGGTAGAGTTTCTGCACTCCATAGATTAAGGTGTGGAGCTCTGCTATTCCTCAAAGATTAATGCAAAGTACTACTGTTTTCTATTCAATTCATCTTATTTCGCTTCTAAGATATTCATTCGCACTTCAACCTGAATGTGATGAACGTGACAATCATCATCATTCCCTATGAACGGGTGCCTGACAACCACTTCCGTTCTGCATTAGAGTGAATGAGCATCTCTTAGATCTCTTAATCAGAATCTTCGTGGTATAAGCTAGATTGATGGCGGCATTCATGAGAGTCCGGAAAGTCTAAACCTTGTCCGTGGTATTCCGAGTAGGACTCTGGGATTGAATGACTGTGACAAACTCCAAACTCGCGAGTGCTGGGCGTAGTGACAGACGCAAAAGGATAGTAAATTCTATTCCAGTATGATCGAGAACCTCCAAGATGATTAGCCATGCAGTGACAGCGCATCGGACCATTTTCACAGAGAGGAATAGGATGCAACCAACGACAAGGGTGATGCCTCCAGACGATTAGCCGTGCTGTGACAGAGCATTTGGACCATTTTCTCGAGAGGATTGAAAGTAGCCATTGGCACCGGTGACATCCTTACACAAAGCTAGCCATAGAAAGGAGTAAGACTGATTGGATGAAGACAGCAGGAAAGTAGAGGTTCAGAGGAATGAATGCATCTCCATACGCTTATCTGAAATTCTCACCAATGATTTACATAAGTATTTCTTTCCTTATTTTAGTATTAATTTCAAAAACTCCATAACAGTTTTATATCCGCCTGACTGAGATTTACAAGGTGACCATAGCTTGCTTCATACCAACAATCTCCGTGGGATCGACCCTTACTCACGTAAGGTTTATTACTTGGAGGACCCAGTGCACTTGCTGGTTAGTTATGCGAAGTTGTGAAGATATGTTTAGACCATGGTTCTGTGCATCCATTTTTGGTGCCATCGCCAGGGAATCAATTTCGAACAATAATTCACAACCTGAGTAACAATTTCGCATACCAGCGTGGCACGCCAGTATCCTTCAGAGAGCAAAAGAACCATTGGGGTGTGCCACTTAAGTTCGTGGCGTGGCTGATGCCAAGGCATCATAGGCTAGTTTCACTAGCATTTTTCTGTTAGTTTTAGTTGTTTTATGCATTTTCTTGAGCTTAAAGTAACCAAAAATGGTTAAATGAAGAACAAAGTAATGAACCATCCAAACAATATGATTTTGATGCAAATTCCATGAGTTTTAGTTATATTACTTAAATGCTATGAATTAAAGATTTCTCATGAAATTTTGCAAGACTTTGATGCAATTGTTTGGATGATTTCAGGGAAGAAGAGGCTAAGCAAGGAAGCAACAAAATCAATAAAGGAAGCTTGAATATCACATGTGGAGTTTAAGTTCTAGTTTAAGCCTAAACTGGAGCTTAAACGCCAAAATCATGAAGAATAAGAAATGCTGGGATTGAAGTTTAACCTCCAGTTTGACCTCAAACTGGAGGTTAAACGCCAGAATGAAAAGCCTCACTTAAGGAGCATTCCACGTTTAACCTCCAGTTTGACCTCAAACTGGAGGTTAAACGCCAGAATGAGTATGCCACCCAGGGAGGAGTTCCACGTTTAACCTCCAGTTTGACCTCAAACTGGAGGTTAAACGCCAGAACCAGGAAGAGTGCCAGGGAGCCACTCCACGTTTAAGCTCCAGTTTGACTCAAACTGGAGCTTAAACGTGTTCGATAGCTTTTCTACTCCAGGGTTGCTCTCTCCATCTCCACGTTTAACCTCCAGTTTGACCTCAAACTGGAGGTTAAACGTGTTCGACACCTCCAGGGCCACCATTCCAAGCTTCCACGTTTAACCTCCAGTTTGACCTCAAACTGGAGGTTAAACGTGTTCGACCTCCAGTATGCCTCCACCCTTTTCCACGTTTAACCTCCAGTTTGACCTCAAACTGGAGGTTAAACGTGTTCGACCTCCAGGGCTGCCCTTCCTATCTCCACGTTTAAGCTTCAGTTTAACCTTAAACTGAAGCTTAAACGTGTTCGACTACATGACTCTCCAGGGCTACCTTCTTCCATTTCCACGTTTAAGCTTCAGTTTAACCTTAACTGAAGCTTAAACGTGCTTCTACAAATGGCCTCACTGGAAGTGTCTGGCGTTTAAGTTGCAGTTTAAGCTTAAACTACAACTTAAATGCCACTCTTGAAAAAAGGTTTCTGGGCCAAAAATATTGTGATTTAAGTTAGTCTTTGAGCACAATTATTAACTTAAACTTACTTTGGTATGAAACCCAATTGAATATCATGGTTTATGGGATTGGGCCTGAAGGATTGATGAGTTTGAAATCTCAATTTATTGAGTCATGTGTCATTATTTGATTATCACTAAGTTGGCTCAATAAATGTTACAGGATTTGGATCAACAACCTCATCAAGATTATGGATCATAAACCCAAGGCAAAAGGAAAGCAAGGAGAGGCCTCAAAGCCCAAGAAGCACAACTGAAGCTCAATATAGAAAGTGTATAAATAGGATAGAAGTTAAGTTAGAGAGGACTTTTACTTTCACTTTTAGCTAGTTTTCCTTTTCTTTGTAATTGAATTCAGAGCTATGATTCACTAAACCCCCTTTCATTGGGTTAGGGAGCTCTATTGTAATTCAATGAATCAATAATAGTTTATCTTCTTCTTCAATCTTTTCTCTTGGATTTTGTTAGAAAGCTTCTCGATCTAATTCCATTGAGTAGTTGTCTTGGGAAAGAAACTACTCATACTTGGAATCCTTCGGAGCCTTGGGAAAGGAATGAAGGATTCATGCTAGAGAAGCTTTCTCACAGTGGATTGGATTGGGGTTTGGATGGATATTGTGACATGTAATCCTACCAAATTGTGGTTCATGAAATTGTGTGGTATAATCAGTGATCAAGCATCATCTCTTCTTATGAACATTTAAACCAAGGGATTGGGAATTTGTTTGTTTTTAGAGAGCATTGGTGAGCCAAGGAATTGGGATCCAATCATATAAGATTGCCAAGCAAAATTCAATGAATGCATTGGTTGAGGAAGAGATATACATGTTTTGATTCGGAGATTTCAATATCTCCTAAACCCAATGAATTCCCCATTTCTGATTTCCACTTTCTCTTTACATTCTGCAATTCAATTCTTGCAATCACCCCCATTCCCTTTTAATTTCAGCAATTTACATTCTGCTCTTTAATTCATGCAATTTAAGATTCAGCCCTTTAATTTTCTTGTCATTTACTTTTCCCGCCAATTTTACATTCCGCAATTCTCATCTCAAATCTTGATTCCGCTCAACTAGAACACACTTCTAATCCGAATTGCTCACTCAACCAATCCTTGTGGGATTCGACCTCACTCTATTGTGAGTTTTTACTTGACGACGATAACCGGTGCACTTGCCGGAAGGAATTTTGCCGATCGTGCAATTTCCTAATCGTAGCATAACTAGTTTATGCGTATCAAGTTTATGGCGCCGTTGCCGGGGATTGGTTTTCGATTGACAATTCTCAAATTGGAAGCTAACTAGATTGAGCAATTTTCTCTTGCTTTGTTAATTCTGTTCTAGATACTTGTTGAATTTTAATTTCTGCACTTGGTTACATGCTTTCCTTCTTTATGCCTTTAAATTCATGCAACTAACTCACTGACTCACTAACTGTTTGAATTAATTCCTCAATTGAGCTAACCATACTCTTCCATTAACCAAGAGTATTTCACTTGTTTGTGTTTGAGCTGTGTTCTTGTATGACAGGTAGGAGAGGAGAGACATCAACTCCTCCATATACCGAACCAGAGAGGACCCTTCATAGACTTAGAAGGGAAGCAAGAGGGAAGAGAGTAGTGGGAGAAGAGGAATCTGAAGGAGAATCTGAGGACAATTTTGAGGAAGCTTTAGATCTCAACATGGATAGAGAAGTTCACAACCATGAGAGAGCTGATGGAAACGATGCCATCCCTGAGAGGAGGGTTCTTAGTTCATACATAAACCCAACCTCTGGGAATTGTGGTAGTAGCATCCAGAAACCACCCATTCAGGCCAACAATTTTGAGCTCAAGCCACAGCTAATATCACTTGTGGAAAATCATTGTTCCTTTGGAGGAAGTGCTAATGAAGACCCAAACCAACATCTCACAAAATTCTTGAGAATTTGTGACACTGTAAAGTCCAATGGAGTCCAGGAAGATGCCTATAAACTGCTTTTGTTCCCATTTTCACTTAGGGACAAAGCAGCTAAGTGGCTGGAATCATTCCCAAGGGGGAGTCTAACAACATGGGATGAGGTGGAAAGCAAGTTTCTGGCACGTTTCTACCCTCCACAAAAGGTCAATAGGCTTCGATCTGAGGTTCAGACTTTTAGACAACAAGATGGTGAAACTCTCTACGAGGCATGGGAGAGATTCAAGGACTTGACAAGGAAATGCCCACCAAACATGTTCCATGATTGGGTGCAACTGCACATCTTTTATGATGGGCTCTCTTATGAATCAAGGAAGGCTGTAGACCATTCATCAGGAGGTTCATTGAACAGGAAAAAGACTGTGGAAGAAGCCATTGAAGTGATCGAGACAGTGGCTGAGAATGAGTACTACTATGCATCAGAAAGGCACAACACTAAGGGAGTCATGGAGCTGAACCATGTTGATACAATTCTAGCCCAAAACAAGGTGTTTGCCAAGCAACTAGCAGAGCTTACCAGGCAATTAGAAACAAAGCAAGTGGCTGCAATACACACACAAGATCAAGAGGAAGTAGGCATTGAAGGAGGTGATTGGGATGAGGCTAACTATGTGGGAAACCAACAAAGGCAATCATATGATCCACATTCCAACACTTACAACCCAGGCTGGAGAAACCACCCAAACTTTGGGTGGGGAAACCAACAAACCCAACCACAAAACCACAAACCTTACAACCACAACCAACAAAACAATTCCACATACCAAAACTCCAACCAAAGATCATACCAAGCCACACAAAACACTTACCCCCAATCATCATATCATGGCCAAAATAATCAACATACCCAACCTAATCCGAACCAACAATTTCAAGATCAATTAAACCGGATAGAAGGAATTATGGCAACCATGAGTCAAGACATCATTGAACTGAAGAGCTTCAGGGATGATGTGAGAACTACCTTAAGAAACCATGGTGAAAAACTCAAAAGGATGGAATCTCAAGTAGGAGAGCTATCTCAACAGGCACCCAAATCAACTGCAGTGTTCCCTAGTGACACAGAAAAGAATCCTAAAGGGGAACAAAAGAGAGTAAGATGGGAAGAATGCAAAGCCATCACCATAATGAAGGAAGTCTCAGAAGAAGAAGGAATCAGGCCCTCAGAGCAGGAACCAGAAATCTTGAAGGAAGGTGTGGAAGAAGTTAAGCAAGAAGGTGGAACTGAGCAAGCCAAGGAACTGCAAAAAGGCATGATGGAAATATACCAACCAAAAGCACCATTTCCTGAGAGGTTAGGAGGAGGTGAAAAAAGGAAAACCTACTCAAGGTTTCTAGAGACATTTAACTCTCTTCATGTCAATATTCCTTTTCTTGAGATTCTTCATCAAATGCCCACACACATCAAGTATTTAAAGGAATTGTTAAGCAAAAAAAGAGTTTTGAAGGGAGGACAAACAGTGACAATGAACAAAGAATGCAGTGCTCTCATCAAGAAGGACACACTCTCTAAGAAAACGGACCCAGGAAGTTTTCATATCCCTTGCATCATAGGGGAAACAAAAATTGACAGAGGATTCTGTGATCTAGGAGCTAGCATAAATGTGATGCCTCTAACTCTTATGAAGAGGCTACAACTGAATGAGGTGAGATCCACTGATGTAATCATACAACTGGCTGACAAAACTCAGAAGCAAGCTGAAGGGGTAGTTGAAAATGTGCTGGTGAAAGTGGGGGATTATTATTTCCCCACAGACTTTGTCATTGTGGACATGGAGGAAAGCTACTTACACCCTATCATTCTGGGCAGACCATTTCTAGCCACTACTAGAGCGCTCATAGATGTAGAACAAGGAGAGCTAATTCTGAGAATACATGATGAACAGCTCATTTTCAAAGTATTCAAACCTGCATCTGAGCCTGAACCAGAACCTGAAAAGCCTAAAGATGATAGTAGCCATCCGTGTTTGGAGGAAAGTAATCCAGCAGCTGAGACTCTAAAACAGTCATTGGAAGGCAAACAAGAGTTGCAAGAGTTAGAGCCACAAGAATCAGTGGAAACAGATCAGAAGGATCCTCCTGACATAAAGGTCAATGAAGAAATCCTCAAGAGAAAGGGAAGAGTGATAGGGAGATTGCCAAGAGGATGGAGAAACAAGAAAATTCCCACTGAAGGTTTTTCTCCGGGAGATAACGTGATATCAAGTCATTATCTGCCAATCCCACCTGGCCTCAAAACCATTCCTTCCCAGCTCCCTCAAGTGTTCACAATCAGGAAAGTTCTTTCTATGGAACATTTAGAGGTCATGAATGAATCAAGTGGGGACGTTTTCATAGTGAGAGGAGAGGACGTCAAGCACTACAATCCACCCTAACAAGGAAGCTGACCGTCAAGCTAATGACGTTAAAGAAGCGCTTGTTGGGAGGCAACCCAACCTGAGGTAATACCTTGTTGCTGTTTCTTTTATTTGTTTCAATAAAAAGGGTAAAGTAGTTTCTGTGCATTGCAAAGAATTAAGTTTGGTGTTTCACACCAAACAATGAATTCATGGATCAATAAGTCAAAGGGGAATGTGTGACTCTAAGTTTGGTGTTCCACCATAAAGATCAACTGAACACAACAACCTTTGAATTATATGAAAGGAACAACTATTCTAAGCAGTCACAGAAATGCTTAAAACCCTTAGTAGCAACATCATTCCAAGATAACTCAAGGATTCAAAGAACAGAGAGAAGTAAGTGGGAGACTAAGTTTGGTGTTCACACACCAATCTAAGAATCCGATACTTACCCACACATAGTTGAGCTGACCACTCAAGTGCTTGAGAAGCAAGCAACTTCATTACTCTTTGCAGGAAAGGAAACAAGAACCTTAAAGCATGAAGCAACATTTAGGAAGAAGAAGGATAAATCAAATTGTTTCCTGACAACAAAGAGAAAACAAGGAATTTCACAAGGTGGTATTGTTCCTTGCTAATTCTTTAAAAAGGGCAAACAAAAGCATGCGTGTTCTGGTTTAAACTGTAAATGTTGAATCTTTCTGGAATGTGTAGTTTTTTTTTAGTATGTCTGTTTGTTAATTGCTTTGAATAAAGTGAATGCCTAGATGTTTGGATATAACTTCACCTTCTTAAACAAGTGCGTACCATGCTTGTTCTGTTTCCAAAAATAAAAGAAAAGTTTGAACAAAAGTAACTTGGCTAAATTAGTGACAAATCAAGTAGAATTAAGTGGTGGTATGCATGCTTGATTGTTTAGTCAGATCACTAAAATTAGAGTGTAGAATTATCATTTTTATGTAGAAAGTGAAAATTGTCTATGGATCTTGATGAATAAATGTCTTTGGCCATGAAAAAGAAAGAAAAAGAAAAAGAAAAAGCCACGGAAAAAGGCAACCAAAAAGCAAAAAAAAAAAAAAATTGAGAAAATAAGCTAGGTACCAATGGTTTGAACTTCTGAGACAAATGCCTGTGGTGTTTATGTATTAAGGATATGCTTGGATGAATAGGTTCTGAGGAGTGTTTCAACACTTGGTAACTTGGGTTAACTAACCCGGGATTATCAACCAAAAGTCCATTATCAAGAGCAACCTAAATACAAAACATTTAGTCACACAAAGAGGTGCTGGGCACCAATGTCTCAAGAAGAAATGTGAACTAAAATGCCTAAAGTGGATATGTGTGGTGCACTGATAAGAAAAAGAAAATGCCAAAGGCTTGTGCAACACATGACACTAAGCAAACAAGGAGCAAAAGAAACTCTAAGAAAAAGAAAAGAAAAACAAAGAAGAGAAAAGTGCCAAAGACATAAGAATAACAAGAGGCCATAGCAATGTTTGATGGATGCAATGAAAAAGTGATAATCCTACCTGATAAGTATGAAAAAGTGATGCTGCAACTTTCTGCATAAAACCCTTCTGATGAACTTCAAATGCTTGCTAATATAGCCAATGTAATTGCTTTCTGTTTCAGACTTTCTTCTCAAATAACTCAGGACTTGCTTAGGGACAAGCAAGTATTAAGTTTAGTGTTGTGATGCCAAGGCATCATAGGCTAGTTTCACTAGCATTTTTCTGTTAGTTTTAGTTGTTTTATGCATTTTCTTGAGCTTAAAGTAACCAAAAATGGTTAAATGAAGAACAAAGTAATGAACCATCCAAACAATATGATTTTGATGCAAATTCCATGAGTTTTAGTTATATTACTTAAATGCTATGAATGAAAGATTTCTCATGAAATTTTGCAAGACTTTGATGCAATTGTTTGGATGATTTCAGGGAAGAAGAGGCTAAGCAAGGAAGCAACAAAATCAATAAAGGAAGCTTGAATATCACATGTGGAGTTTAAGTTCCAGTTTAAGCCTAAACTGGAGCTTAAACGCCAAAATCATGAAGAATAAGAAATGCTGGGATTGAAGTTTAACCTCCAGTTTGACCTCAAACTAGAGGTTAAACGCCAGAATGAAAAGCCTCACTTAAGGAGCATTCCACGTTTAACCTCCAGTTTGACCTCAAACTGGAGGTTAAACGCCAGAATGAGTATGCCACCCAGGGAGGAGTTCCACGTTTAACCTCCAGTTTGACCTCAAACTGGAGGTTAAACGCCAGAACCAGGAAGAGTGCCAGGGAGCCACTCCACGTTTAAGCTCCAGTTTGACTCAAACTGGAGCTTAAACGTGTTCGATAGCTTTTCTACTCCAGGGTTGCTCTCTCCATCTCCACGTTTAACCTCCAGTTTGACCTCAAACTGGAGGTTAAACGTGTTCGACACCTCCAGGGCCACCATTCCAAGCTTCCACGTTTAACCTCCAGTTTGACCTCAAACTGGAGGTTAAACGTGTTCGACCTCCAGTATGCCTCCACCCTTTTCCACGTTTAACCTCCAGTTTGACCTCAAACTGGAGGTTAAACGTGTTCGACCTCCAGGGCTGCCCTTCCTATCTCCACGTTTAAGCTTCAGTTTAACCTTAAACTGAAGCTTAAACGTGTAAGACTACATGACTCTCCAGGGCTACCTTCTTCCATTTCCACGTTTAAGCTTCAGTTTAACCTTAACTGAAGCTTAAACGTGCTTCTACAAATGGCCTCACTGGAAGTGTCTGGCGTTTAAGTTGCAGTTTAAGCTTAAACTACAACTTAAACGCCACTCTTGAAAAAAGGTTTCTGGGCCAAAAATATTGTGATTTAAGTTAGTCTTTGAGCACAATTATTAACTTAAACTTACTTTGGTATGAAACCCAATTGAATATCATGGTTTATGGGATTGGGCCTGAAGGATTGATGAGTTTGAAATCTCAATTTATTGAGTCATGTGTCATTATTTGATTATCACTAAGTTGGCTCAATAAATGTTACAGGATTTGGATCAACAACCTCATCAAGATTATGGATCATAAACCCAAGGCAAAAGGAAAGCAAGGAGAGGCCTCAAAGCCCAAGAAGCACAACTGAAGCTCAATATAGAAAGTGTATAAATAGGATAGAAGTTAAGTTAGAGAGGACTTTTACTTTCACTTTTAGCTAGTTTTCCTTTTCTTTGTAATTGAATTCAGAGCTATGATTCACTAAACCCCCTTTCATTGGGTTAGGGAGCTCTATTGTAATTCAATGAATCAATAATAGTTTATCTTCTTCTTCAATCTTTTCTCTTGGATTTTGTTAGAAAGCTTCTCGATCTAATTCCATTGAGTAGTTGTCTTGGGAAAGAAACTACTCATACTTGGAATCCTTCGGAGCCTTGGGAAAGGAATGAAGGATTCATGCTAGAGAAGCTTTCTCACAGTGGATTGGATTGGGGTTTGGATGGATATTGTGACATGTAATCCTACCAAATTGTGGTTCATGAAATTGTGTGGTATAATCAGTGATCAAGCATCATCTCTTCTTATGAACATTTAAACCAAGGGATTGGGAATTTGTTTGTTTTTAGAGAGCATTGGTGAGCCAAGGAATTGGGATCCAATCATATAAGATTGCCAAGCAAAATTCAATGAATGCATTGGTTGAGGAAGAGATATACATGTTTTGATTCGGAGATTTCAATATCTCCTAAACCCAATGAATTCCCCATTTCTGATTTCCACTTTCTCTTTACATTCTGCAATTCAATTCTTGCAATCACCCCCATTCCCTTTTAATTTCAGCAATTTACATTCTGCTCTTTAATTCATGCAATTTAAGATTCAGCCCTTTAATTTTCTTGTCATTTACTTTTCCCGCCAATTTTACATTCCGCAATTCTCATCTCAAATCTTGATTCCGCTCAACTAGAACACACTTCTAATCCGAATTTCTCACTCAACCAATCCTTGTGGGATTCGACCTCACTCTATTGTGAGTTTTTACTTGACGACGATAACCGGTGCACTTGCCGGAAGGAATTTTGCCGATCGTGCAATTTCCTAATCGTAGCATAACTAGTTTATGCGTATCAGTGGCACGCCAAACAGAGGAGTCACTTATTCACAAAGGGGCGTGGCACGCCAGACCCTGGGCGTGCCACGCTAGTTCAACTTCCCAGAGAGCTTGGTCAAGCTTGCAGCCAGGGCGTGGCACGCCAGACCCTAGGCGTGCCACGCTAGTACAAGTTTCCAGAGGCAAAGAGAAGTGGAAAAAGGCTAGGGCATGATAGTTGAGCTCGAAGGCGTGGCACGCCAAGGTTGTTATAAAGACAAGCGTGCCACTTGAGGGACTGAGCGTGGCACGCCAAGCCAGAATTGAGGGAGCACATGACACGCCACTGAAGCGCCAATCACACGCGAGCTGGGAAGTCATGCTTATTGAGTTTCTTTTCCCTCCAAAATGTAATTTTTCTTTTTCACTTTTGTAATTCTTTTATTTTTGCTAGGAGTAGTATAAGTACCCCCAAGAAGTACTGAAGAGGGGGTTAAGCAGTTAGAGATTGCAGTGTTCAATTATCTTTGGAAAGAGATTGAATGCAAAATGGGTTTCATGGGAACCTTGGGAAAGGAAACATGAAACCATGCTTGAAATCCCTTCTCACAATTGAGTAGGATCTGGGTTTTGGTGTTTGGATATGGTTACATATAATCCTCTCTCTACTTGGACCTATGATAATGTGTGGTATAATCAGGGACCAAGCATATCTCTCTTCATGAACAATTAGACCAAGGAATTGGCTATTGATTAAGATCTGAGAGATTGAGTCACCAAGGGATTAGGGCTCAATCAATCATGATTGCCAAGAGGTCAATGAGTTGCATGATTGAAGAGGATATAAGCTGAAGTTGATCCAAAGAGACAATATCTCCTAATCTCAATGAATTTCCCCATTCTTATCTACCACTTTCTTTATAGCTTATTTTTACATTCTGCAATTTCCCATCCCCATTTACATTCAAGTCATTTATGATTCTGCACTTTTACATTCTGTTATTTCTATTTCTACACTTTATTGCTTTCCTTTACATTTTAGTCATTTACATTTCTGCCATTTATAATTTTGCAAATCACAATCTATCTATTTCGCTTGACTAATTCATCAATTGATTAAAACTGCTCAAATTTGCCAATCTTTGTGGATACGATCCCACTCCACTGTGGGTTATTACTTTACAATAATTTTGGTGCACTTGCTAAAAGAACTAATTCACCAATTTTTTTTTTGAATGGGGGTGTGAATTGGACTCATCACCCATCTCCTTCATAATTTGATGCCATATACCTATTTACGTCGATTTTGCAGGGGCACGCGGTCGCGTAGGTGACGCGGACGTGTGGGGAGGCTATTTTTCAAAATGACGCGGCCGCGTCAACGACGCTGTCGCGTGGGCATATTTGTGCCTAAGGCACGCCTCCAGCCACGCTTTTGCGTGAGACTCTGCTTCTCTTTTTCTTAGTTTCTAATGCACTATGACGCGGAGGCGTCAGCAACACCGGCGCGTCACGTGCCTCTCTTCTTTTTTTTTATACAGTATGCAAATGCGAATGCAGGCTATATGCAGTAATATGCAGAGATTATGAGAAGGGTCATTAACAAAAATAAAAATACAGTAAAATAAAACTAAGACTGAAACTGAACGATCATACCATGGTGGGTTGTCTCCCACCTAGCACTTTGCTTTTACGTCCTTATGTTGGACGTCTTCAGGCTCATTCTGCTTCTGTTGGTGGAAGTTCTAAAAGGAAAACCTCTAGTTCTTTGTGATCATTCATCTTCTCTCCATGATAAAGCTTCAGGCGATGTCCATTGACCTTTAGAAATTTGGAGCTAGAAGGATGACAAAGGTGAAAAACTCCGTATGGCTCTGCCTTCTCTACTCTATAGGAACCTTCCCATCTTGATCTTAGTTTTCCTGGCATAAGCCTCAGTCTGGAGTTATAAAGAAGAACTAACTCCCCTGGTCTGAATTCTCTCTTTTTTATGTGTTTGTCATGGACAGCCTTCATCTTCTCTTTGTATCGCCTGGAATTGTCATATGCTTCTAGGCGAAAATTTTCTTATTCTGCTAGTTGTAGTTTTCTTTCAGCACCAGATTCATTGTTATTCATATTGCATTCCCTTACAGCCCAGAAAGCCTTGTGTTCCACCTCCACTAGAAGGTGGCAAGCCTTTCCGTATACTAAGCGGAAGGCCCCATCCCAATGGGTGTCTTATATCTTGTTCTATATGCCCAGAGTGCATCTTGTAGCCTGGCACTCCAATCCTTCCTATGAGGCTTTACTATTTTCTCTAGAATGCATTTAATCTCCCTGTTAGACACTTCTGCTTGTCCATTAGTCTTGGGATGATAAGCGGTTGCTACTTTGTGAACTATCCCATGCTTTTTCAGTAATCCTGTTAGTCTCCTGTTACAAAAGTGAGTACCTTAATCGCTCATGATTGTTTGTGGTGATCCAAAGCGACATATAATAGTGTTAGCATCATCATCAGTATGGGTAGGAATTTCTTCCACCCATTTAGAAACATAATCTATAGCTAACAGTATATAAAGGTAACCATTAGAGTTTGGAAATGGACCCATGAAGTCAATGCCCCAAACATAAAAAATTTCATAGAAAAGCATAATCTGTTGAGGCATCTCATCCATCTTGGATATGTTACCAAATCTTTGGCATGGGGAACAAGATTTACAAAATTCAGCAGCATCTTTAAAAAGAGTAGGCCACCAGAATCCACAGTCTAAGATTTTTCTAGCTGTTCTTTGAGGGCCAAAATGTCCTCCACTCTCAGAAGAGTGGCATGCCTCTAAAATGGACTAGAATTCTGATTGGGGTACACACTTTCTAATTACCTGGTCAGCTTGTGCCTTTGATGTTTAGTAAAATTGGAAGGAAAAGTATGGCTAACTAGATAATTAGCTACAGGTGCATACCAAGGAACTATTTCAGATACTGCATGCAAGCTATCAAATGGGAAAGCATCATTTATAGGAGTGGAGTCATCCTTAATATGCTCAAGGCGACTCATGTGGTCTGCCACTAAATTCTGGTTACCACTCCTATCCTTAATTTCTAAATCAAATTCTTGCAGCAGGAGTATCCAATGTATCAACCTTGGTTTGGACTCCTTTTTAGCTAATAAATATTTTAGAGCTGCATGGTCTGAGTATACTACTACCTTAGTACCAAGTAAATAGGCTCAGAATTTATCCAGAGCAAAAATAATAGCAAGAAGCTCTTTTTCAGTAGTAGTGTAATTAGATTGAGTAGCATCTAATGTTTTAGATGCATAGGCAATTACAAAAGGGTCCTTACCATCACGCTGAGCCAGTGCCGCTCCTACTGTATGGTTGGAGGCATCACACATAATTTCAAATTGCTGGCTCTAGTCTGGTCCTCTCACAATCGAAGCTTGAGTCAGGGCGATCCTTAGCTTATCAAATGCTTTCATACAATCCTCACTAATCTCGAACTCAATATCTTTCTGCAGTAGTCTGGATAAAGGTAATGCTACCTTACTGAAGTCCTTAATGAATTTTCTGTAAAAACCTGCATGGCCAAGGAACGAACAGACTTCCCTCACGGAGGAGGGGTAAGATAAACTAGAAATGACATCCACCTTTGCTGGATCTACTGAAATATCAGTTTTAGAGACAACATGTCCTAGAACAATCCCTTGTTTTACCATAAAGTGACATTTTTCAAAATTCAATACAAGGTTTGAACTAACACACCTGTCTAATACTCTAGCTAAACTATCCAAGCAAAGGTCAAATGAATCACCATATATGCTAAAATCATCCATAAATACTTCCATACAGTTCTCAATAAGATCTGAGAAGATACTCATCATGCATCTTTGGAAAGTAGCGGGTGCATTACACAAGTCAAAAGGCATCTTTTATAAGCATACGTTCCAAAGGGACATGTAAAAATGGTCTTCTTCTGATCTTCAGGAGCTATATGAATTTGAAAGTAGCCTGTATAACCATCTAAAAAGCAATAATGGGATTTACCTGATAGGCGATCGAGCATCTGATCAATAAATGGCAAGGGGTAATGATCCTTGTGAGTAGCTTGGTTGAGACGCCTATAGTCAATGCAAACCCTCCATGAATTCTGCACTCTAGTTGTCAGGAGCTCTCCATGTTCATTCTTTACTGTTGTGACTCCAGACTTCTTGGGCATCACTTGTACTGGAGTGACCCATTCACTGTCTGAGATGGGGTAAATGATATCTACTTCAAGTAGCCTAGTCACTTCTTTCTTGACAACTTCTAAGATGGTGGGATTCAATCTTCTTTGGGGTTGACGGACGGGTTTCGATTCCTCTTCTAAATATATTCTGTGCTCACAAACTTGAGGACTGATGCCTACTATATCCGCCAAGCTCCATCCAATTGCTCTCTTATGTTTTTTTAGCACACTAAGAAGTTGCTCTTCCTGTTGAGAAGTGAGTTCCCTTGCAATGATAACTGGAAACTTCTGATTATCCTCAAGGTAAGCATACTTGAGGTGTGGAGGAAGAGGATTTAATTCCAATTTCTGCTCATGGCTAGGTTCTGGATCATCCGGAGCTAGTGGTAATGGTAAAGTGTTGTCATGATGTTCAGACGGTGTCTGATAAACCACTATTTTATGGTTTATCTTGTACTCAATTGAGTGGTTTTTATTAACTCTTTACCCACTTATTCATACTATTTGCATGGTTTTATATTTCCTTCCTAATTATGTGTTTTGATTGAAAACATGCTTCTTTGATCTTATATTTGCTTATTATTAATCCTCTCTTATTACCATTAGATGCCTTGATATGTGTGTTAAGTGTTTTCAGATATTATAAGGCAGGAATGGCATGGAGGATGGAAAGGAAGCATGCAAAAGTAGAAGTAATACAAGAAGTTGGAGAAATTGCTAAGCTGTCCAGCCTGACCTATTCGCACTCAAACGGCTATAACTTTAGCTACATAGGTCCAAATGACACGGTTCCAGTTGCGTTGGAAAGCTAACATCCGAGACTTCGATTTGATATATAATATGCTATAATTTCCTTGACGCTAGGCGACGCGACCGCGTGATCCATGCGGCCGTGTCGCAGTGACAGAAATCAGCGTGTTTGAATTCTTCTCCAGCGATTTCTGGGCTGTTTCTGACCAGTTTGCGGCCCAGAAAACACAGATTAGAGGCTATAAAGTGGGGGAATACATCCATTCATAAAGAAGCTTTCACATTCACAATTTTATGAGTAGATGTAGTTTTTAGAGAGAGAGGTTCTCTCCTCTCTCTTAGGATTAGGATTTAGGACTTCTCTTAGTTTTAGGAGTGACTCTCAATCCCAAGTTCAATATTCCTTTTACTTTATATTTCTCTTTTACTTTCAGATAATCTAATACTTTTATTTGTATTTGATTTATGTTGCCCAATTGGCTTGTGAACCTTTCCATGTTATGACTTGAATTTATATTTAGACGTAGTTTGATTGCTTAATTTACATGAATGCTTTTAATTTAATTTAGATATTTTCCCTTTTGGTCTTGGTTAAGAAATCAATAACTCAGGAGTTATCCAATTCAACAGCATAATTGATAATTGTTATCCTTGCTAATTGAATTGTTCTTCAATAATCCCAATCTTTTCTTAGGAATTAACTAGGATTCAAAGATCTAACTAATTAGTCACTTGACCTTCCCTTGTTATAGCAAAGGTTAACTAAGTGGAATTAAGATTCAACTTTCATTATTGTTGATAAGGATAACTAAGTTTGGACTTCCAATTTCTCATACCTTGCCAAAAGTTTATTTTTCAGTTATTTATTTATTTTTATTGCTTTGAAAATATACCCGTGCCCATTGCCCAAACTCCAAATTTCCCCAATTTACAAACTCATAACCAATAATAAGAACATACCTCCCTGCAATTCTTTGAGAAGACGACCCGAGGTTTAAATACTCGGTTATCAATTTTAAAAGGGGTTTGTTACTTGTGACAACCAAAACGTTTGTAAGAAAGGTTGATTACTTGGTTTAGTAACTATACTCACAACGAGAGTTTATTATAACTTCTAAACCATCAATCTTCAGTTCTTCAAAATGGCGCCGTTGTCGGGGAATTGCAAACGTGTGCCTTATTATTGGTTATTGTAAATATTTTTTGCTTTTTGTTTGTTTATTTGTTTTTATTTTTGTTTTTATTTTTGCTTTTTCATAAATTAAGAGGTTATTGGTTTTTATTTAGTCATCAAAAAAAAAAATTTTGAAAAATTTGTTCTTAGTGTTCTTCTTGATCTTCAAGTATTCTTCGCGTTCATCTTGACCTTCAAGCTGTTCTTAGTTGTTTTCTTCATTTTGATCTAAAAATTTGAAATTTGGTGTCATTTTATTGTTTTTCTCTTTCCTCATTAAATTCAAAAATATTTTTAATTAATTTTTTTCGAAAAAAAATTTCAGATTTTTATTTTTAAAATTTTTATCTTATCTTATCTTATTTCAAAAATCAAATTTCAAAATTCAAATTTAAAAATTTTCAAATTTCAAAATTTAATTTTCAAATTCAAAATTTAAATAACCTTTTAATTTAAATTTATTTTTATTTTCATTTTTAATTTTTATTTTGCTACGATGAACTCTCACCCCTTTGGCTATGAGTCTGGTTACAATTATGTTGTAGGAAGAAGAAATTACAATGAGAACAGGCATCAAGGTTGGAACAATCAAAGATGGGAGGAGCCACAAGGATTTGATCAACCCTCATGGTAACAACCACCTCCAGTGGACTATCAACAACCACCACCATATGCCTATGAACCCTTTCCTCAACATGACTTTGGACCATCATACTCACAAGCCCGTTTCCACCATTCACCTCCATATGACCCTAACCCACATCCACCATACCAACCACCTTATGAGCCAAATAAACCATACATAGATCCACCCCAAACCTCTATGGAGAAAGCACTTGCTAATCTAAACTCTACTATACAAGCTCTCGTCGCCCAAATCAGACCACCAAATACCTTCAACAATCAACCCTCAAGCTCTAGTGCACTTCCTTTTCAACCACATAATGATCTTTTCATCCCATCACCACCCTCCATGGAAGAACACCCACATCCATCAATCCAAAAGCAAGATGATCCCAATTATGCTATTGATATGGAACAGGAAAGAAGGAATCATCTTCGCGAATCCATACTTCATAAAGAGCTAGAGGAGGCCCTACGGGTAAGGGTAGGAGAAACCCTTGAAGATGAAAAAATAGTTGAAAGTAGTTGTCATGGAAAGAAAAACATCGAGGATGAGTACGATTTTATACTTAAACAACTGGACAAAGCAGCAATTATTAAAAAGGAAGAAGTGGTTGCAGACTTAAGAGATGCTGTACCTCCATTGGAAAGTCTAGTCACAGAGCCTCCTTCCACGGTGTTTGATGTTGATGTTGAGAAGAGCGTACAACCTCCAAGGCAGATCATGGTTGAAGATTTTGTAGAGGTTGATCAAGAGGTAGAAGATGTCAAAGAAGAGCACAAGGGAGTGGAGCTTGAAATTACCTTGCCAAAGTTGTTGGAAACCCCTCCCCCTAAGTTGCCATCATCCTTCACAACATTCAAGTGGGTAAAATTCATATCCCTTAGCTTTCTAATCCCACTTGAATATGGGCTACTGGAGACGGATGGTCAACGTAGAGCTCTTTGTGGCATTAAGAGTAAGAGGAAGACGGCCAGTGGTAAGAATTATCCTGCAAGGTTAATCATGGTTGGAAGCTTTAAGTTTAAATGCAAAGGTTGGTGTAAAGCTCAATTGAATGGGTCTAGGAAGTTGTTTGGACGTTTCAGTGAGAATTCTAAAGCTGAACCACACTGATGGAATCATGATAATCAACTTAAAGACGGATGCAAAAGCAAGATTTGGGACCCCGGAATTCATCCCGGTAATCAACACTCTTGGGGCCTTGTCACTTGCTTTAACTTAATTGAAGGCTTTCTGCGCCTAGTTTGGGACCCCGGAGGTTACTGGAGATACAAACATTGGTGGAGATTCCTGGATGAATACAAGCATAAGCCACCATAACAGGGAGCTCACCAAATGTCCAACTTAAGGACTCTAACTAAAAGTGCTAGGTGGGAGACAACCCACCATGGTATATTCGTTGTTTTTTCATTTTTATTTAGTTTTATTTGTTTTTGAGTTTCATTTTATTTTATTATATTGAACCTGGAGTTTTGCATCACATTCATATTAACAGTGCATTCTGCATATTTTTTTTTCAGACTTAAAAAAAAAAAAAGGGATTTTCGCACGCGTCGCCAACGCGTCCGCGTCGTATGTGCGTTTGGAAGAAATGAGGATGAACAGAGAGTCACGCGAAAGTGTGGCTGGAGGCACGCTAATGGCACAAATTGATCCACGCGACAGAGTCGCTGACGCGGCCGCGTCATTTGAAAAATAGTTTCCCCACGTTTCCGCGTCACCCACGCGAATGCGTGGCTCTGTGGAATCGACGTAAATGGGTGTATGGCAGAAAGTTGAGCTGGAGTTGGGCTGGACTCGTGCTGGAAGCCCAAGCCTCACCACGCAAACGCGTGCCCCACGCGTCCGCATCATTTTTTAAATATGGCCATTCACGCGATCGCATGCCCCACACGATCGCGTCACCCAGATTTTTGGCAAAAGAGTTTCGAACAGAGAGTTGCGCGACCGCGAGGCTGCACTCATGCCAATCGTACAAAACAGGCCACGCGATTGCGTGACTGCACGCGTCCGCGTCACCTGACCTTATCATGCACCACGCGACCACGTCAGTCACGCGACCGCGTCACAAGCGGCACACAGAATATCCAGATCAGCCAATTTTCTTATTTTTTCTTCTCTAATCCATATTTTTCTTATCTTTTCTTATTTCTTTCTTCTTCCTTTCTTATCTTCCTTCCCTTCTCATTCTTCTTATTTTTCTTTTTATTTTATTTTAATTTATTTACATACTTTCATTCATTGCATTATTTTCATTGGTGTTAGAAATTTATTTGGGTCATTATTTCTATATTTTACTTGTGGGTTATTAGAGGAATTATTTGACAATTATATATATTTATTTTTAAAGGGTTGCTTGCATGTTCAATTTATTATTTTAATTAGATTATTTACCATGCATGCTATGTGTTTGTGAAAACGCCCGTATGGCATTGTGCACTGCTTTTCAGTATCTTTTATCCTACTACTCTGAATGCCTGCTTTTCACAAAACCCTTTTTCATATCATATTCATTCAATATAATTGTCATTACAAACATGTTGCTAGTTTGAAAGACTTGGTAATCTAACTTGGATATTGAATGCTTGATCTATGCTACTCATGCCTTTGCCTGCATGCCAATAAACACCTTGCATTCAATTGTTATTATATGCACTAGCTATTTTCCATTGATGACTTTTCACATGTACTCATGAGCGTGTGTTAACGTCATTCTTCTTTATTGTGCATTGATTACCACCTTTCCCGCTCTCTTCCTTGCTCTAACCCTTAGCTTTATAAGTCACTTTCTTTTTCCCTTTTCAGGATGGCCACCAAGAAGGGTAAAGAGAAAGCTACTCCCAAACTACCGGCAAGGAAAGGAACAAAAAGAGCCCCAGCTGAGGAACCACAACCCCCGTTCACCTGCAAATCTCAGCATGCACCGAGGACGGTGCAATCTTTAAGTGTGGGGAGGTCGATACCGATCTCCATGGGTTAGTACCTTTCTGTTTCAACACCAATGTTTAAATTTTCTTTGTTAAATTAGTTACTGCAATTGCATATTTGATTGCATATTTTTTTGATTTTGTGCATTTAGTTACTACTTGGTTAAAGTAATAAAATTCTTTTAAGACCCTCTCTTTGAAAATTTTCACTAATTTAAATTGAAAAATTTTTATGTTAAAACTTGTTTGACGTTGTAATTGGAACATAGTTTAAGAAGCTACGAACACACAACCTGTGAGATTTTGAGCTTATTTGCATGGTTACATTATTTAACCATAAATATTTTATTCTTGTGTGTTTTCTTCTCTATGATTGTAATATATATTTTGTTCCAATCTATATGTCCAATATTTAGTATATTTACATGTTTGCATATGATTGAGGCCATTGTTTGATTTTAGCTCACTTATCCCAAAATTAGCCTACCTTTTACATCACCCTTGTTAGCCCCCTTGAGCTTTTAAATCCCCTCTGTTTTATAACCACATTACTAGCCTTAAGCAGAAAAACAAAATAAGAATCCCAAGTTGAATCCTTGGTTAGCTTAAGATAGATATTGTGTAAAATTTAAGTGTGGGAAATTTTATGGGAACATGGGATGATATGAAAAAGTAGGGAATTAAATTGAATAAGTTATTTGAAAATTTGGGAAGCATGCTCATGTGAAATCAAAATAATTAAATTACCATGTGCATTGAAGAAAAATATATTAAGTAATTAAATAAGGGGATACAAAAAAAAAAGAAGAAAAGAAAAATGAAAAAAATACCCCAAATGCAAAATAAAAAAGTCAATGCACATGGGACAAAATTCAAAGATAAGTTTGATACATGAGCATGTAATACAAAAGTGGGAAAATTTTGGGTAGCTAGGTAAAGTATTTTTAAATTATATAAAGTATGTATATGTTAGGTGAGATCTTAGACTAATCAAGGATTCACTTTGTTAGCTCACTTAGCCTTATATATATATACCCTCACCCTTACCTTAGCCCCATTACAACTTTGAAAAGACCTCATGATGTTTGCATTGGTACATTAAATTTTTGTTGATTGGTTAGATGAAGAACAAGGTTTAGAAAGCATGACTAGAGAAGAGTAGAGTGAATAACCCTATATACTTGAGAGATTAGAGTGATATACACTTCCAGTTAGGGTTCAACGCTTAAATTCCATGTTCCCTGCTTTCATGAGCTGTCTTCTTACAAGTTCACTTGCTTTTTATTGTCTGATTTGAATTAGTGGAAATTGGTTTGTATTTGTCTTGGAGAACTTATTTACTCTTAACCAAGTAAGTAAAAGCATTTAGCATGTAGTTGCATTCATAGGTTGCATTTCATACCAATCCTCTTCCTCTTTATAGCTTCTCTTGAGCTTAGCATGAGGACATGCTAGTGTTTAAGTGTGGGGAGGTTAATAAACCACTATTTTATGGTTTATCTTGTACTCAATTGAGTGGTTTTTATTAACTCTTTACCCAGTTATTCATACTATTTGCATGGTTTTATATTTCCTTCCTAATTATGAGTTTTGATTGAAAACATGATTCTTTGATCTTATATTTACTTATTATTAATCCTCTCTTATTACCGTTAGATGCCTTGATATGTGTGTTAAGTGTTTTCGGATATTATAAGGCAGGAATGGCTTGGAGGATGGAAAGAAAGCATGCAAAAGTGGAAGGAATACAAGAAGTTGGAGAAATTGCTAAGCTGTCCAGCATGACCTCTTCGCACTCAAACGGCTATAACTTTAGCTACAGAGGTCCAAATGATGCGGTTCCAGTTGCGTTGGAAAGCTAATATCCGGGGCTTTGATTTGATATATAATATACTATAGTTTCCCTGACGCTAGGTGATGCGACCGCGTGATCCATGCGGCCGCGTCGCAGTAACAGAAATCAGTGTGTTTGAATTCTTCTCCAGCAATTTCTGGGCTGTTTCTGACCCAGTTTGCGGCCCAAAAAACACAGATTAGAGGCTATAAAGTGGGGGAATACATCCATTCATAAAAAAGCTTTCACATTCACAATTTTAGGAGTAGATGTAGTTTTTAGAGAGAGAGGTTCTCTCCTCTCTCTTAGGATTAGGATTTAGGAATTCTCTTAGTTTTAGGAGTGACTCTCATTCCCAGGTTCAATATTCCTTTTACTTTATATTTCTCTTTTACTTTCAGATACTCTAATACTTTTATTTGTATTTGATTTATGTTGCCCAATTGGCTTGTGAACCTTTCCATATTATGACTTCAATTTATATTTAGACGTAGTTTGATTGCTTTATTTACATGAATGCTTTTAATTTAATTTAGATATTTTTCCTTTTGGTCTTGGTTAAGAAATCAGTAACTCAGGAGTTATCCAATTCAACAGCATAATTGATAATTGTTATCCTTGCTAATTGAATTGATCTTCAATAATCCCAATCTTATCTTAGCAATTAACTAGGATTCAAAGATCTAACTAATTAGTCACTTGACCTTCCCTTGTTATAGCAAAGGTTAACTAAGTGGAATTAAGATTCAACTTTCATTATTGTTGATAAGGAGAACTAAGTCTGGACTTCCAATTTCTCATACCTTGCCAAAAGTTTATTTTTCAGTTATTTATTTAGTTTTATTGCTTTGAAAATATACCCGTGCCCATTGCCCAAACTCCAAATTTCCCCAATTTACAAACTCATAACCAATAATAAGAACATACCTCCCTGCAATTCCTTGAGAAGACGACCCGAGGTTTAAATACTCGGTTATCAATTTTAAAAGGGGTTTGTTACTTGTGACAACCAAAATGTTTGTAAGAAAGGTTGATTGCTTGGTTTAGTAACTATACTCACAACGAGAGTTTATTATAACTTCTAAACCATCAATCTTCAGTTCTTCAAAATGGCGCCGTTGTCGGGAAATTGTAAACGTGTGCCTTATTATTGGTTATTGTAAATATTTTTTGCTTTTTGTTTGTTTATTTGTTTTTATTTTTGTTTTTATTTTTGCTTTTTCATAAATTAAGAGGTTATTGGTTTTTATTTAGTCATCAAAAAAATTTTTTTTCAAAAATTTATTCTTAGTGTTCATCTTGATCTTCAAGTGTTCTTTGCGTTCATCTTGACCTTCAAGCTGTTCTTAGTTATTTTCTTCATTTTGATCTAAAAATTTGAAATTTGGTGTCATTTTATTGTTTTTCTCTTTACCCATTAAATTCAAATATCATGAGGACTTTCCCATAGGTTGTAATGGGGCTAGGGTCAAGGTAGGATGCATATGGTCAAGTGAGCTTGAAATTCGAATCTTTGATTAACTTAAACTTCCCACCTAACCTATGACAACCAAAATAATTCTAAACAAACCTAGCTATCTATTCTTCACTTTTTAACACACTCATGCATCCTTTTTAGATTCTCACACATATGCATTGAATTTATGAAATTTTAAACTTTGGGACATTTTGTTCCCTTTTTGTTGCAAAATTTTTTCTTTTTTTTTTCAAGCTAAAATATATATTCAAGAACATCAATGCATATGGTTTACACATGATTAATACATGAGTATGTACCTAATTCTTGAAAATTTTTCAACAAAAACATAAACACACTTTTATCTCTACCCAATGTACCCAACTTTCCCAAAATCAAGTAATGAACACTCTCACTAGCCGAAGCTAATCAAAGATCCAAACAAGGGACATTTATTGTTTTTCACATAAACTTGTAATGTGCTACAATTATGAACAAATGGGTTAAGCATAGGCTCAAGATTGGTTAACAATGGAAGATAAAAGGTTAGCTATTTGGGTAAGTGAGCTATTTGAATAATAGCCTCAATCATATAAATGCATGTAGACACAAATAATGGACATAAAGAATCAAACAAATCAAAGATTACACTCATAGGAAGAGAATAATGCACACAAGAATGAAAGTAAGTGGCCATGTATGATGTAACCACACAATTAGGATCAAATCTCACATGCTTGTGTTCTTTGCTCAAAACATGATCCACAAGTGTATAATTCAAGCAAGTTCTAAATTTTTTTTCAACCAATTGGGGTGGTGCCCTCAAAATGAATTTCTTGGAAATTTTCATCAAAACACAATTCTTATATAAAAAGGGTCAACTAGATTTTATAAATCCAAAACACTTTCCTAATCACAATCAAAGCCAAAATGCAAAACACACACACACACACACACACACACACATATATATATATATATATAATAAAAGTGTACAACTACCAATATAAGGGTATCCACAAGTGGAAAAACATTTAACCCTTTTTATTTCCCACCATTCAAATCACACCCCTCACACCTTATAAAAGCCTCACACTCCCAACTCTTCTCCCACTCTAAACCCCTGATCACACACAAAGAGAATCCATACACCCTTCTTCTCCCTAACTCTTTTTATCTTCTACTACCTCTCTTCCCGTAATTCGTTTCCCTTTCTCTTGATTGGGACAATCAAGTCCTAAGTATAGTGTTAGAACAAAACCTTGTTTTGCTTGCCTCTCTTGCAACCTTCCCCAAATTTTTTTACAACCTCAAACACACTCTCTCAACCTAATGGCACCACCAAAAATCTCATCCTCAAAGAAAAGAAAAACCAGGGAACCAACCTCTGGATCTTCAAGCTCTTTCAATGAATACAAGTTTCTCTCCACATTCAACCATAATCAATTCTATGGTTGGGTAAGTGAGAGGGAGATCATTCTAGAAGTTGGTTCCAATTAGGGAGGAACGAGCATCCTGAAATCAACATTGAGATCAACAGTAGGAGCTGGTCACTCCTATGCAACCCACCAAGGAAGGTAGTAGAGAGCTTGGTGAGGGAGTTTTATGCTAACGCTGTGCCTCAACCAGGACAACACTATGGCTACATTATCTATGTGAGGAGGAATTCCATTGACTATAGTCCTTCCAGCATAGAGAGGATGCTAATGGTGAAGAGGACAAGCTCCACCCGGAGCTATGAAGAAAGAATGAAGCAACAAGACCCTGGATTTGATAAAATCTTGAACGAGATTTGCGTGCTGAATGTGCAATGATTCAAGGACAAGGATGGGATACCCAACCAATTGAGAAGAAGGGATCTGAGCCCCCAAGCTAGAGGGTGGCTGGAATTTGTAAGGAGGTCCCTAATTCCCACATCCAACACTTCAGAGGTGACCAAGGAGAGAGCTGTGCTCATATACAGAATCATGAAAGGTGAGAATGTTAATGTGGGGGAGATGATTGCCAACAACATCAACAAGGTGCTGAAAAGCACTAGTGACAACACAAGGTTAGCATTCTCCATTATTGTACAAAGGTTATGTGATGAAGCTGGAGTTGAAAAGATCATTGATGAGGTGATGGTGAAGCAAGACAAATTTATAACTGCCAAGAAGATGTCCAAAGTGGTGGCTGTTAACCCACTTCAAAAGGCCAGAGAACAAAGAGCTCATGCTCATGGACCACAACAATAACAAGAAGAGGAAGAGGCAGAAGAGCAACCACACTTTCTAGCACTTCAACCACCACCACCACACTACCAATGCCAACAATTCCCTGAAGGATTCAACTGGGAACAAATGCAAGGAGATGTACACCAAATGAAGGGAGACCTACACCACCTAAGAGAAGATGTTAATCAACTCAAGGAGACTCAGCAACAACAATGGAGCCAAGTGAACCAAAACATACAGCAACTCCAAGGGGGTTTTGAGAACCTCAAGGAGCAGTAGGACCAGATTGACTGGGAAGAGGTGCAAAGTGCACTGGACAAAATAGTAGAGCAAGGCAAACGGCAACAGAGGAACCTGGCTAAATTCAGAAATCTCTATGACGCCAGAACCATATCCAGGAGGCAGTATGACATCAATATACAAGCGAAGCTGAATCACTTGTGTAACGCCGTGGCCGCTCTAAACCCAGGATACCCAACCTTCATGCAAGGAATGGAGGAGCTTAGTGCAAGACAAGAGGAAATTCTAGCCAAACATAAGGAGGATGAAAGGAATTATATGAGGAGGTCAGGATTTTGGAAGCCCAAGGATGCCAAGGCACAAGAAGGTTCCTCCAAGCAAGATGAAGGTGGCTCCTCCCCTTCCAAGAAAAAGGACAAAGGAAAGAGGCCAATGAACTGAAGATGAAGCTGCTCAAGGTTGTTGAGTCCCATGTTTGACACTCTCTAATTTCTGAAATCATGTTTAAGTTTTTGTTGATTTATTTTCTGTCAAAATAAATAGTCATGCTAGGATAGTTTATGTTTTCTGCTTAGTTTTATTTCATGTTTGAAGTCTTTATGAGTCCTTTAGATTACAAGAAAGAAAATGCAATGGATTTCAAGTCTTTTTCAACATAAACAAAGTAGAGTTTGTTTTCGTAAGAGTTACTGTGAGTTGTGCAAAAATAGGAAGTGAGAAAAACCAAGGCCAAAGATAGATCATCCAACAAACTAAGGATTAAGAAACTAAGTGTAGAACTTTGAATGAACTAAAAAGAAAATAAGTCATGGAAAGCAACTAGTCTTAGAAGGTATAACAAGAAAAGGTTAAAGGGTGTTCCGTGAATATCCATAGAACCAAGAAGTAGTAAGCATTAAAGACCCAAGGCTCTGAGTATCAACTACTTGGATGGAAAAGAAACATTAAAAAGCTCAAAAAATGAGAGTTAAGGATCCTAGTAGATGCTTGTGGTGAAGATGTGTCAAGAAGAGGCCTGGACAAGTAGATTCTTAGGGGTGTTTCAACACCCAGTACCCTAAAACCAACTGGTTTGGGAGTGCTAATTGAAAGCATAATTAAAGGGTTGTCTTAAGACAAAACACTTAGAGTCGTGGTCAAGAAAGCACAACCAAAGAGAAATTGAACCAACTTTAACTACTTTAAGGTGACAGTCAATAGAAAGGACCCCTGAAGTTTAAACTTGAAAGAACCCTCAAGGATGTAAGAGTTTTTCATGACATTATAACATTCATACATGTGTGAACACTTAATCCTATCCTTAGTTATGTTGCATTCATTCAAAGGCCAAGGTCTCCATTTATAAAAGGGCTACTCACATTGATTTGCTTGGGACAAGCAAAGATTATGTTTAGTGTTGTGATGACTTGCATCATTTACCCTTCTTTCTTGTATAAAGAGGACCATAAAAGAGCATAAATCTCATTTGATCAGCACAATTGATGAGCGGATAATTTATACGCTTTTTGGCATTGTTTTTAGTATGTTTTTAGCATGTTTTAGTTAGTTTTTATTATATTTTTATTAGTTTTTATTTAAAATTCACTTTTCTAGCCTTTACTATGAGTTTGTGTATTTTTCTGTGATTTCAGGTATTTTCTGGCTGAAATTGAGGGACCTGAGCAAAAATCTGATTCAGAGGCTAAAAAAGGACTGCAAATGCTGTTGGATTCTGACCTCCCTGCACTCGACGTGGATTTTCTGGAGCTACAGAAGCCCAATTGGTGTGCTCTCAATTGCGTTGGAAATTTGACATCCCGGGCTTTCCAGCAATATATAATAGTCTATACTTTGCCCGAGATTTGATGGCCCAAACCGGCGTTCAAATTCAGCTCAAGAATTCCCAGCGTCAAACGCCGGAACTGGCACCAAAGTGGGAGTTAAACGCCCAAACTGGCACAAAAGCTGGCGTTTAACTCCAGAAAAGGTCTCTACACGAAAATGCTTCAATGCTTAGCCCAAGCACACACCAAGTGGGCCCGGAAGTGGATATTTACGTCATTTACTCATTTTTTGTAAACCCTAAGCTACTAGTTCTCTATAAATAGGACCTTTTGCTATTACACACACACAGACACCTTTCATATACTTTCATAGTTCTTTTCACATTTTGGGGCTGGCCTCATGGCCATGCCTAGACCATGTTCTTATGTATTTTCAACGGTGGAGTCTCTACACACCATAGATTAAGGTGTGGAGCTCTGCTGTACCTCGAGTATTAATGCAATTACTATTGTTCTTCTATTCAATTCAACTTGTTCTTGTTCTAAGATATCACTTGTTCTTCAACTTGATTAATGTGATGATCCGTGACACTCATCATCATTCTCACCTATGAACGTGTGCCTGACAACCACCTCCGTTCTACCTTCGATTGAGTGTTTATCTCTTGGATTCCTTAATCAGAATCTTCGTGGTATAAGCTAGAATTGATGGCGGCATTCTTGAGAATCCGGAAGGTATAAACCTTCTCTGTGGTATTCTGAGTAGGATTCAAGGATTGAATGATTGTGACGAGCTTCAAACTCGTGATTGTGGGGCGTTAGTGACAGACGCAAAAGAATCACTGGATTCTATTCCGACATGATCGAGAACCGACAGATGAATAGACGTGCCGTGACAGGGTGCGTTGAACATTTTCACTGAGAGGACGGGATTGTAGCCACTGACAACGGTGATGCCCAACATACAGCTTGCCATGGAAAGGAGTAAGAAGGATTGGATGAAGACAGTATGAAAGCAGAGAGACAGGAGGGACAAAGCATCTTCATACGCTT
This sequence comes from Arachis ipaensis, assembly GCF_059453495.1. Lineage (NCBI taxonomy): Eukaryota > Viridiplantae > Streptophyta > Magnoliopsida > Fabales > Fabaceae > Arachis > Arachis ipaensis. The sequence goes on along the minus strand of NC_142439.1, from coordinate 49,246,065 downwards.
ATCTGAAATTCTCACCAATGAATTACATAAGTATCTCTATCTTTATTTTACGTTTTATTTAATCATTCATCATCTATAACCATTTGAATCCGCCTGACTGAGATTTACAAGATGACCATAGCTTGCTTCATACCAACAATCTCCGTAGGATCGACCCTTACTCACGTAAGGTTTATTACTTGGACGACCCAGTGCACTTGCTGGTTAGTTGTGCGAAGTTGTGATAGAGTTGAGATTACAATTGAGCGTACCATGTTGATGGCGCCATTGATAATCACAATTTCGCCATACCAAGTTTTTGGCGCCGTTGTCGGGGATTGTTCGAGTTTGGACAACTGACGGTTCATCTTGTTTCTTAGATTAGGTATTTTTCAGAATTTTTAAGAATAAATTCTAGAGTTTCAAGGTGATGTTCCCACCATCACACAAGCTGATTGATTCTCATCAATTTAGCTATTGAATGTAATGTCCTGCTGAAGCTTGGCCAAACATGTCTCATCAATTTTGTTCTTCTTGCATTTTTCGAATTCATGCATGTTCTTCATTGATCTTCAAGTTGTTCTTGATGACTTCATTGCTTTGATCTTCAAATTCTCTTGTTTTGTATGTTTTGTTGTTTCTTACATGCATTTTTACATTGTTATAGTCCTTAGTATACAAACTTTTAAGTTTGGTGTCCTGCATGCAGTGTTTATTTTATCTTAGTTGCATTCTTATTGTTTCTCATCATTAAAAATTCAAAAATATTTTTCAAAATTGTGTCTTTTCAAGTCAATAATACAGAGAATTGAAGATTCAGAACATACAGCAGAGGAATTATACAGACAAAGTTGGGCGTTCAAAACGCCCAGTGAAGAAGGAAAACTGGCGTTTAAACGCCAGCCAGGGTACCTGGCTGGGCGTTTAACGCCCAAAAAGGTAGAGATTTGGGCGTTAAACGCCAGAATGGGCCCCATTCTGGGAGTTTAACGCCAGGATGACACAAAAGGGAAGATTTTGTTTTTAATGCACACTTTTTTTTAAGTTTTCAAAATTTTTCAAAATCAAATCTTTTTCAAATCATATCTTTTCAATCATATATTTTCAAAATCAATTTCTTTCCATTTTCAAAAATACTTGCTAACAATTAATGATTTGATTCAAAAATTTCAAGTATGTTGCCTATTCTGCTGAGAAAGGTTTAATGTTTGAATCATATCTTTTCTTGTTAGCCAAGTAATTAATTTTAAAAATCAAATCTTTTTAAAATTGTTTTTCAATCATATCTTTTTAAAACCATAACTTTTCAATCATATCTTCTTAATCACATCTTTTTCAAAATTTAATTTTCAATCATATCTTTTTGAATTATAAATTCAAAATCTTTTTCAAAAAAATCACCTTATTTCTTTCCCAACTTCAAATTTCGAAAATCATTCATCAAGTTTTCAAAATTTTCTTTTAATTATTTCAAAATCTTTTTAATTTATTTTCAAAAATTCTTCCCCTCTTCTCACATCCTTCTATTTAAGGACTAACACTCCTCCATTATCAATAATTCGAATTTTATCTCTATTGATAAGTTTAAATTCTTCTACCTCCTCCTTCTATTCTTCTTTTCCTCTGACACCTCAAGGAATCTCTATACTGTAAAATAGAGGATTCTATATTTTCTTGCTCTCTTCTCTTTTATATGAGCAGGAGCAAAGACAAAGGCATTCTTGTTGAGGCTGATCCTGAACCTGAAAGGACCTTAAAGCGAAAGCTAAGAGAAGCTAAGGCACAACTCTCTGTAGAGGACCTAACAAAAATCTTCAAACTAGAAGAAGACATGGCAGCCGAAAACAACAACAATGCCAACAATGCAAGGAAGGTGCTTGGTGACTTTACTGCACCTACTCCTAATTTCTATGGGAGAAGCATCTCAATCCTTGCCATTGGAGCAAACAACTTTGAGCTTAAGCCTCAATTAGTTTCTCCAATGCAAAAGAATTGCAAGTTTCATGGACTTCCATTAGAAGATCCTCATCAGTTTTTAGCTGAATTCTTGCAAATCTGTGACACTGTCAAGACCAATGGAATTGACTCTGAAGTCTATAGACTTATGCTATTCCCTTTTGCTGTGAGAGACAGAGCTAGGACATGGTTGGACTCACAACCTAAAGAAAGCCTGAACTCTTGGGAAAATCTAGTCAATGCCTTCTTGGCAAAGTTCTTTCCACCTCAAAAATTGAGTAAGCTTAGAGTGGAAGTCCAAACCTTCAGACAGAAGGAAGGTGAATCCCTCTATGAAGCTTGGGAAAGATACAAACAACTGATCAGAAAGTGTCCTTCTAACATGCTTTCTGAATGGAGCATCATAGGTATCTTCTATGATGGTCTGTCTGAACTGTCCAAGATGTCATTGGACAGCTCTGCTGGAGGATCTCTTCATCTGAAGAAGACACCTGCAGAAGCTCAAGAACTCATTGAAATGGTTGCAAATAACCAATTCATGTATACTTCTGAAAGGAATCCTGTGAATAATGGGACAAATCAGAAGAAAGGAGTTCTTGAGATTGATACTCTGAATGCCATATTGGCTCAGAACAAGATATTGACTCAGCAAGTCAATATGATTTCTCAAAGTTTGTTTGGAATGCAAGCTGCACCAGGCAGTACTAAGGACGCTTCATCTGAAGAAGAAGCTTATAATCCTGAGAACCCTTCAATGGAAGAGGTGAATTACATGGGTGAACCCTATGAAAACACCTATAATCCTTGATGGAGAAATCATCCTAATCTCTCATGGAAGGATCAACAGAGGCCTCAACAAGGCTTCAATAATAATAATGGTGGAAGAAACAGGTTTAGCAATGGCAAACCTTTTCCATCATCTTCTCAGCAGCAGACAGAGAATTCTAAGCAGAGCCACTCTGACTTAGCAACCATGGTCTCTGATCTAATTAAAACCACTCAAAGTTTCATGACTGAAATAAGGTCCTCCATTAGAAATTTGGAGGCACAAGTGGGTCAGCTAAGCAAGAAAGTTACTGAACTCCCTCCTAGTACTCTTCCAAGCAATACAGAAGAGAACCCAAAAGGAGAGTGCAAGGCCATAAACACAATCAACATGGCTGAATTTGGAGAGGAGGAAGAGGCAGTGATCGCCACTGAGGAAGACCTCAATGGACATCCACTGGCCTCCAATGACTTCCTTAATAAGGAACCATGGGAATCTGAGGCTCATAATGAGACCATAGAGATTCCATTGGATTTACTTCTGCCATTCATGAGCTCTGATGAGTATTCTTCCTCTGAAGAGGATGAAGATGTTACTGAAGAGCAAGTTGTTAAGTACCTTGGAGCAATCATGAAGCTAAATGACAAGTTATTTGGTAATGATACTTGGGAGGATGAACCCTCTTTGCTCACCAAAGAACTGGATGACTTGACTAGGTAGAAATTACCTCAAAAGAGACCTGGGAAGTTCTCAATACCCTGTACCATAGGCACTATGACCTTTGAGAAGGCTCTATGTGACTTAGGGTCAAGCATAAACCTTATGCCTCTCTCTGTAATGGAGAAGCTAGGGATTATTGAGGTACAAGCTGCAAGAATCTCACTAGAGATGGCAGACAATTCAAGAAAACAAGCTTATGGACTTGTAGAGGATGTTTTGATAAAGGTTGGAAACCACTACATCCCTGCTAATTTCGTAGTCCTAGAGACTGGGAAGTGCATGGATGAATCCCTCATCCTTGGCAGACCCTTCATAGCCACAGCAAAGGCTGTGATTGATGTTGACAGAGGAGAATTGATCATTCAAGTGAATAAAGACTCCCTTGTGTTTAAGGCTCAAGGATATCCCTCTGTAAACATGGAGAGGAAGCATGAAGAGCTTCTCTCAAAACAGAGTCAAACAGAGCCCCCTCAGTCAAACTCTAAGTTTGGTGTTGGGAGGCCACAACCAAGCTCTAAGTTTGGTGTTGAACCCCCATATTCAAACTCTAAGTTTGGTGTTGGGAGGTTCCAACATTGCTCTGAACATCTGTGAGGCTCCATGAGAGCCCACTGTCAAGCTACTGACATTAAAGAAGCGCTTGTTGGGAGGCAACCCAATGTTATATCTATTTATTTTCCATTGTTATTTTATATTTTCTGTAGGTTGATGATCATGTGAAGTCACAAAAACAATTGAAAAAGTAAAAACAGAATGAAAAACAGAGAAAAAAATAGCACACCCTGGACGAAAAGCTTGCTGGCGTTTAAACGCCAGTAAGGGCAGCAAATGGGCGTTTAACGCCCAGTCTGGCACCATTCTGGGCGTTTAACGCCAGAAAGGGGCACCAGACTGGCGTTTAACGCCAGGAATGGGCAATGAGCTGGCATTAAACGCCAGAAAAGGGCAGCAGCCCGGCGTTTAACGCCAGAATTGGCAGAAAGGGCATTTTTTGCACGCCACTCGGTGCAGGGATGAGCTATCCTTGACACCTCAGGATCTGTGGACCCCACAGGATCCCCACCTACCCCACCACTCTCTCTCTTCTTTACCCATTCACCAATCACCTCAATACATCTTCCCCAAAAAAACCCCTCACCTATCAAATCCCACCATTCTCTTCACCACTCACATCCATCCTTCATAAAACCCGACCTACCTCACCATCCAAATTTAAACCACTTTTCCTCCCAAACCCACCCATACTAGCCAAACCCTACACCCCTCTCAACTCCTATATAAACACATCTTCACTCCTTCATTTTCACACAACCTCAACACCATTTCTCCCCCTTGGCCGAACCACAAAGCCTCCTCCATCTCCTCTATTTTTCTTCTTCTTCTACTTTTTTCTTTCTTCTTTTGCTCAAGGATGAGCAAACCTTCTAAGTTTGGTGTGGTAAAAGCATTTGCTTTTTATTTTTCCATAACCATTTATGGCACCTAAGGCCAGAGAAACCTCTAGAAAGAGGAAAGGGAAGGCAAAAGCTTCCACCTCCGAGTCATGGGAGATGGAGAGATTCCTCTCAAGGGTGCATCAAGACCACTTCTATGAAGTTGTGGCCAAGAAGAAAGTGATCCCTGAGGTCCCTTTCAAAAGGGAAGCCGGTTCAACTAAAAAGGCATGACCTCAAGCCCATCACTAAGAAAAGGATGGAGAAAACAAGAGAACCTCATCAAGAGCATGAGAAAATTCCTCATCATGAAATCCCTGAGATACCTCAAAGGATGCATCTTCCTGCACAAAACTATTGGGAGCAAATCAACACCTCCCTAGGAGAATTGAGTTCCAACATGGGACAACTAAGGGTGGAGCACCAAGAGCATTCCATCCTCCTCCATGAAATAAGAGAAGACCAAAGAACCATGAGAGAGGAGCAACAAAGGCAAGGAAGAGACATTGAGGAGCTCAAGCACTCCATAAGATCTTCAAGAGGAAGAACAAGCCGTCATCACTAAGGTGGACCCGTTCTTTAACTTCCTTGTTCTTTATTTTCCTGTTTTTCAAAAATTGTGCTTTATGTTTATTTATGTTTGTGTCTTTATTACATGATCATTAGTGTCTAAGTGTCTATGCCTTAAAGCTATGAAAATAAATCCATCACCTTTCTTAAATGAAAAATGTTTTTTAATTGAAAAAGAAAAAGAAGTGCATGAATTTCAAATTTTAAAACAGTTTAATTAACTTGATGTGGTGGCAATGCTATTGTTTTTCTGAATGAATGCTTGAACAGTGCATATTTTTGAATTTGATTGTTTATGAATGTTAAAATTGTTGGCTCTTGAAAGAATGAAAGGAAAAGGAGAAATGTTATCTGATGATCTGAAAAATCATAAAATTGATTCTTGAAGCAAGAAAAAGCAGTGAAAAGCTTGCAAAAAAAAATAAAAATAAAAAAAAGAAAAAAAAGAAAAAAAAGAAAAAAAAAGAGAAAAAGCAAGCAAAAAAAGCCAATACCCCTTTAAACCAAAAGGCAAGGGTGATAAAAAGGATCCAAGGCTTTGAGCATCAGTGGATAGGAGGGCCCACAGGAATAAAATCCTGGCCTAAGCGGCTAAACCAAGCTGTCCCTAACCATGTGCTTGTGGCGTGAAGGTGTCAAGTGAAAACTTTAGACTGAGCGGTTAAAGTCGAGGTCCAAAGAAAAAAGAAGAGTGTGCTTAAGAACCCTGGACACCTCTAATTGGGGACTCTAGCAAAGCTGAGTCACAATCTGAAAAGGTTCACCCAGTTATGTGTCTGTGGCATTTATGTATCCGGTGGTAATACTGGAAAACAAAGTGCTTAGGGCCACGGCCAAGACTCATAAAGTAGCTGTGTTCAAGAATCAACATACTTAACTAGGAGAGTCAGTAACACTATCTGGATTCTGAGTTCCTATAGATGCCAATCATTCTAAACTTCAAAGGATAAAGTGAGATGCCAAAACTGTTCAGAAGCAAAAAGCTAAAAGCCCCGCTCATCTAATTAATACTGATCTTCATAGATGTTTTTGGAATTGATGTCAGGGCATCTTGGCCAGTTTCACTGACCTTTTCTTTACTGTTTTTAGGTTAGTTTCATGCATTTCTTTAGGAAATAAGCTAGTTTTGGGTAAATATTCACTTATGCCTTGACTCAAGCATACATTGTGCATTTTACATGATTTCATGAGGATTTTGCATAAGTTTAGTGACAAATATTATGTTGCATTACTCATGACTTGGACTAGAGCTTTGATGCACTTTGTTGCTTGATTGCAGGACCAAAAAGAAGCAAGAAAAGGGGAGGTAACTTGCAAGATTAATGAGAAAAGTGATTGCCAGTAACACTCTCAAAAAAAGCCATCAATGCCCACGTTAGAGAGTCACGTTAACCAAGTTAACGTGAACTCTAACGTGGAGAAGAGAAGTTGAGCCAACGTTAGTGACACTCAACATTGTCACTAACGTTGGCAATTACTCATAAGTGGCCACGTTAGAAGCCACGTCAACCTAGTTAACGTGGCCTCTAACGTTAAAGGGGGGAAGAGAAGCCAACGTTTGTGACACTCAACATTGTCACTAACGTTGGCCTATGGTGCAAAGTACCACGTTAACTCCCACGTTAACTTGGTTAACGTGGGAACTAACGTAGAAGATGAAGAGTTGTCGACAACGTTAGTGACACTCAACATTGTCACTAACGTTGAAGCAACCACACAACCCCCAAGAGTCACATTAACTTCCACGTTAACTTGGTTAACGTGGAAGCTAACGATGAGAAATGAAGGATGAGCCAACGTTAGTGACACTCAACATTGTCACTAACGTTGGGATGGCTAAAAGATGGCCACGTTAGAAGCCACGTTAACCTAGTTAACGTGGACTTCAACATGAAGACCTAGGGGCACATTGGAACGTTAGTGACAATGTTGAATGTCACTAACGTTCTCGAAGGATGGCAAAGGCCACGTTAGAAGCCACGTTAACCTAGTTAACGTGAGCTTTAACGTGAAGCAAGAAGGGGCACACTGGAACGTTAGTGACAATGTTGAGTGTCACTAACGTTCTCGAAGGTTGACAAGGCAACGTTAAAAGCCACATTAACCTAGTTAACGTGGGTTTTAACGTGAGGCAAAATGGGTGCATCGGAACGTTAGTGACAATTTTAAGTGTCACTAACGTTCCCGAACTTGGACTTTCACTAAATGATTAACACTCCTACGCCCTAAGCTTAAGTCTTTGCCCACTCCGCACTTTCTCTCTGCAAGTAAAGCCAAGCCCAAATAAAGAAAGGAACTGCTTCAAACTCAAGATCCAAAGGCCCAAGACTTGAAGAGTGAACTAGAAGCTGAGAAGAGTAGTATATATAGGAGTAGCTTTGAATTGTAAAGGAGTTCTGAAGGCTGAAGAACCACTCTCTGTATTTTACTTTCTTTGCAATTTCTAGTTTTATGATGTATTCTCCATCTTTTTTTTCATTTTCAAGAGCTATGAACAACTAAACCCCTTTCATTGGCTTAGGGAGCTCTGTTGTAATTTGATGGATCAATACTAATTTTCATTGTTCTTCTTCTATCTTTCCTCTTGATTTTACTTGAAAGCTTTCGATCTTCATCAAATTGAGTAGTTATCTTGGAAGAGAAGCTATTCAAACTTGGATCTCTTTTGAACCTTGGAAGAGGAATGAAGAGATCAAGATAGAAATGCTTTCTCATGCTGGACCAAATTGGGTTTGGATGGGTATGTGACTGTAACCCTCTCAATACTTGGTTTGGGAAATGCATGTGGTATAATCAGTGACCATACTTCATCTCTTCTCATGAGCAATTGACCAAGGAATTGGCTATTGATCAAGATTTGAGAGATTGAATTGCAAGGAATTGCAATTCAATCACTTAAGATTGCCAAGGAGATCAATAAATGCATTGATTGAGGAAGAGATGAAAATGAACTTGATCCGGAGAATTGCAACATCTCCTAAGCCCAATGAACTCCCCATCTCTAATCTTACCCATTCTCTTTAATTTCTGCGATTTACTTTTATGAGCAAATCCCCCATTCCCATTTATAATTCTGCAATTTATTTTCAGTCATTTACTTCCAGTCCTTTAATTCTAGCATTTACTTTTCTGTTATTTACGTTCCCGCCATTTTATTTTCTGCAACTCTCAACCCAATTTCTGGATTCGCTCAACTAGAACATTCTTCTAATTAAAGTTGCTTGATCAATCAATCCCTGTGGGATTCGACCTCACTCTATTGTGAGTTTTTACTTGACGACAACTTCGGTACACTTGCCGAAGGAAGATTTGTTGAGAGACAAGTTTTTCCCGCATCAGGAATTCATTGTATATTCTCTTCTTTTTATCCTATTTTATTTTCAGTTGCTTGGGGCAAGCAACAATTTAAGTTTGGTGTTGTGATGAGCAGATAATTTATACGCTTTTTGGCATTATTTTTAGTATGTTTTTAGCATGTTTTAGTTAGTTTTTATTATATTTTTATTAGTATTTATTTAAAATTCACTTTTCTGGACTTTACTATGAGTTTGTGTATTTTTCTGTGATTTCAGGTATTTTCTGGGTGAAATTGAGGGACCTGAGCAAAAATCTGATTCAGAGGCTGAAAAAGGACTGCAGATGCTGTTGGATTCTGACCTCCCTGCACTCAAAGTGGATTTTCTGGAGCTACAGAAACCCAATTGGCACGCTCTCAATTGCGTTGGAAAGTACACATCATGGGCTTTCCAGAAATGTATAATAGTCCATACTTTGCCCGAGATTTGATGGCCCAAACCGGCGTTCAAAGTCAGCTCAAGAATTCCCAGCGTTAAACGCCGGAACTGGCACCAAAGTGGGAGTTAAACGCCCAAACTGGCACAAAAGCTGGCGTTTAACTCCAGGAAAAGTCTCTACACGAAAATTCTTCAATGCTCAGCCCAAGCACACACCAAGTGGACCCGGAAGTGGATATTTACGTCATTTACTCATTTTTTGTAAACCCTAAGCTACTAGTTCTCTATAAATAGGACCTTTTGCTATTACACACACAGACACCTTTCATATACTTTCATAGTTCTTTTCACGTTTTGGGGCTGGCCTCATGGCCATGCCTAGACCATGTTCTTATGTATTTTCAATGGTGGAGTCTCTACACACCATAGATTAAGGTGTGGAGCTCTGCTGTACCTCGAGTATTAATGCAATTACTATTGTTCTTCTATTCAATTCAGCTTGTTCTTGTTCTAAGATATCACTTGTTCTTCAACTTGATGAATGTGATGATCCGTGACACTCATCATCATTCTCACCTATGAACGTGTGCCTGACAACCTCCTCCGTTCTACCTTCGATTGAGTGTTTATCTCTTGGATTCCTTAATCAGAATCTTCGTGGCATAAGCTAGAATTGATGGCGGCATTCTTGAGAATCCGGAAGGTCTAAACCTTGTCTGTGGTATTCTGAGTAGGATTCAAGGATTGAATGACTGTGACGAGCTTCAAACTCGTGATTGTGGGGCGTTAGTGACAGACGCAAAAGAATCACTGGATTCTATTCCGACATGATCGAGAACCGACAGATGAATAGCCGTGTCGTGACAGTGTGCATTGAACATTTTCACTGAGAGGACGGGATTGTAGCCACTGACAACGGTGATGCCCAACATACAGCTTGCCATGGAAAGGAGTAAGAAGGATTGGATGAAGACAGTATGAAAGCAGAGAGACGGGAGGGACAAAGCATCTTCATACGCTTATCTGAAATTCTCACCAATGAATTACATAAGTATCTCTATCTTTATTTTATGTTTTATTTAATCATTCATCATCCATAACCATTTGAATCCGCCTGACTGAGATTTACAAGATGACCATAGCTTGCTTCATACCAACAATCTCCGTGGGATTGACCCTTACTCACGTAAGGTTTATTACTTGGACGACCCAGTGCACTTGCTGGTTAGTTGTGCGAAGTTGTGATAAAGAGTTGAGATTACAATTGAGCGTACCATGTTGATAGCGCCATTGATGATCACAATTTCGCCATACCAACAATTCATGCATTATTTGATGGATATTATGGAACACTACTTTGAGATGAGTTGTACTGAATTTCAGGTGAAAAAGGCATCAAAAATGGGAAGAAAGCAACAAAGAAGCTGGGCATGTGAAACTGGCATGTCACTTGGAACAAATGCCACAAAAATGCACTGGCGTGGTACGCCAGTACTAAATTTCAGAGAAGAATTCCCAAGCATTCATATGGACGTGGCACGCTAGTACAAAGTTCCAGAGAGCAACAATGGAGGACACAAAAGGGGCATGGCATGCCATGTTGGGCGTGGCACGCCTAACCTATCAGCCACTATGGGCGTGCCACTTGAACCAAGGGGCGTGGCACGCCAACTCATCACTCCAGGGGGAACCTTCACTATGGCATGCCACTTGGTATCGAAGGCGTGGCACGCAAACTCCAAAAAGTCACTTGGGCATGCCACTTGAGGATCCAGGGTGGCACGCCAAGCTTGAAGAGTCCACAAATGTATGGGTGTGCCACTTGAACAGCATGGCGTGGCACGCTAGTACAAAAATCCAGTGAAGGGGCTGATGGCAATTGAAGACTGGGCGTGCCACTTGAAGTCGAAGGCGTCGCACGCCAGGCTCTAAATCTCACCTAGGCGTGCCACTTGAGCGACCAGGCGTGGCACGCCAACACACAAAGAGGCCAAAGCAAGGGCTGGGCATGCCACTTGATGTCGAAGGCATGGTACGCCAACCCAAGAATCTCACTATGGTGTGCCACTTGAGTACTGGGAGTGGCACGCCAGCTACTGGAACCAAGGCAAGATTATGGGCGTGGCACGCCAGCCTCTAGGTGTGGCACGCTGGTATAAATTTCCAGAGAGGATGAAGGAGGCCAAATACATGGGGCGTGCCACTTGGTGTCGAAAGCGTGGCATGCCATCCACTAGTCCTCACTTCGGCGTGCCACTTCAATCCCAGGCGTGGCACGCCAGTATCATTCAGAGAGCAAAATAACCATTGGGGTGTGCCACTTAAGTTCGTGGCGTGGCATGCCAAACTGAGGAGTCACTTATTCACAAAGGGGCGTGGCATGCCAGACCCTGGGCATGCCACGCTAGTTCAACTTCTCAGAGAGCTTGGTCAAGCATGCAGCAAGGGCGTGGCACGCCAGACCCTGGGCGTGCAACGCTAGTACAAGTTTCCAGAGGCAAAGAGAAATGGAAAAAGGCTAGGGCATGACAGTTGAGCTCGAAGGCGTGGCATGCCAAGGTTGTTATAAAGACGAGCGTGCCACTTAAGGGACTGAGCGTGGCATGCCAAGCCAGAATTGAGGGAGCACGTGACACGCCACTGAAGCGCCAATCACACGCGAGTTGGGAAGTCATGCTTATTGAGTTTCTTTTCCCTCTAAAATGTAATTTTTCTTTTTCACTTTTGTAATTCTTTTATTTTTGCTAGGAGTAGTATAAGTACCCCCAAGAAGTACTGAAGAGGGGGTTAAGCAGTTAGAGATTGCAGTGTTCAATTATCTTGGGAAAGAGATTGAATGCAAAATGCGTTTCATGGGAACCTTGGGAAAGGAAACATGAAACCATGCTTGAAATCCCTTCTCACAATTGAGTAGGATCTGGGTTTTGGTGTTTAGATATGGTGACATATAATCCTCCCTCTACTTGGACCTATGATAATGTGTGGTATAATCAGGGACCAAGCATATCTCTCTTCATGAACAATTAGACCAAGGGATTGGCTATTGATCAAGATCTGAGAGATTGAGTCACCAAGGGATTGGGGCTCAATCAATCATGATTGCCAAGAGGTCAATGAGTTGCATGATTGAAGAGGATATAAGCTGAAGTTGATCCAAAGAGACAATATCTCCTAATCTCAATGAATTTTCCCATTCTTATCTACCACTTTCTTTATAGCTTATTTTTACATTCTGCAATTCCCCATCCCCATTTACATTCAAGTCATTTATGATTCTGCACTTTACATTCTGTTATTCCATTTCTGCACTTTATTGCTTTCCTTTACATTTTAGTCATTTACATTTCTACCATTTATAATTTTGCAAATCACAATCTATCTGTTTCGCTTGACTAATTCATCAATTGATTAAAACTGCTCAAATTTGCCAATCTTTGTGGATACGATCCCACTTCACTGTGGGTTATTACTTTACGATAATTTTGGTGCGCTTGCTAAAAGAGCTAATTCACCAATTTTTTTTGAATGGGGGTGTGAATTGGACTCATCACCCAGCTCCTTCATAATTTGCTGCCATATACCTATTTAAGTCGATTTTGCAGGGGCACGCGGTCGCGTGGGTGACGCAGACGCGTGGGGAGGCTATTTTTCAAAATGACGCGGCCACGTCAGCGACGCAGTTGTGTGGGCATATTTGTGCCTAAGGCACACCTCTAGCCACGCTTTTGCGTGACTCTCTGCTTCTCTTTTTCTTAGTTTCTAATGCAGTATGACGCGGAGGCGTCAGCAACGCTGGCGCGTCACATGCCTCTCTTCTTTTTTTTATACAGTATGCAAATGCAAATGCAGGCTATATGCAGCTATATGCAGAGATTATGAGAAGAGTCATTAACAAAAATAAAAATACAGTAAAATAAAACTAAGACTGAAACTGAACGATCATACCATGGTGGGTTGTCTCCCACCTAGCACTTTGCTTTTACGTCCTTATGTTGGACGTCTTCAGGCTCATTCTGCTTCTGTTGGTGGATATTCCAAAAGGAAAACCTCTAGTTCTTTGTGATCATTCATCTTCTCTCCATGATAAAGCTTCAGGCGATGTCCATTGACCTTTAGAAATTTGGAGCTAGAAGGATGACACAGGTGAAAAACTCCGTATGGCTCTGCCTTCTCTACTCTATAGGAACCTTCCCATCTTGATCTTAGTTTTCCTGGCATAAGCCTCAGTCTGAGTTATAAAGAAGAACTAACTCCCCTGGTCTGAATTCTCTATTTTTTATGTGTTTGTCATGGATAGCCTTCATCTTCTCTTTGTATCGCCTGGAATTGTCATATGTTTCTAGGCGAAAATTTTCTTATTCTACTATTTGTAGTTTTCTTTCAGCACCAGATTCATCATAATTCATATTGCATTCCCTTACAGCCCAGAAAGCCTTGTGTTCCACCTCCACTGGAAGGTGGCAAGCCTTTCCGTGTACTAAGCGGAAGGGGCTCATCCCAATGGGTGTCTTATATCCTGTTCTATATTCCCAGAGTGCATCTTGTAGCCTGGCACTCCAATCCTTCCTATGAGGCTTTATCATTTTCTCTAGAATGCATTTAATCTCCCTGTTAGACACTTCTGCTTGTCTATTAGTTTGGGGATGATAAGCGGTTGCTACTTTGTGAACTATCCCATGCTTTTTCAGTAATCCTGTTAGTCTCCTGTTACAAAAGTGAGTACCTTAATCGCTCATGATTGCTCGTGGTGATCCAAAGCGACATATAATAGTGTTAGCATCATCATCAGTATGGGTAGGAATTTCTTCCACCCATTTAGAAAAATAATCTATAGCTAACAGTATATAAAGGTAACCATTAGAGTTTGGAAATGGCCCATGAAGTCAATGCCCCAAACATAAAAAATTTCATAGAAAAGCATAATCTGTTGAGGCATCTCATCCATCTTGGATATATTACCAAATCTTTGGCATGGGGAACAAGATTTACAAAATTCAGCAGCATCTTTAAAAAGAGTAGGCCACCAGAATCCACAGTCTAAGATTTTTCTAGTTGTTCTTTGAGGGCCAAAATGTCCTCCACTCTCAGAAGAGTGGCATGCCTCTAAAATGGACTAGAATTCTGATTAGGGTACACACTTTCTAATTACCTGGTCAGCTTGTCCCTTTGATGTTTAGTAAAATTGGGAGGGAAAGTATGGCTAACTAGATAATTAGCTACAGGTGCATACCAAGGAACTATTTCAGATACTGCATGCAAGCTATCAAATGGGAAAGCATCATTTATAGGAGTGGAGTCATCCTTAATATGCTCAAGGCGACTCATGTGGTCTGCCACTAAATTCTGGTTACCACTCCTATCCTTAATTTCTAAATCAAATTCTTGCAGCAGCAGTATCCAACGTATCAACCTTGGTTTGGGCTCCTTTTTAGCTAATAAATATTTTAGAGCTGCATGGTCTGAGTATACTACTACCTTAGTACCAAGTAAATAGGCTCAGAATTTATTCAGAGCAAAAACAATAGCAAGAAGCTCTTTTTCAGTAGTAGTGTAATTAGATTGAGCAGCATCTAATGTTTTAGATGCATAGGCAATTACGAAAGGATCCTTACCTTCACGCTGAGCCAGTGCCGCTCCTACTGTATGGTTGGAGGCATCACACATAATTTTAATATGCTGGCTCTAGTCTGGTCCTCTCACAATCGAAGCTTGAGTCAGGGCGATCCTTAGCTTATCAAATGCTTTCATACAATCCTCACTAATCTCGAACTCAATATCTTTCTGCAGTAGTTTGGATAAAGGTAATGCTACCTTACTGAAGTCCTTAATGAATATCCTGTAAAAACCTGCATGGCCAAGGAACGAACAGACTTCCCTCACGGAGGAGGGGTAAGGTAAACTAGAAATGACATCCACCTCTGCTGGATCTATTGAAATACCAGTTTTAGAGACAACATGTCCTAGAACAATCCCTTGTTTTACCATAAAGTGACATTTTTCAAAATTCAATACAAGGTTTGAACTAACACACCTGTCTAATACTCTAGCTAAACTATCCAAGCAAAGGTCAAATGAATCACCATATATGCTAAAATCATCCATAAATACTTCCATACAGTTCTCCATAAGATCTGAGAAGATACTCATCATGAATCTTTGGAAAGTAGCAGGTGCATTGCACAAGTCAAAAGGCATTCTTTTAGAAGCATACGTTCCAAAGGGACATGTAAAAATGGTCTTCTTCTGATCTTCAGGAGCTATATAAATTTGAAAGTAGCCTTTATAACCATCTAAAAAGCAATAATGGGATTTACCTGATAGGCGATCGAGCATCTGATCAATAAATGGCAAAGGGTAATGATCCTTGCGAGTAGCTTGGTTGAGACGCCTATAGTCAATGCAAACCCTCCATGAATTCTGCACTCTAGTTGTCAGGAGCTCTCCATGTTCATTCTTTACTGTTGTGACTCCAGACTTCTTGGGCACCACTTGTACTGGACTGACCTATTCACTGTCTGAGATGGGGTAAATGATATCTGCTTCAAGTAGCCTGGTCACTTCTTTCTTGACAACTTCTAAGATGGTGGGATTCAATCTTCTTTGGGGTTGACGGACGGGTTTCAATTCCTCTTCTAAATATATTCTGTGCTCACAAATTTGAGGAATGATGCCTACTATATCAGCCAAGCTCCATCCAATTGCTCTCTTATGTTTTCCTAGCACACTAAGCAGTTGCTCTTCCTGTTGAGAACTGAGTTCCCATGCAATGATAACTGGAAACTTCTGATTATCCTCAAGGTAAGCATACTTGAGGTGTGGAGGAAGAGGCTTTAATTCCAATTTTTGCTCATGGCTAGGTTCTGGATCATCTGAGGCTAGTGGTAATGGTAAAGTGTTGTCATGATCTTCAGAGGGTGTCTGATAAACCACTATTTTATGGTTTATCTTGTACTCAATTGAGTGGTTTTTATTAACTCTTTACCCACTTATTCATACTATTTGCATGGTTTTATATTTCCTTCCTAATTATGTGTTTTGATTGAAAACATGCTTCTTTGATCTTATATTTGCTTATTATTAATCCTCTCTTATTACCATTAGATGCCTTGATATGTGTGTTAAGTGTTTTCAGATATTATAAGGCAGGAATGGCTTGGAGAATGGAAAGGAAACATGCAAAAGTGGAAGGAATACAAGAAGTTGGAGAAATTGCTAAGCTGTCCAGCCTGACCTCTTCGCACTCAAATCGCTATTACTTTAGCTACAGAGGTCCAAATGACGCGGTTCTATTTGCGTTGGAAAGCTAACGTCCGGGGCTTCGATTTGATATATAATATGCTATGGTTTCTCGGATGCTAGGCGACGTGATCGCGTGATCCATGCGGCCACGTCGCAGTGACGGAAATCAGCATGTTTGAATTCTTCTCCTGCGATTTCTGGGCTATTTCTGACCCAGTTTGTGGCCCAGAAAATACAGATTAGAGGCTATAAAGTGGGGGAATACATCCATTCATAAAGAAGCTTTCACATTCACAATTTTAGGAGTAGATGTAGTTTTTAGAGAGAGAGGTTCTCTCCTCTCTCTTAGGATTAGGATTTAGGACTTCTATTAGTTTTAGGAGTGACTCTCAATCCCAGGTTCAATATTCCTTTTACTTTATATTTCTCTTTTACTTTCAGATACTCTAATACTTTTATTTGTATTTGATTTATGTTGCCCAATTGGCTTGTGAACCTTTCCATGTTATGACTTGAATTTATATTTAGACGTAGTTTGATTGCTTTATTTACATGAATGCTTTTAATTTAATTTAGATATTTTCCCTTTTGGTCTTGGTTAAGAAATTAGTAACTCAGGAGTTATCCAATTCAACAGCATAATTGATAATTGTTATCCTTGCTAATTGAATTGATCTTCAATAATCCCAATCTTTTCTTAGGAATTAACTAAGATTCAAAGATCTAACTAATTAGTCACTTGACCTTCCCTTGTTATAGCAAAGGTTAACTAAGTGGAATTAAGATTCAACTTTCATTATTGTTGATAAGGATAACTAAGTCTGGACTTCCAATTTCTCATACCTTGCCAAATGTTTATTTTTCAGTTATTTATTTAATTTTATTGCTTTGAAAATATACCTGTGCCCATTGCCCAAACTCCAAATTTCCTCAATTTACAAACTCATAACCAATAATAAGAACATACCTCCCTGCAATTCCTTGAGAAGATGACCCGAGGTTTAAATACTCGGTTATCAATTTTAAAAGGGGTTTGTTACTTGTGACAACCAAAACGTTTGTAAGAAAGGTTGATTGCTTGGATTAGCAACTATACTCACAACGAGAGTTAATTATAACTTCTAAACCATCAATCTTCAGTTCTTCAAAATGGCGCCGTTGTTGGGGAATTGCAAACGTGTGCCTTATTATTGGTTATTGTAAATATTTTTTTTCTTTTTGTTTGTTTATTTGTTTTTATTTTTGTTTTTATTTTTGCTTTTTCATAAATTAAGAGTTTATTGGTTTTTATTTAGTCATCAAAAAAAAATTTTCAAAAATTTATTCTTAGTGTTCATCTTGATCTTCAAGTGTTCTTCGCGTTCATCTTGACCTTCAAGCTGTTCTTAGTTGTTTTCTTCATTTTGATCTAAAAATTTGAAATTTGGTGTCGTTTTATTGTTTTTCTCTTTCCTCATTAAATTCAAAAATATTTTTAATTAATTTTTTTCGAAAAAAAAAATTTCAGATTTTTATTTTTAAAATTTTTATCTTATCTTATTTCAAAAATCAAATTTCAAAATTCAAATTTCAAAAATTCAAATTTCAAAAATTTAAAATTCAAATTTCAAAACTTCAAATTTCAAATTTCAAAATTTAATTTTCAGATTCAAAATTTAAATAACCTTTTAATTTAAATTTATTTTTATTTTCATTTTTAATTTTTATTTTGCTACGATGAACTCTCACCTCTTTGGCTATGAGTCTGGTTACAATTATGTTGCAGGAAGAAGAAATTACAATGAGAACAGGCATCAAAGTTGGAACAATCAAAGATGGGAGGAGCCACAAGGATTTGATCAACCCTCATGGCAACAACCACCTCCAGTGGACTATCAACAACCACCACCATATGCCTATGAACCCTTTCCTCAACATGACTTTGGACCATCATACTCACAAGCCCCTTTCCACCATTCACCTCCATATGACCCTAACCCACATCCACCATACCAACCACCTTATGAACCAAATGAACCATACATAGATCCACCCCAAACCTCCATGGAGAAAGCACTTGTCAATCTAAACTCTACTATACAAGCTCTCGTCATCCAAATCAGACCACCAAATACCTTCAACAATCAACCCTCAAGCTCTAGTGCACTTCCTTTTCAACCACA
Organism: Arachis ipaensis; assembly: GCF_059453495.1. Taxonomy (NCBI): domain Eukaryota; kingdom Viridiplantae; phylum Streptophyta; class Magnoliopsida; order Fabales; family Fabaceae; genus Arachis; species Arachis ipaensis. The sequence continues at coordinate 49,227,506 of NC_142439.1, read as the reverse complement.
TAATGATCTTTTCATCCCATCACCACCCTCCATGGAAGAACACCCACATCCATCAATCCAAAAGCAAGATGATCCCAATTATGCTATTGATATGGAACAGGAAAGAAGGAATCATCTTCGCGAATCCATACTTCATAAAGAGCTAGAGGAGGCCCTACGGGTAAGGGTAGGAGAGACCCTTGAAGATGAAAGAATAGTTGAAAGGAGTTGTCATGGAAAGAAAAACATCGAGGATGAGTATGATTTTATACTTAAACAACTGGACAAAGCAGCAATTATTAAAAAGGAAGAAGTGGTTGCAGACTTAAGAGATGTTGCACCTCCATTGGAAAGTCCAGTCACAGAGCCTCCTTCCACGGTGTTTGATGCTGATGTTGAGAAGAGCGTACAACCTCCAAGGCAGATCATGGTTGAAGATTTTGTAGAGGTTGATCAAGAGGTAGAAGATGTCAAAGAAGAGCACAAGGGAGTGGAGCTTGAAATTACGTTGCCAAAGTTGTTGGAAACCCCTCCTCCTAAGTTGCCATCATCCTTCACAACATTCAAGTGGGTAAAATTCATATCCCTTAGCTTTCTAATCCCACTTGAATATGGGCTACTGGAGACGGATGGTCAAATTAGAGCTCTTTGTGGCATTAAGAGTAAGAGGAAGATGGCCAGTGGTAAGAATTGTCCTGCAAGGTTAATCATGGTTGGAAGCTTTAAGTTTAAATGCAAAGGTTGGTGTAAATCTCAATTGAATGGGTCTAGGAAGTTGTTTGGACGCTTCAGTGAGAATTCTAAAGCTGAACCACCCGGATGGAATCATGATAATCAACTTAAAGACGGGTGCAAAAGCAAGATTTGGGACCCCGGAATTCATCCCGGTAATTAACACTCTTGGGGCCTTGTCACTTGCTTTAACTTACTTGAAGGCTTTCTGCGCCTAGTTTGGGACCCCGGAGGTTACTGGAGATACAAACATTGGTGGAGATTCCTGGATGAATACAAGCATAAGCCACCATAACAGGGAGCTCACCAAATGTCCAACTTAAGGACTCTAACTAAAAGTGCTAGGTGGGAGACAACCCACCATGGTATAATCGTTCCTTTTTCATTTTTATTTAGTTTTATTTGTTTTTGAGTTTCATTTTATTTTATTATATTGAACCTAAAGTTTTGCATCACATTCATATTAAAAGTGCATCCTGCATTTTTTTTTCAGACTTAAAAAAAAAAAGGGATTTTCGCACGCGACGCGACAGCGTCGCCGACACGTCGGCGTCGTATGTGCGTTTGGAAGAAATGAGGATGAACAGAGAGTCACGCGAAAGCGTGGCTGGAGGCGCGCTAATGGCACAAATTGATCCACGCGACCGCGTCGCTGACGCGGCCGCGTCATTTGAAAAATAGCTTCCCCACGCGTCCGCGTCACCCACGCAAACGCGTGGCTCTGTGGAATCAACGTAAATGGGTGTATGGCAGAAAGTTGAGCTGAAGTTGGGCTGGACTCATGCTAGAAGCCCAAGCCTCACCACACGAACGCGTTCCCCACGCGTCCGCGTCATTTTTTAAAGATGGCCATTCACGCGATCGCATGCCCCACGTGATCTCGTCACCCAGGTTTTTGGCAAAAGAGTTTCGAACAGAGACTTGCGTGACCGCGAGGCTGCACTCGCGCCAATCGCACAAAACTGGCCACGCAATCGCGTCACCCACGCGTCCGCGTCACCTAACCTTATCACGCACCACGCGACCGCGTCACTCACGCGACCGCGTCACAAGCGGCGCACAGAATATCCAGATTAGCCAATTTTCTTATTTTTTCTTCTCTAATCCTTATTTTTCTTATCTTTTCTTATTTCTTTCTTCTTCCTTTCTTATCTTCTTTCCCTTCTCATTCTTCTTATTTTTCTTTTTATTTTATTTTAATTTATTTGCATACTTTCATTCATTGCATTATTTTCATTGGTGTTAGAAATTTATTTGGGTCATTATTTCTATATTTTACTTGTGGATTATTAGAGGAATTATATGACAATTATATATATTTATTTTTAAAGGGTTGCTTGCATGTTCAATTTATTATTTTCATTAGATTATTTACCATGCATGCTATGTGTTTGTGAAAACGCCCGTTTGGCATTGTGCACTGCTTTTCAGTATCTTTTATCCTACTACTCTGAATGCCTGCTTTTCACAAAACCCTTTTTCATATCATATTCATTCAATATAATTGTCATTACAAACATGTTGCTAGTTTGAAAGAGTTGGTAATCTAACTTGGATATTGAATGCTTGATCTATGCTACTCATGCCTTTGCCTGCATGCCAATAAACACCTTGCATTCAATTGTTATCATATGCACTAGCTATTTTCCATTGATGACTTTTCACATGTACTCATGAGCGTTTGTTAACGTCATTCTTCTTTATTGTGCATTGATTACCACCTTTCCCACTCTCTTTCTTGCTCTAACCCTTAGCTTTATAAGTCACTTTCTTTTTCCCTTTTCAGGATGGCCACCAAGAAGGGTAAAGAGAAAGCTACTCCCAAACTACCGGCAAGGAAAGGAACAAAAAGAGCCCCAGCTGAGGAACCACAACCCCCGTTCACCTGCAAATCTCAGCATGCACCGAGGACGGTGCAATCTTTAAGTGTGGGGAGGTCGATACCGATCTCCATGGGTTAGTACCTTTCTGTTTCAACACCAATGTTTAAATTTTCTTTGTTAAATTAGTTACTGCAATTGCATATTTGATTGCATATTTATTTGATTTTGTGTATTTAGTTACTACTTGGTTAAAGTAATAAAATTCTTTTAAGACCCTCTCTTTGAAAATTTTCACTAATTTAATTTGAAAAAATTTTATGTTAAAACTTGTTTGAAGTTGTAATTGGAACATAGTTTAAAAAGCTAAGAATACACAACCTGTGAGATTTTGAGCTTATTTGCATAGTTACATTATTTAACCATAAATATTTTATTCTTGTGTGTTTTCTTGTTTATGATTGTAATCTATATTTTGTTCCAAACTATATGTCCAATAATTAGTATATTTACATGTTTGCATATGATTGAGGCCATTGTTTGATTTTAGCTCACTTATCCCAAAATTAGCCTACCTTTTACATCACCCTTGTTAGCCCCCTTGAGCTTTTAAATCCCCTCTGTTTTATAACCACATTACTAGCCTTAAGCAGAAAAACAAAATAAGAATCCCAAGTTGAATCCTTGGTTAGCTTAAGATAGATATTGTGTAAAATTTAAGTGTGGGAAATTTTATGGGAACATGGGATGATATGAAAAAGTAGGGAATTAAATTGAATAAGTTATTTGAAAATTTGGGAAGCATGCTCATGTGAAATCAAAATAATTAAATTACCATGTGCATTGAAGAAAAATATATTAAGTAATTAAATAAGGGGATACAAAAAAAAACAGAAGAAAAGAAAAATGAAAAAAATACCCCAAATGTAAAATAAAAAAATCAATGCACATGGGACAAAATTCAAAAATAAGTTTGATACATGAGCATGTAATACAAAAGTGGGAAAATTTTGGGTAGCTAGGTAAAGTATTTTTAAATTATATAAAGTATGTATATGTTAGGTGAGATCTTAGACTAATCAAGGATTCACTTTGTTAGCTCACTTAGCCTTATATATATATACCCTCACCCTTACCTTAGCCCCATTACAACCTTGAAAAGATCTCATGATGTTTGCATTGGTACATTAAATTTTTGTTGATTGGTTAGATGAAGAACAAGGTTTAGAAAGCATGACTAGAGAAGAGTAGAGTGAATAACCCTATACACTTGAGAGATTAGAGTGATATACACTTCCAGTGAGGGTTCAACACTTAAATTCCATGTTCCCTGCTTTCATGAGCTGTCTTCTTACAAGTTCACTTGCTTTTTATTGTCTGATTTGAATTAGTGAAAATTGGTTTGTATTTGTCTTGGAGAACTTATTTACTCTTAACCAAGTAAGTAAAAGCATTTAGCATGTAGTTGCATTCATAGGTTGCATTTCATACCATTCCTCTTCATCTTTATAGCTTCTCTTGAGCTTAGCATGAGGACATGCTAGTGTTTAAGTGTGGGGAGGTTGATGAACCACTATTTTATGGTTTATCTTGTACTCAATTGAGTGGTTTTTATTAACTCTTTACCCACTTATTCATACTATTTGCATGGTTTTATATTTCCTTCCTAATTATGTATTTTGATTGAAAACATGCTTCTTTGATCTTATATTTGCTTATTATTAATCCTCTCTTATTACCCTTAGATGCCTTGATATGTGTGTTAAGTGTTTTCAGATATTATAAGGTAGGAATGGCTTGGAGAATGGAAAGGAAGCATGCAAAAGTGGAAGGAATACAAGAAGTTGGAGAAATTGCTAAGCTGTCCAGCCTGACCTCTTCGCACTCAAACGGCTATAACTTTAGCTACAGAGGTCCAAATGATGCGGTTCCAGTTGCGTTGAAAAGCTAACATCCGGGGCTTTGATTTGATATATAATATGCTATAGTTTCCATGACTCTAGGCGATGCGACCGCGTGATCTATGCGGCCGCATCGCAGTAACGGAAATCAGTGTGTTTGAATTCTTCTCCAGCGATTTCTGGGCTGTTTCTGACCCAGTTTGCGGCCCAGAAAACACAGATTAGAGGCTATAAAGTGGGGGAATACATCCATTCATAAAGAAGCTTTCACATTCACAATTTTAGGAGTAGATGTAGTTTTTAGAGAGAGAGGTTCTCTCCTCTCTCTTAGGATTAGGATTTAGGACTTCTCTTAGTTTTAGGAGTGACTCTCAATCCCAGGTTCTATATTCCTTTTACTTTATATTTCTCTTTTACTTTCAGATACTCTAATACTTTTATTTGTATTTGATTTATGTTGCCCAATTGGCTTGTGAACCTTTTCATGTTATGACTTGAATTTATATTTAGACGTAGTTTGATTGCTTTATTTACATGAATACTTTTAATTTAATTTAGATATTTTCCCTTTCAGTCTTGGTTAAGAAATCAATAACTCAGGAGTTATCCAATTCAACAGCATAATTGATAATTGTTCTCCTTGCTAATTGAATTGATCTTCAATAATCCCAATTTTTCTTAGGAATTAACTATGATTCAAAGATCTAACTAATTAGTCACTTGACCTTCCCTTGTTATAGCAAAGGTTAACTAAGTGGAATTAAGATTCAACTTTCATTATTGTTGATAAGGATAACTAAGTCTGGACTTCCAATTTCTCATACCTTGCCAAATGTTTATTTTTCAGTTATTTATTTAATTTTATTGCTTTGAAAATATACCTGTGCCCATTGCCCAAACTCCAAATTTCCCCAATTTACAAACTCATAACCAATAATAAGAACATACCTCCCTGCAATTCCTTGAGAAGACGACCCGAGGTTTAAATACTCGGTTATCAATTTTAAAAGGGGTTTGTTACTTGTGACAACCAAAATGTTTGTAAGAAAGGTTGATTGCTTGGTTTAGTAACTATACTCACAACGAGAGTTTATTATAACTTCTAAACCATCAATCTTCAGTTCTTCAGTGTCCCCACACTTGGACCTTGCTCCATGTGCTTATCTTCTAATTCTTTTTGGTGAAGTTCAGCTACAGTTTCATGAATGATGTCACACTGAAAGATAGAATGATCTTCCGGAGGGTGCTTCATAGCTTCATCTAAACTAAAACTTACTGTTCTGCCATTTATCTTGAAGGAGTAAGTTCCTGAGAATGCATCCAGCTTGAACTTTGAAGTTTTCAGGAATGGTCTTCCAAGCAGGATTGATGATGGTCTTCCTGAGTAATTAGGAGGCATTTCCAGGAAATAGAAGTCAATGGGAAATGTGAGCCCCTTAATGCTCACCAATACATCTTCAGCAATTCCAACTACTGTAATAATGCTTTATCTGCTAACACAAAACGAGCTGCCGACCTTTTTAAAGGAGTGAGCCTTAAGGTATCATATATAGACAATGGCATTATACTAACACACGCTCCTAAGTCACACATGCAATCAGAAAATATTACACCTCCAATGGTACAGTTAACCATGCATGGACCTGGATCACTATATTTTTTAGGTATACTTCCCATTAAAGTAGATATAGAACTACCTAAAGGAATAATTTCTAATTCATTAATTATATTTTTATGTATGCACAAATCTTTCAGACACTTTGCATATTTAGGGGAACAGTTACCTCAACCTTTTTGAAAATTTCTACCATTTTGGGATCAAGTTCCATCTGTTTTCTGGACTTCCTTGCAAGGTGTGGGAATGGGATAGGGATGGCACCAATTGTAGCCTCTGCATTCTTTGGTGCTCCATTCTTTAGCTGAGCCGTTTCTTCTTCAACCTTGTCTTGTACTTTATCTTCCTCTTCAGCATCTTCCATTTCAGCATCTTTGATGAGCGGATATTTTATACGCTTTTTGGGGTTAATTTCATGTAGTTTTTAGTATGTTTTAGTTAGTTTTTAGTATATTTTCATTAGTTCCTAGGCAAAATTCATATTTCTGGATTTTACTTTGAGTTTGTGTGTTTTTCTGTAATTTTAGGTATTTTCTGGCTGAAATTAAGGGAGCTGAGCAAAAATCTGATTCAGGCTGAAAAAGGACTGCTGATGCTATTGGATTCTGACCTCTCTGCACTCGGAATGGATTTTCTGGAGCTACAAGAGTCCAATTGGCGCGCTCCCAATTACGTTGAAAAGTAGACATCCAGGGCTTTCCAGCAATATATAATAGTTCATACTTTGTTCAAGGATGGATGATGTAAACTGGCGTTCAACGCCAGTTCCATGTTGCAGTCTGGCGTTAAACGCCATAAACAAGTTACAAGTTGGAGTTAAACGCCCAAAACAGGTTACAACCTGGCGTTTAACTCCAGAAATAGCCTAGGCATGTGTAAAGCTTAAGTCTCAGCCCCAGCACACACCAAGTGGGCCCCAGAAGTGGATTTCTGCAATATCTATCTTAGTTTACTCATTTTCTGTAAGCCTAGGTTACTAGTTTAGTATTTAAACAACTTTTAGATATTTATTTTGTATCTCATGACATTTTAGATCTGAACTTTGTACTTTTTGATGGAATGACTCTCTAACCTCCATTGTTGGGGGTGAGGAGCTCTATTGTGTCTCGATGAATTAATACAATTACTTCTATTTTCCATTCAAACACGCTTGTTTCTATCTAAGATATTTATTTGTACTTCAATATGATGAATGGGATGATCCGTGACACTCATCACCATTCTCAACCTATGAACGCGTGCCTGACAACCACCTTCGTTCTACATTAGATTGAATAAGTATCTCTTGGGTTCCTTAATCAGAATCTTCGTGGTATAAGCTAGAATCCATTGGCAGCATTCTTGAGAATCCGGAAAGTCTATACCTTGTTTGTGGTATCCTGAGTAGGATTCAAGGATTGAATGACTGTGACGAGCTTCAAACTCACAAAGGTTGGGCGTAGTGACAGACGCAAAAGGACCAACGGATCCTATTCCAGCATGAGTAAGAACCGACAGATGATTAGCCGGGTGGTGACAGTGCACCTGGACCATTTTCACTGAGAGGGCGGATGGTAGCCATTGACAATGGTGATCCACCAACATACAGCTTGCCATAGGAAGAACCTTGCGTGCGTGAAGAAGAAGACAGGGGGAAAGCAGATATTCAGAAGACAAAGCATCTCCAAAACTCCAACATATTTTCCATTACTGCAGAACAAGTATTTATTTCATGCTCTTTTATTTCTCGCAATTCAAACTGATAAATATAATTGATATCCTGACTAAGAGTTACAAGATAACCATAGATTGCTTCTAGCCAACAATCTCTGTGGGATTCGACCCTTACTCACGTAAGGTATTACTTGGACGACCCAGTGCACTTGCTGGTTAGTTGTACGAGTTGTGAAAAGTGTGATTCACAATTCGCGCAGACAAGCGACACGTACGTGTGACGGAGCCACGTGCTGTACGTATCAGAAATCACTGGAGACAATTTCTGGACTATTTTTGGGCCAGTTTCAAGTCCAAAAACAGTGATTAGAGGTTGCAAAGCGGAGCAGAAGGGGAATAATTCAATCATTATTCACATTTTAGGTTTTAGATGTAGTTTCTAGAGAGAGAGGCTCTCTCCTATCTCTAGATTTTAGGGATTATCTTAGTTTTAGATTTATTTCTTCTCAAATCCAGGTTCAATGTTCCTTTAGTTTATCTTCTTCTCTTGTTAATTTCCCTTTTCCACCATTTTTATATTTATGATCCCTTGTTACGTTTGGTTTCATATTAATGCAATTTATGCTTTCTATGGTTATTGCTGCTTTCTTTAATTTGTGTTATTGATGCTTGCAATTGGTTGTTTAGATTTAATATTCTTTTATTAATTTTCTATGCTTTTATTTTGTGCCTACCAAGTGTTTGACAAAATGCTTGGTTGGATTCTAGATTAGACTTATCGCCTCTTGGCTTTGATTGAGTAATTGGTGACACTTGAGTTATCAAACTCCTTTGTTGATTGATAATTGAAAGTTGCTAATTGATTTGGATTCCACTAAAGCTAGTCTTTCCTTAGGAGTTGACTAGGACTTGAGGAATCAAATTGATTCATCCACTTGACATTCCTTCACAATTAAGGACGATAATAATGATAGGACTTCCAATTCTCATTCCTTGCCAAGAGCTTTTATAGTTGTTAGTTTGTTTCCTTTGCAATTTACTTTTCTTTAATGCAAAACCCCAAAATATACAACTCATAACCAATAACAAGAATACTTCCCTGCAATTCCTTTGAGAGATGACTCGAGGTTTGAATACTTTGGTTATTATTTTTAGGTGTTTGTTATTTGTGACAACCAAATTTTTTTATGAAAGAATTATTGTTGGTTTAGAAACTATACTTGTAACGAGAATTTATAGTGAAATTCTAGACCACACAAAAATCCGATCATCATTCACCCCACTATCACTTATTCACTTCACTCACAGGGCATTACAAGTTATTCTTCAATCCATTCCAATTAAAAGAAACATTTGTGCATAATTCTTTTCTTGCTTCGGGACAAGCAAGGTTTAAGTTTGGTGTTGTGATGACAATTCATCTTAGGCTAGTTTTACTAGCATTTTTACTTGCTTTTATTAGGTTTTATGCACTTTCTTTCACAATAAGTAAGTGATTGGAGTGAAATTTCATGTTTATCTTGATTCAATCAAACATTGTGAATTTCATACAAAATCATGAGATTTATGCACAATTTAGATGATTATTACGAATGATGCAAAACCTTATGATTTTGGTGAAACTTTGATGGCATGTTTCATTGATGACAGGTGAAAAAATGAGAGGAAGAAACAAACAAGGAAGAAGTGCAGGAGAACGCTACGTTCATTTGATGAATGCTATGTTTGCAGGTAACACGCACGCGTACAAGGTGCTTACGCACAGGATGACTGATGAGCGGATAATTTATACCCTTTTTGGAATTATTATTAGGTAGTTTTTCGTATGTTTTAGTTACTTTTTATTATATTTTAATTATCTTTTATGCAAAAATCACATTTCTGGACTTTACTATGAGTTTGTGTATTTTTCTGTAATTTTAGGTATTTTCTGGCTGAAATTGAGGGACCTGAGCAAAAATCTGATTCAGAGGCTGAGAAAGGACTGCAGATGCTGTTGGATTCTAACCCTCATGCACTCGAAGTGGATTTTCTAGAGCTACAAATACTCAATTGGCGCGCTCTTAATTGCGTTGGAAAGTAGACATCTTGGGCTTTTCAGCAATATATAATAGTCCATACTTTTTTCTGAGATTTGATGGCCCAAACTGGCGCTAAATGCCAGCCAGAGACCCTTTTCTGGAGTAAAATGCCAAAACTGGCACCAAACCTGGAGTTAAACACCCAAACTGGCACCCAAGCTGGTGTTTAACTCCAAGAATGGCTTATGCACGTGAAAGCTTCAATGCTCAGCCCAAGCACACACCAAGTGGACCCCGGAAGTGGATTTCTGCACTATCTGCACTTAGTTACTCAATTTCTGTAAACCTAAGTTACTAGTTTAGTATAAAAACTACTTTTAGAGATTCATTTTGCAACTAATGACATTTTACATATGATATTATATTTTCTACGACATGAGTCTCTAAACCCCTTAGGTGGGGGTGAGGAGCTCTGTTGTGTCTCAATGGATTAATGCAATTACTATTGTTTTCTATTCAATCACGCTTGATTCTGTTCTAAGATACTCACTCATACTTCAATATAGAGAATATGATGATCCGTGACACTCATCATCATTATCAAATTTATGAACGCGTGCTTGACAACCACTCTTGTTCTACCTGAGCTCAACGTAGTCATTGGGCGACAACTTGAGTGCGTATCTCTTGGGTCTCTAATACACGGACCGAGTCCAAAAAGTCTAAACCTTGTCTATGGTATTCAGAGTAGGATCTGGAATGGGATGACTATGACGAGCTTCAAACTCACGAATGTTGGGCGCAGTGACAGTGTGCAAAAGGATAGAGAGATCCTATTCCGACACAAGTGAGAATCGATAGATGATTAGCCGTGCGGTAGCTGTACCTTCTATTTTTCATCTGAGACGAGAGATCCGACAGTTGATTAGCCGTACAGAAACCATGCCTGGTTTTTTTCATCCGAGAGGATCATACAGCTTCCCATTGAAGGAAGCCATGCGTGTTTGGAGAAGACAGTAGGAAAGCAGAGATTCAAATGACAGAGCATCTCTGAAACCTCAACCTGTTCCTCATTACTGAATCACAAGTACCATTTATTTCATGTTATTTACTTTTCATAAACAAAATCACTTTTATCATTAATCTCCTGACTAAGATTTACAAGATAACCATAGCTTGCTTAAAGCCGACAATCTCCTTGGGATTGACCCTTACCCACGTAAGGTATTACTTGGACGACCCAGTGTACTTGTTGGTTAGTTGTGCGGAGTTGCAAAGGTGTGATTACGATTCCGTGCACCATGTTTTTGGCGCCGTTGCCGGGGATTGTTCGAGTTTGGACAACTGACGGTTTATTTTGTTGCTTAGATTAGGAAAAATTTAACTTTTTGGTTTAGCGTCACTAAATTTGAGTCTTTTATTTTCTTTTCAAAAATCTTATTTTTCTTTATTAATCTTTAATTTTCCTTTTAGTTTTCTGTTTGAGTTTAGTTTCAAGCTTTAAGTTTGGTGGCAATTGCATGTTTTTATTTTCCTTCAATTTTTTGAATTATATGTTCTTTTTATTCTTTATATTTTCGAGTCTTATGTTTCTTGTTGTTTCTTGATCTTCAAGTTGTTCTTGTTTATTTTCCTTGTTTGATCTTTAGTTTTTCTTGTTTTGTGTCTTTCCTTGTTTTTCTTGTGCATTTTCGAATTATTAGTATCAAAAATATAAAAATTTTCAAGTTTGGTGTCCTTTGTGTTTTTCATTTTCCTAAAGATTTTTCAAAATTTGTTCTTCATGTTCATCTTGATCTTCAAAGTGTTCTTGGTGTTCATCTTGACATTCAAATTTTTCTTCTTTGTTTTCTTTGTTTTGATCTAAAAATTCTAAGTTTGGTGTCATTATATTATTTTTCTCTTTCCTCATTAAATTCAAAAAAATAAAAATATATCTTTTCCTTTATTTTGCTCATCATTTTCGAATTCCTTAGGTTGACTTAGTCAAAATTTTTAAATTTGGTAGTTTCCTGTTAGTCAAGTTAAAATTCAATTTAAAAAATTTATCGTTTTAAATCTCTTTCAAAACAAATTCTTTTTAAATTTCCTTTTTATGTTTTTCGAAAATCTTTTATAAAACTTTTCAAAATCTTTTTCCTTTCTTTCAATTTTTGAATTGCTTGTCCTATTTTATTATTTTGATTGAAAAATTTTAAGTTTGGTGCTTTCTTGTTAAGAAAGTTTCAACTTTTAAAATTTTAAAATCATATCTTTTTCAAATTCTTTCTTTTATTTATTTATTTTCTTCCAAGTATCTTTAATTTTAAGACATAACTTTTTGAAAACTTCCTAACCACATTCTCTCTCTCTTCATTTTTCGAAAATCCTCACCCATAATTTTTCAAATCTTTTTATTTAATTAATTATTTTAGTTTTCAATTTTCTCTTATTTCTTTTCTTGTAATTCTCGAAACTTATACCATTTTTCCCATTTACTTTATTTTCATTTCTTTAATTTCAAATTAGCATTAAGTAAATAAAATAAAAATAAAAATATTTTAATTTTTTTATTCTAGTTTTATTTTTCAAAACATAATCCTTCATCCACATCATCTCCCTTTCTCCATCATGGATCTAAGTGGAAATGAACAGTCCAGAAGGACTCTACGGTCATACGCTAACCCCACTACTGCTTCATATGAGAGTAGTATCTGTATTCCCCCTATCAGAGCCAGTAGTTTTGAGCTAAACCCTCAGCTCATTATCATGGTGCAGCAAAATTGCCAATAATCTAGTCTTCCGCAGGAAGAACCTACTGAGTTTCTGGTACAGTTCTTACAAATTACTGACACAGTACGTGATAAGAAAGTGGATCAGGATGTCTACAGATTATTACTGTTTCCATTTGCTGTGAAAGATCAAACTAAGAGGTGGTTAAATAACCAACCCATAGCAAGCATAAGAACATAGAAATGGTTATCAGACAAATTTCTGAATCAATATTTCCCTCCAAAAAGGATGACACAGCTAAGGCTGGACATCCAAGGTTTTAAACAAGAGGATAATGAATTTCTTTATAATGCCTGGGAGATGTACAGAGAGATGCTAAGGAAATGCCCCTCTGAATTATTTTCAGAATGGGTGCAGTTAGACATCTTCTACTACGGGCTTACAGAAAAGACCCAGATATCTCTAGACCATTCAGCTGGTGGATCTATACACATGAGAAAGACAATTGAAGAGGCTTAAGAGCTCATTGATACATTTGCTAGAAATCAGCATTTGTACTTAAGTAGTAAGTCATCCATGAAAGAAAAGACTAAAGTAATATCCACTGAACTTAATCCCCTAAAACAAGTTGCTGAACTCAATCAGCAATTGCTTCTTATAACAAAATAGTTAGCAGAATTTAAAGAGATGCTACAAGACACAAAAAATGCTAACAAGAATATGAATGCACAATTGGATCAGACAAGACAGTAGCTATCTAAACAGATAACAGAAGAGTGCTAAGCTGTTCATTTAAGGAGTAGGAAGACATTGAATGTCTCAACTCAAGGTAGCAAAAAGCCAAGAAAGGAACAACTGACAGAGAATGACGAAGCCACTGCCCAAAATCCCTCTGAAGATAGTAAGAGCCCAGAGAGGAATGATTATGGCATTCAAATAAACACCAGAAAAGGGTGAAAATTGGCGTTAAACACCCAGTGTATGGCCAGTTCTGGCATCCAAACGCCATAAAAGGGTGGCAATCTGGTGTTAAATGTCTATACAACACCCAATCCTAGCATTCAAATGCCAATGGGGGATCAGACACCTGCAAGTGCTAATAACAACCCCCTTAAGCAGGCTTCTCCAACCACTTCTGTAGGAAATAAACCTGCAGCAACTAAGGTTGAAGAATATAAAGCCAAGATGCCTTACCTCAGAAACTCCACCAAGCGAAATAGGATAAATAATTTTCCCGCTTTGCGAACTATCTCAAGACTCTTGAAATAAAGATTCCGTTTGCAGAGGCACTTAAGCAAATACCCTCTTATGATAAGTTCATGAAAGAGATCTTAAGTTATAAGAAGGATTGGAGAGAAACTGAAAAAGTTTTTCTCACTGAAGAATGCAGTGCAGTCATTTTAAAAAGCTTACCAGAGAAGCTCAAAGATCCCGGAAGCTTTATGATACCATGCACATTAGAGGGTGCTTATACCAAGATAGCTTTATGTGATCTTGGGGCAAGTATCAACCTGATCCCTGCATCCACTATCAGAAAGCTTGGTTTGACGGAAGACGTCAAACTAACCCAGATATGCCTCCAACTTGCTGATGGCTCCATTAAAATTCCATCAGGCGTAAATGAAGACATAATTGTCAAGGTTGGGCCATTTGCCTTTCCCACTGACTTTGTAGTACTGGAAATGGAGGAGCACAACAGTGCAACTCTCATTCTAGGAAGACATTTCCTAGCAACTGGACGAACCCTCATTGACGTCTAAAAAGGGGAGATAACCCTGAGAGTCAATGAGGATGAGTTTAAGTTGAATGCTGTCAAAGCTATGCAGCATCTTGACAAATCAAAAGACAACATGAGTGCTGATATTATTGACTCCCTAGTGGAAGAGGTCAATATGACTGAGAGTCTCGAATCAGAGCTAGAGGACATTTTTAAAGATGTTCAGCCTGATTTGGAGGAACCAGAGAAAAAGAGAAGAACCTCTGAAAACTCCTAAGGAAGAGGAGAAGCCTCCTAAACCCAAGCTCAAACCACTACCACCATCCCTGAAATATGCATTTCTGAGAAAAAGATGACACTTTTCAGGTAATCATAAGCTCTACTCTAGAACCACAGGAAGAGAAGGCATTAATTTAGGTGCTAAGGACACACCAGACAGCTTTTGGGTGGTCCATAAGTGATCTTAAGGGCATTAGCTCAGCCAGATGCATGCACAAGATCCTATTGGAGGATGATGCTAAGCCAGTGGTTCAACCACAGAGGCGGCTGAATCCAGCCATGAAGGAGGTGGTGTAGAAAGAGGTTACTAAGCTACTAGAGGCTGGGATTATTTATCCCATTTCTGATAGCCCCTGGGTAAGCCTGGTCCAAGTTGTCTCCAAGAAGGGAGGCATGACTGTGGTTCATAATGTAAAAAATGAACTGGTTCCTACAATAACAGTTACAGGGTGGCGTATGTGTATTAACTACAGAAGGCTCAATACAGCCACCAGAAAGGATCATTTTCCTTTACCATTCATAGACCAGATGCTAGAGAAACTATCAGGTTATGAATACTACTGCTTTTTGGATGGCTATTCAGGTTACAACCAAATTGTAGTAGATCCTCAGGACAAAGAGAAAACAGCATTTACATGTCCATCTGGAGTGTTTGCCTACAGAAGGATGCCATTTGGTCTGTGCAATGCACCTGCAACCTTTCAGAGGTGCATGCTCTCTATCTTCTCTGATATGGTAGAAAAATTTCTGGAAGTCTTCATGGATGACTTCTTAGTATTTGGAAACTCATTCAGCTCCTATCTTGACCATCTATCACTTGTTATGAAAAGATGCTAAGAGACTAACCTGGTTCTAAACTGGGAGAAATGTCAC
This sequence comes from Arachis ipaensis, assembly GCF_059453495.1. Classification (NCBI taxonomy): domain Eukaryota; kingdom Viridiplantae; phylum Streptophyta; class Magnoliopsida; order Fabales; family Fabaceae; genus Arachis; species Arachis ipaensis. The sequence continues at coordinate 49,212,204 of NC_142439.1, read as the reverse complement.
TTTATGGTGACTGAAGGAATTGTCCTTGGGCACAAAATCTCGAACAAGGGAATAGAGGTAGATCAGGCTAAGGTAGAGGTAATTGAAAAATGACCACCACCTGACAATGTTAAGGTAATCAGAAGCTTTCTGGGGCATGCAGGATTCTACAGGAGGTTTATATAGGATTTTTCAAAAATTGCAAAACCTCTGAGCAATCTGCTAGCTGCTAATACACCATTTGTCTTTGACACATAGTGTCTGCAGGAGTTTGAGACTCTGAAAGCCAAGTTGGTCATGGAACCAGTCATTTCTGCACCAGACTGAACATTACCATTTGAACTAATGTGTGATGCCAGTGACCATGCCATTGGTGTAGTACTGGGAGAGAGGCATGATAAGCTTCTGCATGTCATTTATTATGCTAGCCATATTTTAAATGACGCTCAGAAGAATTACACAACCACAGAAAAGGAGTTGCTTGCAGTGGTTTATGCCATTGACAAGTTCAGATCTTATTTAGTAGGATCAAAATTGATTGTGTACACTGACCATGCTGCTCTAAAATATCTCCTCACAAAGCAGGATTCAAAACCCAGACTCATAAGATGGATGTTGCTTCTGCAAGAGTTTGATATAGAAATAAGAGACAGAAAAGGAACCGAGAACCAAGTAGCTGATCATTTGTCCCGGATAGAACCAGTAGCAGGAGCGTCCCTCCCTCCTACTGAGATCTTTGAAACCTTTCTGGATGAGCAACTCTTTGCCATTCAGAAAGTACCATGGTTTTCAGACATTACAAACTATAAAGCTATGGGATTCATACCCAAAGAGTACAGTAAGCAGCAAACAAAAAAATTAATTTCTGATGCAAAGTACTACTTGTATGATGAACCATATCTCTTTAAGAGGTATGTAGATGGAGTAATCTGTAGATGTGTGCCTAGAGAAGATGGCCAGAAGATCCTATTGCATTGCCATGGATCACAATATGGAGGACATTTCGGAGGTGAGCGAACAGCCACAAAAGTTCTCTAATGTGGGTTTTACTGACCTACTCTATATAGAGACTCCCGAGAGTTTGTATATAACTGTGACAGTTGCCAGAGAGCTAGTAATCTACCTCACGGTTATGTCATGCCTCAGCAAGAGATCTTAGAGATTGAGTTGTTTGATGTATGGGGTATTGACTTTATGGGAACTTTCCCACCATCATATTCAAACACTTATATTCTGGTGGCAGTAGACTATATATCTAAATGGGTAGAGACAATTGCAACACCCACTAATGATACTAAGACAGTGATGAAGTTCCTCTAGAAGCTTATCTTCAGAAGGTTTGGTGTCCCTAGGATACTGATCAGTGATGGAGGCACTCATTTCTACAAAAAACAGCTTGACTCTGCTCTGGTCCGATATGGAATTAACCAGAAAGTGGCGACTCCATATCATCCACAAAAAAATGGGCAGGCTGAAGTCTCAAATAGAGAACTAAAACGAATTGTAGATCGGACTGTAAGTACCCGTAGAAGGGATTGGGCAAAAAGTCTGGATGATGCTTTGTGGGCATACAGAACAGTATTCAAGATCCCTATAGGGACCTCTCCATATCAGCTCATGTATGAAAAGCCTGTCATCGGCCAGTGGAACTGGAACATAAAGCCTACTGGGCAACCAAATTCCTTAACCTTGATGCTAATGTAGCTGGAGAGAAAAGATTACCCCCAGTTGAATGAGCTGGAGGAGTTCAGACTCAGTGCTTGCGAAAATGCTAAAATTTACAAAGAGAAAGCAAAAAGATGGCATGACAAAAAGTTGTCATCTAGAGTCTTTGAGCCAAGGCAGAAGGTTCTACAGTTTAACTCTAGACTCAGATTGTTCCCTGGGAAATTGAAATCCCGGTGGAAGGGACCATATGTGATTACAAGCGTGTTACCATACGGATATGTAGAGCTTCAGGATATTGACTCTGACAAAAAATTCATTGTTAATGGATAGAGAATCAAACATTCCCTTGAAGGCAATGTTGAACAAGAGTGCTCAAAACTGAGACTAAATTAAAAGCTCAGTACAAGTCCAGCTAAAGACAGTAAAGAAGCGCTTGCTGGGAGGCAACCCAGCCATTATCAAAAAATTAGATGTTTATAACAATTATATAAGTCTATTTAATTTTTTTATTCATGTTAGTTAATACATTTTAGTGAATAAGTCAGAAAAATAGAGGTTCAGGACATAAAGCAGAAGAATCACAGAGAAAAATGGCTCACTGGCGTCAAAACACCAGTAAAGGAGCATTTTGGACGTTAAACGCCAGAATGGCTACCATTCTGGGCGTTTAACGCTAGAAAAGGTACCATTCTGGGCGTTAAAAGCCCAAAATACTGCCCACTCTGGCGTTTAACGCCAGAAACAGCAGCATCCAGGGCGTTCAGAAAAAAGCCCAGCACAAAGGATTCCTGCCATTTAATGCCAGCCAGGGTACCTAGCTGGGCGTTAAACGCCCAAAATGGCCACCAGATTGGCGTTAAACGCCAGAATGACTATCATGTTTTAATTCATAATTTTTTGCATAAAAATGTTACAAATATGCATCTTTCAATTTCCTATTTCAAAAATTAATAATATTATAAATTCTTTTCAATGCCTTTTTAAAATGTTTTTAAAAGAAAAACTCATCTACCTTTCCAATTTCTTTCCAAATCTTTTTAATTCATCCATCTTATCTTTTATTTCTTAGGTGCATTAATAATAAATTCAGATTTGACTTCCTCATATCTTTTTCAAATCTTTCATATTTTACAAATTATATCTTTTATCAATCATATCTTCTTATCTTATCTTTTTCCAAAATAATTCGAAACCCATTCCCTCCCTCCCTTTTAAATACACATTCAGCCAACCCCTCTTCACCCTTCATTCGAATCCTTCTCTCCGGCTATTCATCTTCATTCTTTTTATTTTTACTTGAGGACAAGCAAATCTCTAAGTTTGGTGTTATTTTCGTGATCCCTGAGCTAAAACAAACGAATCTCATGGCTCTCAAAGGAAGACAAACCACTTAAAGAGGCAAAAAAGAAAGCAGTCCAAAGCCACTGTGGATGCATGAGAATATCTGCACCAAAGAACATGCATACCATTACTTCAAAATTGTGTGCAGAAGATCAGTGATCCCGGAAGTTAGGTTCAACCTGAAAGAAGATGAATACCCGGAGATCCAAGAACAGATTCGAAACAGAGGCTGGGAAGTCCTGGCTAATCCTGAGATACATGTTGGAAGAAACATGATCCAGGAATTCTATGCAAATCTGTGGATGACGGATAAGCAAAGATTAGATGGAACTACTTTCCACTCCTTTCGGACCATGGTCAGAGGGAAGATTATTTACTTCCACTTTGACAAGGTTAGAGAAGTTCTCAAGCTTCCTCAACTACAAGATGATCCAGAATCCTTTAATAGGAGAATGGCCAAAGATAAAAGGCTAGATCAAGTTCTAGAGGACATATGCCTCCCTGGAACTGAGTGGATTACCAATACAAAAGGTGTCCCAAACCAGCTAAAGAGAGGAGATCTTAAACCAGTTGCTAGAGGTTGGCTGGATTTCATTGGGCATTCTATACTTCCAACCAGCAACTGTTCTGAAGTCACTGTCAAGAGAGCAGTGATGATTCACTGTATTATGCTGGGGAAAGAAGTAGAGATTCCTCAGCTGATTCCTGGTGAAATTTACATATTTGCAAACAAGAAATCCACTGATACTAAATTGGCTTTCCCAAGCTTGATCAGTCTGTTATGTAAAGATGCGGGGGTACAGATAGGCATGGATGAATATATCCCAGTTGAACGCCCAATCACCAAAAAGGTGATGGATGGACCTCAAGTTCAAGACAACCCCATCAAAAGGAGGGCGCATGAGCTCCTCCCAGAAATTCCTCAATTTAAATATTGGGACCGCTTAGAAGCATCTGTCACCAAGCTGCAAGAAGCTATGGATCAACTCAAAGAAGAGCAGCAGAATCAAAACAGTATGCTCTGCAAACTGCTCAAAGAACAAGAGAAACAAGGGTGTGAGATACATGAGCTAAAGCGCCAGAAGCTGCCTCTTGAAGAGCTAGACGTCCCACAGATTAAAGGAGCAAGTATCTCGCAAAATAAAGGTTGTTGAGTCCTATAACTTTTGTTATTAGAGACCTATTTTAAGAGTTACATGAGCATTAGTGTTAAAGTCGTTTATTTTTATGTCTATAATTTCCTTTCTTTTATTGCTATTTTTCTGCTTTTATGTTTAGTTTCTGTCTTGTTTTATCTTTATTACATGATTATTTTTGTTTAGAGTCTATGTCTTAAAGCTATGAATGATTCTATGAATCTCTCACCTTTCTTAAATGAAAAAAAAATTTATTTGCAAAAGAATAAGAAGTGCATAATTTCGAAATTTATCTAGAAATTAGTCTAATTATTTTGATGTGGTGGCAATACCTTTTATTTTTTGAATGAATGCTTGAACATTGCATATTTTTTATAGTGAAGTTTATGAATGTTAAAATTGTTGGATCTTGAAAGAATAATGAAAAAGGAGAAATGTTATTGATAATCTGAAAAATCATAAAATTAATTCTTGAAGCAAGAAAAAGCAGTGAAACAAAAAGCTTGCGAAAAAAAATAGAAAAAGCAAGCAAAAAAAGCCAATAGCCCTTTAAACCAAAAGGCAAGGGTAAAAAGGATCCAAGGCTTTGAGCATTAACGGGTAGGAGGGCCCAAGGGAATAAAATCCTGGCCTAAGCGGCTAAATCAAGCTGTCCCTAACCATGTGCTTGTGTCATGAAGGTCCAAGTGAAAAGCTTGAGACTGAGTGGTTAAAGTCGTGGTCCAAAGCAAAAAGAGTGTGCTTAAGAGCTCTGGACACCTCTAACTGGGGACTCTAGGAAAGCTGAGTCACGATCTGAAAAGGTTCACCCAGTTATGTGTCTGTGGCATTTATGTATCCGGTGGTAATACTGGAAAACAAAATGCTTAGGGTCACGGCCAAGACTCATAAAGTAGTTGTGTTCAAGAATTAACATACTAAACTAAGAAAATCAATAACACTATCTGAATTCTGAGTTCCATTGGGTGCCAATCATTCTGAACTTCAAAGGAAAAAGTGAGATGCCAAAACTGTTCAGAAGCAAAAAGGCTACTAGACCCGCTCATCTAATTGGAACTAATCTTCATTGATATTTTTGAAATTTATTGTATATTTTCTTCTTTTTATCCCATTTTGTTATTAGTTGCTTGGGAACAACCAACAATTTAATTTTGGTGTTGTGATGAGCGGATAATTTATACCCTTTTTGGCATTGTTTTTAGGTAGTTTTTAGTATGTTTTAGTTACTTTTTATTATATTTTTATTAGTTTTTAAGCAAAAATCACATTTATGGACTTTACTATGAGTTTGTGTATTTTTCTATAATTTCAGGTATTTTCTGGTTGAAATTGAGGGACCTGAGCAAAAATCTGATTCAGAGGCTGAGAAAGTACTACAGATGGTGTTGGATTCTGACCCTTCTGCACTCGAAGTGGATTTTCTGGAGCTAAAAAGGCCCAATTGGTGCGCTCTCAATTGCGTTAGAAAGTAGACATCTTGGGCTTTCCAGCAATATATAATAGTTCATACTTTGACCGAGATTTGATGGCCCAAACGGGTGTTAAACGCCAGCCAGAGACCCTTTTCTTGAGTAAAACGCCAGAACTAGCACCAAAACTGGAGTTAAACGCCCAAACTGGCACCCAAGCTAGCGTTTAACTCCAAGAATGGTCTATGCACGTGAAAGCTTCAATGCTCAGCCCAAGCACACACCAAGTGGACCCCGAAAAGTGGATTTCTGCACTATCTGCACTTAGTTACTCAATTTCTGTAAACCTAAGTTACTAGTTTAGTATAAAAATTACTTTTAGAGATTCATTTTGCAACTCATGATATTTTACATCTAATATCGTATTTTCTACGGCATGAGTCTCTAAACCCCTTAGGTGTGGGTGAGGAGCTCTGTTGTGTCTCAATGGATTAATGCAATTACTATTGTTTTCAATTCAATCACGCTTGATTCTGTTCTAAGATACTCGTACTTCAATATAGAGAATATGATGATCCGTGACACTCATCATCATTCTCAAATTTATGAACGCGTGCTTGACAACCATTCCAGTTCTACCTGAGCTCAACGTAGTCATTGGGCGATAGCTTGAATGCGTATCTCTTGGGTCTCTAATCCACGGACCGAGTGCGTGAGATTAGAACCTTCGTGGTAGAGGCTAGAACCAATTGGCAGCATTCCTGAGATTCGGAAAGTCTAAACCTTGTCTGTGTTTTTCCAAGTAGGATCTGGAACGGGATGACTGTGACGAGCTTCAAACCCACGAATGTTGGGCACAGTGACAGTGTGCAAAAGGATAGAGAGATCCTATTCAAACACAATTGAGAACCAACAGATGATTAGCCGTGCGGTAGCTGTACCTGGTATTTTTCATCCGAGACGAGAGATCCGACAGTTGATTAGTCGTACAGAAACCGTGCGTGTTTGGAGAAGAAGACAGTAGGAAAGCAGAGATTCAGACGACAGAGCATCTCTGGAACCTCGACCTGTTCCTCATTACTGAATCACAAGTACCATTTATTTCATGTTATTTACTTTTCATAAACAAAATAACTTTTATCATTAATCTCGTGACTAAGATTTACAAGATAACCATAGCTTGCTTTAAGCCGACAATCTCCGTGGGATCGACCCTTACTCACGTAAGGTATTACTTGGATGACCCAGTGCACTTGCTGGTTAGTTGTGCAGAGTTGCAACGGTGTGATTGTAATTTCGTGCACCAATGACACTTTTGGAGATCCACGAGAACGCACGCATGGCGCGCATGTGAGGAAGGAGGATCAGCGTTCACCAGCAAGGAACGCTATGTTCAATTTGAATGAACGCCTGCGATACCTTCAGAATTTGAATTTGAATTTGGTCACCGACACACACACGTGCATGACGCGCACGCGTCGATGTGACGATAGTGGTGGTTGGCGCAAACGCGTACATGATGCTGGAGCGCAGAAGTGACAATTGGCCATTGATGAGAGGACTTTTGTGTGGCTTAGAAATTCACAAATGAAGTCTCGTTGCAAGTATAGTTTCTAAACCAACAATAATCCTTTCATACAAAAGATTGTTTGTCACAAGTAACAAACCCCTAAATTTATAAACCGAAGTATTGAACCTCGGGTCGTTCTCCCTAGGAATTGTAATAAAATGTCTTGTTATTGGTTATGAGTTATATTTGGGGTTTTAGAGATTTTAGACAAGAAACATAAATGGCAAAGAAAATAAACTAACAACTAATAAAACTCTTGGCAAGGTATGAGAACTAGAAGTCCTATCCTAGTTATCCTCCTCAATTGTGACCACAAATTATCCATTGCTACCACTTAGTTAACCTCTAACCATGGAGAAAAGTCAAGTGGATGAATCAACTTGATTCCACAAGTCCTAGCAACTTCTAATTTTCAATCAACAAAAGAATTTGATAACTCAAGCGTCACTAATTACTCTAACTAGGCCAAGAGGAACAAAATCTATACTAAAATCCAACCAAGCATTTTATCAAATACTTGGAAGGCATAAAAGGAAAACATAGTAAAAAGTGCAAGGAAAGTAAATCTACACTACTCAATTGCAAGAAATCAAACAACAACAAATCAAATGAACAATAAAGGAACATGAAAACATAAATTGCATTGAAATGAAAATAGAAGAAACAAAACTGCATGAACATAAAAGTAAAGGATTACAAGAATTAAATGCAAAACTAGAGAGAGGAGAAGTAGAAGAAGAAGAATTGATAAAGGAACAGTAAATCAAAGCATGAAATTAAACTAGATCTAAGAAATTCTAGTCTAGATCTAAAACCTACTCCTAATCCTAGAGAGAAGTGACAGCTTCTCTCTCTAAAACTAACTTTCCCTCCAAAAATTAAACTAAACTAAACTAATGTCTGAAAGTATGTAAAAGTATGATGATTCCCCTTCAATCCTTGGCTTAAATAGCATCAGAAATGAGTTGGATTGGGCCCACAAGGCTTTAGAATTCGCTGGCCACGTATTGATTTAAGTGGATCATATGGCAGCAACGATGCGTGCGCGTACAGTGCGCGTACCCGTCACCATACATATAGAAACTATGGAAAATCTTATATCATTTTGAAGCCCCGGATGTTAGCTTTCCAATGCAACTAGAACCGCATCATTTGGACCTCTGTAGCTCAAGTTATGGTCGTTTAAGTGCAAAGAGGTCGGCTTGACAGCTTTTGCGATTCCTTCATTTCTTCCTGAGTTCTCCATTTTTACATGCTTTTCCTTCATTCCCTTAATCCAATCTTTGCCTCCTAAATCTGAAATCACTTAGAAAACATATCAAGGCATCTAATGGAATCAAAGGTTAGTTAAAATTAAACAATTAAGGACTTAAAAATCATGTTTTCACTCTTAAGCACAATTAAAGGAGACTTTACAAAACCATGCTATTTCATTGGATAAATGGGAGAAAGGTTGACAAAACTCTCTAAATCTAACACAAGATAAACCCTAGATATGGGATTTATCAGCCATCCACACGCACGCACAAAGGACGCGCACGCGTGAGGAGCTTTCATGGCGCGAACGTAGCGTTCAGTTAATGAACGCTGCCAAGGGACGCACACGCATGCATGGTACGCGTAAGCATGGTTGAGGCTGAAGATAGTGTTAACGCGCACGCATGTGTTACGCGTACGCGTCGATGGTGCAACAATGCCAGGAACACGCACGCGCATAGGACGCGCATGCATCGGTGAATGAACGCAGCATTCACTTTGAGAACGCTACGTTCTCCTCACTAAAACAATATAGAGTATTTTTGAGGGTTATATGTGTAAAACAAGAATTAAAATTTGTCAAAAAAATAAATTTTGACACTATTTTAACTATGAAAATATGTTAATAAAAATTTTGTCAAAAATAGTATTTTTAACATATAAGTTATTGTGAAAAAAGTTTAAATCTTATTTTGATAAATATTAACTGTCAAAAATAATTTATTAGAAAAATCTGAGAATATATTTTCTGTGATACTTATTAACCGTCAAAAATACTATTTATATTGACATTTATTGACCATAAAATATTCTCAACAAAAAATTTTAACAAAGAATGAGATGAGATCTTGAAAGTGAAGAATAAATTGAGATTTTGAAGATAAAGAATGAGTAGTATGATTTTAAACTGAGAGCAGTGTGATGTCAAAATTGACAGAGTCCAGAGAAGAAGAGAAATAGTGGAGTAAATTGAAAACAAATAAGGGTCAAAATTGAGAAGTAATTTTCTACGGTCAAATTATTCATCAAAAAATATAGAGAATTTGACATTTGTGATATTTGTCAAAAATATATATTAATTTTGACATTTAATTATGGTGTTAAAAAATAAAGTGTTAAAATAGGTCTCTTTTCTTATAGTGCCTGAAGCATGCTCCCAACTACACCAACTGAGGACCCATTCTGATTTGTGTCAACCAAGGCCAGAAAGCCCAGTCTAAGCACTTGATGATTGAATTAGAAAGTGTATAAATAGAGGAAAATTTAATTTCATTAAGGGACCTTCTTTTTCAGACCTTCCTCTTTTTGCAGTTTTAGATGTTTTTAGAATTTGGATCACATTTTGTTTCTCTTTCTGTCTTCATTTTTTGCATTTTCTTTTTCTGTTTTGTGCTAGAGCAATGATGAACTAAACCCTAATTTCATTAGGGGGAGGAGCTCTTTTTTAATTCCAATGAATCAATGAAATTCTTCTTCTTCCCAATTCAATTGTGTAGCTATTGTGTATCTTCTGTTTTGATTGTGAATTATTCACTCCGGAAGGGGGTTTAATTCAATGAATGCTTGTGTGAGCCTCGGAAGGGGAATCACTTGCATTAGGTTTGAAGCTCTATCCTTCACTATTCTCTTGACCAACACCATTCGGGAAGAATTGAGATCTTGAGAATTAGTGTGGCTTATGGATGAGAGATATGTGCTCTAACTCTTCTCATGACAATTAGATCAAGGAATTGGCAAGATTGATTGTGATTAGAGAGATTGGATTGCCAAGGAATTGGGATCCAATCAATTTCAATCCGCCATAGATCTACCCATATGATTGAGAAAGGAGTTGAGACCCAATTGATTCATGAAGGATTATAGTATCTCCAATCCTTTCCTTGAATTTCTTCAACTTTGATTTCTCTGCACTTGCTTCAATTTACAATTGTTCAGTTTTGTTCTAAATCCCAACACTCAATTCCTTTTAATTTTCATGCAATTTATTTTCCCTTGCAATTTAGATTCTGAAATTTAAATTCCTTGCACTTTAAGATTCAGTTATTTACATTACTTGAAATTTAAGATCCAGTTCTTTTACTTTCTTGCATTTTAAGTTTCAGCAATTTACCTTTCTTGCCATTTAAGTTTCTGCTATTTTACTTCCAGTAATTTAATTTCCTGCAATTTATTTTCTGTTAATCCCATTTCACTCAATTCATCAATATTAGCTTAACTAAATTCATCACCATACTAAAGTTGCTTAATCCATCAATCCCTATGGGATCGACCTCACTCTTGTGAATTATTACTTAATGCGACCCGGTTCACTTACCAGTTAGTTTGAGTGGAAATCTAATTTTTCGCCATCAAGTTTTTGCAAAAACTTGATGGCGGAAAATTAGATTTCCACTCAGACTAATGAGCAAGTGTATCGGGTCACATCAAGTAGTAATAACTCACCAGAGTGAGGTCGATCCCACAAGAATTGATGGATCAAGCAATTTTAGTATGGTGATGAATTGAGTGAAACTGATAATCAGAAGGTAAAGTACAAGGAATTTAAAGTGCAGAATGTAAATTGCATCAAATGTAAAGGGAATGGGTGCTGGGAAATTAAATGAAACAGAAATAACAAGGAGTAAGATTCATTAGGGATTGGAGATATCATAATCCATAACGAATCAAATGGGTCTCAACTCCTTTCTCAATCATATGAGTAGATCTATGGCGGATTAAAATTGATTGGATCCCAATTCCTTGGCAATACAATCTCTCTAATCACAATCAATATCACCAATTCCTTGATCCCAATTCCTTGATGAAGAAAGTTGTGAGAAATATAGCTTCAGTTCTAATTTCCATGATTCCCCTTCCGAAGCTCACATGGAAATTCATAGATTCAAACCCCCTTCCGGAGTGAATGAACCTCAATCAAAACAAAAGTTATTTCTTAGCTATCCAGATGAATTAAGAAGAAGAAGACGTTCATTAATCCATTAAAATTAAAATAGAGCTCTTCCCCCTAATGAATTGGGGTTCAGTGGATCATAGCTCAAAGTGCAGGAAATTTAAAATTGGCAGAAAGTAAATTGGCTGAGAAGCAGAAGTGCAGGGAAATTAAATTGCATAAACAATAAACATGTAAACTTGCAGAAAAAGAAAATTCAGCAGAGCAGTGTAAGAAATTGAAATAGCATAGAAATAAACTGAATTCAATACTAACTAAGAAGGAAGTGCAAAAAGTAAAATGAGTACAAAAGAGAAATTCTACACTAAGCTCCTTGGATTCTTTAATCCTCCATGAGAGCTTTGGAGTCTCTAATCCTCCAGCCTTGCATCGTACTTTTCTATTGAAACTAAGACCTATATATAAGCTAGCCTAAATTACAAAGTGAAATGAAATTCAAAACAAATTACAATCAAATGAAAATTAACTATTCTAGATGAATCTTGTGGCCTTGATTGAGTGATAACTGTGGGCTTGCTTGCTTGTAGTTCAAATGGGCTTGGAATGAAGTTAATTTGAGCAAAAATTCACTTCCAGGAGAGCATAGTGTTCATTTGAAGAACGAAGGGCTTTTACACCCACGCGCACACGTCACCCACGCGTGCGTGCCATTATCCATTTTGGCACATCCATGCGTACGTGTCATCCACGCGTACGCGTGCCCTTCAACATTTGCACTTGTGACACGTATGCGTAATACACGCTTGGGCGTCCCTTGGTACCGTTCACTTTGAGAACGAAGCATTCTTGCCAAGAACGCTCTCCACGTGTACGCGTCCTTCATGCATACACGTCATGCATGCGTACGCGTGGCATTCCAAAGTTGTCACTTTGACGCGTACGCGTGGCCTACGCGTACGCGTCTCTTGCGAATTTTTTGCCCTCCACTGTCGCAAGCATTCTTTGACAACAAACGGAGCGTTCTTGCGCCAAGAAAGCTCATTGTTTTTAATCATGGGTCACGCTTTTAAAAGCGTGGCCTAAGGTCCCAAAGCATGCTCAAATTTCAAAGTGCTTCTTCTTTCCTCTTTTGGGCTTAATTTTGTGCTTTTTGCTCCTTTTTCTTCTTATTTCCTACAAAATTTATAAAATCAAAAGATAAAAAAATATACTATTTAAGCACTAAAACACTCAATAATTAAGCATTAATCATTACTTTCTTATGCGAAAATGCATAGAAAAAGACGACATGATGCACAGTCATCACAAAACCAAACTTAAACTTTCCTTGTCCTCAAGCAAACAAAGAATCATGCAATAAAGTTTGACAATCCAAGGTGAGAAGAATAGCAACTCAATGTTCATGGTTGGCTAGTTTTCCATGTATGCTACAATCACAAAAGAAATTCAAATGATTGATGCTTCTATCTAGCTCATTTTATGAAATCTTTTCTTTATATTCCTTCCTTGAAACAAGCTTTTTATTCTCTTCTTAGCTTATCTTTTTGGGTGCTTTGCACCATGAGTTGAAAGCTACGACTCTAAATGCTTTGTTTTCAAGTATTACCACTTGATACATAAGCACCACAAGCATTTAATTAGAGGACTTCTTTAAGCACATGTGTTTTTTTTCTTTACTCTCTAATCATAGATGCTCTAAGCCTTGAGCTTTGAGGGAGTGCTTTTACACTTGAGCCTAACCTTGACTCTAAGTGTTTTGTTTTCAAGCTTTTTGCTTGATACATAAACACCACAAGTACTTGACTCATAAATTGTCATTGGTACTCAGAGCCTTCAGCTTTCTCATTATTTCCCATTTTCTCTTCTTACCTTAATTACATTTGCTTCTTCAAGGTTTTCAAGATTTAAAAAATTTCATAAAATGTCCTAGATGAAAATTTTAATTAAATAAATTCAAATGCAATTAAGTAACAATAGTCATGCTAGCCTTCCAATACTTATATGCTCATGCTAAGTTCTTCTTTAATGACCTTGTTTGTTTACGATCATGAAACTAAATTGCTTTGAACTCACAAAAATTCAAGATGGCAGTCATAATGTCACAGCAACATGTTACAATTCAAAATTTAAGCTATGCTTATTCATAACACACATGCATACAGAGAAAATAAGAGACAATCATGCAATTGAGTGTACTGAAAATAAATAAGAGGAAAATGAGCTTTACCACCTTATGGTTCATCTTCATTGTTGTTGTAATTTTCCTCCTATTCTTCTCCTTCCCCAACACCAACTTTAGAATGGTTGCTTATCCTCAAGCAACAATTAATACAATGGTGATGGAATTCATGATGAGTCATGAGAGTCTCAGAACAACAAAAATGTGAGTAATACATGTGGTTAAGCAAGCTAAATTAAAGATACAATAAAGGCACAAGAAAGAGAACAGAGACAATACGATTGCATGACTAAGTGGTGTGTATGACACTCTGATGGAAAATGAGTGGCACAGCAAACTTAGTGTGACACTTTCTCTTGGAATTGATGCAAGTATCTAGTAAAGATTGGAAACACACTTTGTTGCATAGCAACACCAAACTTAGAACGCAATCATACATCAATTTAGTTGAAATACAACTAAGCGAAGGAAACTGTTGTATGTTAATAATACAATCACCAAGAGAAGAAAACATTTGTCACACGTAAGGGTTTCTTGATGATGTATTAACAAAACAGTTACAGGAATGACAAAGAGAAAGAAAAAGTGTCATACCTAAACAAAGACTACACTGCAGGCCTAAGAAACAATGGCATTATGATTGTATAAACAAGTGGTGTTGCTGGATTCTTTGCATAGAAAGTTAAGTGGCACACCAAACTTAGAAACTTAATGTGACACTTTCATTTTAGAATAATGCAAGTATCCAGTCAAGATTGAAAATCAAATTGTTGCAGGGCAACACCAAACCTAGGATGTAATCATATGCCAAATTATTGAAATTAAACAAAGAAAAGAAATAAACAAAGTACAGAAATGAAATGTTACCTACGGTTGTGTTGCCTCCCAACAAGCGCTTTTTTAATGTCATTAGCTTGACATGTTATTCTCAACTTTCTTCCTCTTCTTCCAATTTGTTAAGAGGAATGACCTTAAGGGGAGAGAAGAGCATATTGATGTCCCTTGTCTTGGTCTCTTCCCAGCAAACTTCCTTTTGTTCTTTGATTGATTTTCTTTGCTTGTTGGGGCAGCAGGGGTTGGATTGCTTGCTGTTGACCTTCTCTTCTTCATGAATGTTGTCCTTTGTATCCTGGCCACAATCTTTCCTTCAGTGCTTTTGTTAGTTGCCTTCACTTCTCTGACATCAAGAATTGGGTATTGTGTCATGGTTGGAGTGTCCTCTTCATCAAAAGCTTCTTTAATTGGTGGTTACTGAACCCTTCCTCTATGCAATCATCTACTTCAATTGAGTGTGGACTTCCTTGATTGTCTTCCTCCCTTTCTTCTATATGATGTTCCATTGAGCCCTTTGGGAGTAAGTTTTCTTTTTCATTTGTCACCTCAATTGGCCTCTGTGGATATGAAATCCGAGGCTCACATACCTCCACCACCTCATTCTCCATTGAAAATTCACTTGATACAAGGGCCTTTTCTTCTTCTTCCTCACTCACAGATTGTTCTTTATCCTCAATACTTGGCACTCCTAAGTTTCTCCTGCTTTGCTCTAAGTGCCCATTTATCTTCTTGGAGAGGATTTATTTCCAGGATTATTTGTGTCTTTCCAAGAGTTGTCCTTGTCTTTCAAGGACTTGGTCTCGGCTTTCCAAGGATTTTTTGGACTATTGAAGGTAATTCTCAACTGCTAGCTCAAGAGATGAAGGTTCAGAGTAATTTTGGTGACATGGATGTGTTGTGGTGAAGTTGTGTTGAGGGATATGGAATGAGTTTTGTGAGTTGGGAAATAAATTTTATGGTTGATGAATTGAGTCATATGGATTATGGAAAGAATTTTGTGTTGAGGTATATTCAAGTGATGAAAAATTTTCAATTGAAAAACTGGGAAGTGTAGTTGAGCAATTTTGCATAAACGAGTTGAAGGTTTGCTCAAGTGATGATGGCTCTTGATAAGTGGAGTATGGACTATTGAACGCTCTTTGATTTTGACCTTCCGAAGCAGAACTTGAAGAATTTTTGAACTCATCACAGTATGGATCATTTTGTGGTCCTTGGGAGCAATCTTGCATGAATTTATTGAAAGCACAATCAAGAGATGATGTCTCTTGATGAATAGAATATGGAGCATTAGAATCACTTTAATTTTGACCTTCCCAGCTACAATATGAGTAGTTGTTGGGTTCATCAAAATATGGCTCATATTGTGTCTCTGGGAAGTGTCCCATTTCATTTGATTGCTCATATTCTATCATTCCTTATTGATATTCCCATCCACCATTAGAATAATGACTTGAATCATTTTATGATAGTGGGTAATATCCTATGAAATTTGTTTGATCAAAAGATGAGGTAAACTCCATTTGAATTTTGCAAAACACAATCACCAATGAAAATTAAAATTCCTCATATCACAAATGAGAATTTTTTAGTGAGGCAAATACACAAACACCTTGGTATCAAGAGAAAATAGAAAATTAAAAGAACTTAAATGACAAAAACAAAGAAAATGCTTAATCTAGACTTATCATCCACTTAATCATTGTCAATCTAATCAATCCCCGGTAACGGCGCCAAAAACTTGATGGCGGAAAATTAGATTTCCACTCAAAGTAACCGGCAAGTGAACCGAGTCGCATCAAGTAATAACTCACAAGAGTGAGGTCGATCCCATAGGAATTAATGGATTAAGCAACTTTAGTATCGTGATGAATTTAGTTAAGCTAATATTGATGAACGGAGTGAAATAGGATTGACAGAAGATAAATTGCAGGAAACTGAAATACTGGCAGTAAAATAGCAGAAACTTAAATGGCAAGAAAGGTAAATTGCTGAAACTTCAAGTGCAAGAAAGTAAAAGAACTAAATCTTAAATTGCAAGTAATGTAAATAACTGAATCTTAAAAGTGCAGGGAATTTAAATTTCAGAATCTAAATTGTAAGGGAAATTAAATTTCATGAAAATTAAAAGGAATTGAGTGTTGGGATTTAGAACAAAACTTAACAATTATAAATTGAAGCTAGTGCAGAGAAATCAAAGTTGAAGAAATTCAAGGAAAATGATTTATCAGGGATTGGAGATACTATAATCCTTCATGAATCAATTAGGTCTCAACTCCTTTCTCAATCATATGGGTAGATCTATGGCGGATTGAAATTTATTGGATCCCATTTCCTTGGCAATTTAATCTCTCTAATCATAATCAATCTTGACAATTCCTTGATCTAATTGTCATGAGAAGAGTTAGAGCACATATCTCTCATCCATAAGCCACACTAATTCTCAAGATCTCAATTCCTCTCGAATAGTGTTGATCAAGAGAATAGTGAAGGATAGAGCTTCAAACCTAATGCAAGTGATTCCCCTTCCGAGGCTCACACAAGCATTCACTGAATTAAACCCCCTTCCGGAGTGAATAATTCACAATCAAAACAGAAGATACCCAATAGCTACACAATTGAATTGAGAAGAAGAAGAATTTCATTGATTCATTGGAATTACAATAGAGCTCCTCCCCCTAATGAAATTGGGGTTTAGTTCATCATTGCTCTGGCACAAAACAGAAAAAGAAAATGAAGAAAATGAAGATAGAAAGAAAAATAAAATCAGATCCTAATTCTAAAAACTTCTTAAACTGTAAAAAGAGGAAGGTCTGAAAAGAAGGTCCCTTAATGAAATTAAATTTTCCACTATTTGTACACTTTCTAATTCAATCATCAAGTGCTCGGATTGGGCTTTCTGGCCTTGGTTGAAACAGATCAGAATGGGTCCTCAGTTGGTGTGGTTAGGAGCATGCTTCTGGAGAACGTAGCATTCTCAAAGTGAACGCTGTGTTCATTCACCGACGCATGCGCGTCCTATGCGCGTGCGAATCCCTGACATTGTTGTACCATTGACGCGTACGCGTAACACATATGTGCGGGTCGACACTATCCCCAACCTCAACCATGCTTGCGCATACCATGCATGCGTGCGCGTCCCTTGGCAGCATTTATTAACTGAACGCTACATTCGTGCCATGAACGCTCCTCACGCGTGCGTGTCCTTTGCGTGTGTGCGTGGATGGCCAATTGTCACTTCTGCGCTCCAGCATCATGTATGCATTTGCACCAACCACCACTATCGTCACATCGACGCGTGCGCGTCATGCACACGTGCGTGTCGGTGACCAAATTCAAATTCCAATTATGAAGGAATCGCAGGCGTTCATTCAAAGTGAACATAGCGTTCTTTACTGGTGAACGCTGATCCTCCTTCCAGATGTGCGCGCCATGCGTGCGTTCGCGTGGATCTCCAAAAGTGTCATCCTGTGCGTAAGCGCCTTGTACGCGTGCGCGTTACATTCGAACGTAGCATTCATCAAATGAACGTAGCGTTCATCAAATGAACGTAGCGTTCTCCTGAACTTCATTCTTCTTTGTTTCTTCCTCTCATTTTTCACCTGTCATCAATGAAACATGCCATCAAAGTTTCACCAAAATCATAAGGTTTTGTATCATTCATAACAATCATCTAAATTGTGCATAAATCTCATGATTTTATATAAAATTCACAATGTTTAATTGAATCAAGATAAACATGAAATTCCACTCCAACCACTTACTTATTGTGCAGGAAAGTGCATAAAACATAATAAAAGCAAGTAAAAATGCTAGTAAAACTAGCCTAAGATGACTTGTCACCAGTGGCTCTTAAAAAATGCCACTTTCATGCTGCGCTTCATTCACGCGTTCGCGTGCTTTTTCAGAAATATCACATCGACGCGTACGCATCGCCCACGCGTGCGCGTCACTCTTCAAAGATGTATTTTCACGCGTACGCGTCACACACGTGTACGCGTCACCAAATGAATTTTTCCACTCCGCTTGTCCCAGGCGCTCTTGGGTGAAGAACGTAGCGCTCTTGCCTGAGAGCACTCTTGGTCATGTATAGTGCTATGCAGAAGAACGTAGCATTCTTAGAGAAAAATGGAGCACCAAGCTTCCTTGATTTAATCATCGGCCACGCTTTTAAAAGCGTGGCCTAATATTCCAAAGCATGCTCAAACTTCAAAGTGTGCCCCAAAATTCTTTCTTTTCTTCTTTTGAGATTAATTTGTGCTTTTTGCTTCTCTTTTTTATCATTTTCTACAAAATAGATCAAAATCAAAAGATCAGAGCAATATATTATTTAAGCACAAAAACACTCAATAATTAAGCATTAAACATTAATTCTTGTATAAAAAAAGCGTAGAAAAACACAACATGATGTGCAGTCATCACAACACCAAACTTAAACCTTGCTTGTCCCCAAGCAAGAAAAGAACTATGCACAAAGAATTCTCTTAATTGGAATGTATTGAAGAATTGCTTATGATGCCTTAGTGGGTGAAGTGAGTAAGTGACAGTGGGGTGAATTCCAATTTGTATGCTTATGCAAGGATTTCAGTGCTCATTAGTCCTTACATTTTGGAAGTCCTAGATCTTAGGACTTTCATTCAAATGATATTATGGAAGTCTCTTTATAGATTGTCACCTTGAAGCAACACTTATTTTCTAGCATTTTTCTTTCTTGGATTTTGGCCTCGACTTTAAGTGTCATGTCTCAAAGCGGCTCTTTAGGTAAGCGTTCAATCAATACTCCTAAACCAGTTGGTCTAAGGTATTAGGTGTTGAAGCACCCCTTAGGATTTACTTGGTCAACCCTCTCTCTTTCACACAAATCTACCACAAGCATTTAACTAGGATAATAACTCTTTGAGTTCTTAATTCTTTCTTTTTCTTCCAAGTAATTGATGCTCAGAGCCTTGGGCTTGTTCTTTGTTTTTCTATTTCTTTTGTTTTCTTTTATTACTGCTTCTTGGATCAAAGTATGTTTGAGAATTTCCATAATGCTTCTTTAAACTTCCTTTCCTGTCTATGAGCTCGCATGCAAGTTTTCACAAACATGCAACCTCAATACACACTCATACAATCAGAACCTCCACTCCTCTTAATCTTTTGCTTGCCCCAAGATTTATAAAATTTTTCAATATTTTCTTTTCAAAAGAATGATTTCTTTGTTGTATTCTTAGAGATATTGGGTGTAAGTAAAATTCAAGATGGTAGTCATAATGTCACAGCAACATGTTACAATTCAAAATTCAACCTATGCTTATTCATAACACACATGTATACAGAGAAAATAACAGACAATCATGCAATTGAATGTATTGGAAATAAATAAGAGGAAAAAGAACTTTATCACCTTGTAATTCATCTTCATTGTTGTTGTCACTTCCCTTCTATTCTTCCCCTTCCCACACCAAACTTAGAATGATTGCTTGTCCTCAAGCAACAAATAATATCTTGGGGATGGGGTTTATGATGGGTCATGAAGGTCTCAAAACAATAAAATGTGAGTAATGTATGTCGTTAAGCAAGCAAAATTAAAGATACAATAAAGGCACAAGAAATAGGACAGAGACAATATCATTGCATGACTAAGTAGTGTATATGATACTCTACATGGAAAATAAGTGGCACACCAAACTTAGTGTGACACTTTCACTTGGAATTGTTGCAAGTATCTAATAAAGATTGTAAACAAATTTTGTTGCATAGCAACACCAAACTTAGAATGCAATCATACGTCAATTTATTTGAAATAAGACTAAGCAGAGGAAACTGTTTTATGTTAATAACACAATCACCAAGAGAAAAGTTTATCACGAGTAAGGGTTTCTTGGTGAGGCATTAACACAAATAGTTGGAGACAATAAAAGAACGTATTAAAAATAAAGAAATGACTAAAACAATGAGAGAGAAAAAGTGTCACACCAAAACAAAGATAACACTGCAAGCCTAAGACGCAAAGGCATTATGATTGTACAACCAAGTAGTGTTGCTGGACTCATTGCATAGAAAAATAAGTGGCACACCAAATTTAGTGTGACACTTTCTCTTGAAATTGATGCAAGTGTCGAGAAAGATTAAAAACAGATTGCTGCAGGGCAACACCAAATTTAGAATGTAATCATATGCCAATTTTATTTGAAAGAAAGCTAAGTAAAATAAACTATTGTATTAATAGCACAATCATTAAGAGCCAGAGCTGTCACAAACAGAGGCTTCTTGGTGAGGCATTAAGACAAACAGTTGGAGACAAAACAAAAGAAAGCATTAAAAAACGAGAAATGACTAAAACAAAGAAAAAGAAAAAGTGTCTAATCTAGGTAATTAACCACCGGTAGATTGTTAATCACAATTAATCCCCGACAACGGTGCCAAAAACTTGATACGTACAAAATTAAATTTCATGTAATTAACTGGCAAGTATACCAGGTTGCATCAAGTAATAAAACTCACTAAGAGTGACGTCGATCCCACAAGGATTAAAGAATTAAGCAATCAATAGTTAGTTGATTATTCTAGTTAGACAATCATGTTGGAATGTTGAGCAACAAGAGATATAAATGACAGAACTTAAAAGAAAGCAATAAAGTACAGGGAAAGTAAACGACATAGAAGTAAAGTGCAGGAAAATAAAGTGCGGGGAAGTAGATTGCAAGGAATAAAAAGTAGAAGAAAATAAAAGTACAAGGAAATAAACTGTAAGAAAGTAAATGACGAAAAATAAAGATGGAAAACATAAGGGATTAGAGATGTTCATTCCTCATGAATCAATGGGTCTCACTACTTCTCAATCATGTAAGATAGATCCATGGAAGATTGTAAATAATTGGGTCCCAATCTCTTGGTGACTCAATTTCTCTCAACACAATCAATTGCCACTCTCGTTATCTAATTGGTCATGAGAAGAGGTGAAGCTCAATTTCTAATCCAAATACCACACAACCCTCAAGACCTCAATTCAAAGTGGTTACATCTCACATACTAACTAAGAATGTATTGATCAAGAGGGTTATGAAAGAAGAGCCTCAAACTGAATTCCATGATCCCTTTCTCAAGGCTTACATGTAATTCAAGTAGATCTAATCCCCCTCTCGGTAGTAATTAGATCTATGAAGCACAAAGACTCTCTCTTAGATAAACAAACATGTTTTCTAATCTCATACTACATATATCCAGAAACCCCAATATTAGAGAGGTTACATTTCACAATACCAACTCTAAATCAGAATCAACTTTATTATGTCAAGAGAGCTCAAACTAAATCCTATGATTCCTCTCTTGAGGCTCACTTGAGGATTCTAATAGATCCAAGGATCTGTAAAGAACAAAACTCTCTTGCAAGGATTCTAATGAATATCCAAGTATGAAAATAGAGTGAAGAAGAGAAGAAAAAATAAACATCAATTTAATTAGAATTGAAACAGAGCTCCTTTCCCAAATGCAGAGGGAATTAAATGGTCATTGCTCTCAAAAGAAAACTAAATTGCATGAAAGTAAAATGAAGAGTAAGGAGTTCAAAATGAAAATGACAATTCAAATTTCATAAATGCAAATTACAAGCTAAAGACTAAACTACTACAAAGGAAGAAGAGAAGAGAAATGGAAGAAGAGTGTTTGGGGGGAGGGGTCTGAAGACCCACTCCCATTGGAGTGTGCCAATTCACAGAATTACAAATTGGCCTTCACACTCTCCCCCTTCAGCTTCTTTAGTCCTCCCAATTCTATGAAACTAATGCCTTTATATAGGCTTTCCTAAATTACAAATTGAAAACAAATTACAATCAAATGAAAATTAACTATTCTAGATGATTCTTGTGGCCTTGATTGGTTGACAATTGTGGGCTTGCTTGCTTGCAGTTTAAATGGACTCGGAGTGATGTAAATGGAGCTAAAGATGCTGCTTCTAGGAGAGCGTAGCTTTTTTGAGGAGAGCGTAGCACTCGGGTTCCCTCACGTAAGTGTCCCCGACACGTGCGTGTCGTTCAGCATTTTGGGACTTCTACACGTACGCGTCTCCCACGTGTACGAGTCATCCTGGTCTTCAGCATTTGTCACGCGTACGCCTGCATGTCCGTTGCAGCGTTCTCCAAGAGAGCGTAGCACTCGCACTAAGAACGCTCTCCCACGCATACGCGTCATCCACACGTACGCGTGGCCCTTAAAAAATGCCACTTTCACGCTGTGCTTCATTCACATATTCGCGTGCTTCTTCAGAAATGTCACATCGACGCGTACGCATCACCCACACGTGCACATCACTCTTCAAAGATGTATTCTCACGTGTACGTGTCACCTCACACGTACGCGTCGCCAGCTGAATTTTTCCACTCCACTTGTCACAGGCGCTCTTGGGTGAAGAACGTAGCGCTCCTACCTAAGAGCGCTCTTGGTCATGTATATTTCTATGCAGAAGAACATAGCGCTCTTAGAGAAAAGTGGAGCGCCAAGCTTCCTTCATTTAATCATGGGCCACGCTATTAAAAGCGTGACCTAAGGTTCTAAAGTGTGCTCAAACTTCAAAGTGTGCTCAAAAGATCAAAGCAATATACTATTTAAGCACTAAAACACTCAATAATTATGCATTAAACATTAATTCTTGTATGAAAAAGCATAGAAAAATACAACATGATGCGCAGTCATCACTACCTCAACAAATGACAATAAAGTAGTGATCAATTTCTTGAGAAAGAACATATTCAGCCGATTTGGGGTTTCTAGAGCTCTTATAAGTGATGGGGGAACTCACTTTTGCAACAAGCTACTTGAGACAGTCCTCCTAAAATATAGTGTCAAGCACAAGGTAGCAACCCCATATCACCCACAAACTAATGGTCAAGCTGAGATTTCACATAGAGAACTCAAGAGAGTCCTTGAGAAGACTGTTGGAAGCTCAAGAAAGGGTTGGTCTAAGAAGCTAGATGATGCATTACGGGCCTATGGAACAGCTTTCATAACACCTATTGGCATGTTTCCATGCTAATTGGTGTTTGGAAAGGCTTGTCATCTTCCAGTGGAGCTTGAACATAGAGCATTTTGGGCTCTAAATATATTGAACTTTGATAATCAAGCTGCTGGGGAAAGAAGACTACTACAACTCAATGAGCTATAAGAATTCAGATCTCAAGCATATGAGAATTCAAAAAAATGGCATGATAAAAAAACTAGCAAGAAGAGAGTTTGTAGAAGGTCAAAAAGTGCTGCTATGCATTTCAAAGCTCAAGTTCTTCCTTAAGGTCTCTCCCTATAGTCATGTAGAGCTTATGGAGGACAAGACACAGAGGACTTCATTGTTAATGGCCACAGGCTTAAGCACTACTTGGGAGACTCATTGGATGAACAGAGAGGGAGTTATAACCTCAGCTAAGGAGGAAGAATCGTCAATCTAGTGACATTAAAGAAGCGCTAGTTGGGAGGCACCCCAACACTCATATCCTTTCAATTTCCTGCTTTCTAGAAGTAGTTTATGTTTGTTAACTTAGGTAGTTTAAATTTTCAGTTCTAGTTGTTAATTAATTAGTGATAGTTCTTTGATTCTTTTAGTTAGCTGAAAGTGCAATGTTGTATATACACTAAGTGAGGTTGATTAACTGGGCTGAGGAACTAGCTAAAAAGCTAAGTTTGGTGTGGCCACTAACCCATTTAATTTAAGCTTACAACAAAACTTGATTGAAATAATCTTGGAAGTAAGCCCAAAAATTAAGTTTGGTGTGGCCACCACCATAGGAAATTCACACAGAAAGCCCAATTTGGTTTAAGTTTGAAAGCAATTTGTAAATTGTTGGGTGCATAAATGGCTACTTTATTCCACCCATTATGTACAAATTAAAGTCTAATCATGAAACCAATATACCATATGCAATGAAATTAAGTTTGGTGTCCCAAAAGACACCCATTAATTGCTTTTTAATTTAGAGAATGCGAAGCATTTTTTTGTTACTGATGGGGTTTCTCGGATTGCATTTTCAGGAAAAGGTTGGGCCAACATTATTGATAGCTCATTAAGTCAAGGAGTCAAAGTATACTTACACTTTGGAACTCAAACACCTAAAGAAAGTTTAAGGGATAGCAGTTGGCGCCTCTTCCCACGCTAGGCACCACTCCCAATTGGGAAAACATTCAGTTCTTTTCACTCTTCCCACCTTCCAGATTCCTCTTCCCACCCTTATAAATCCCACCCACCTTTCCATTTCTTTCCACACTACAACCTCAACACTCAAAACCGAAACACCATATGCACTTCTTGCTTTCTTCCTAACTTTCTCTTTTCATTCTTGATCTCTTGATTGGGAGAATCAAGTCCTAAGTTTAATGTTGTAGCAAACCTTTCCTTTGTTCTCTTTCTTTGCCTCTTTCTTTAGCCTTCCATTAACCATTCAAACCCTCTTTTCTTACCTCAATGGCACCACCAAGAGCTTCCTCATCAAAGAAAAGAAGGACCAAGGAAACTGGCTCCGGATCACCAAGCTTCAACGAGTACAAGTTTCTCTCATCATTCAACCAAAACCAATTCTATGGATGGGTGAGTGAGAGAAAAATGATTCCAGAGGTGGGCTTCCAACTTGGAACGAATGAACACATAGAGATCAATAGAGAGATTAACAACAGAGGATGGACACTCTTGTGCAACCCACCAAAGAAAGTGGTGGAGAGCTTGGTTAGGAAATTCTATGCTAATGCTATGCCATAGCCTGGGCAACCTTATGACTATCTAAGCTATGTGAGGGGGAAGACTATTGACTATAGTCCCTCCAACATAGATAGAATGCTGATGGTGAAGCACACAAACTCCACCCGGAGCTATGAAGAGAGGGTGAAGCAACAAGACCCTGGATTTGAAGAGATCTTGAATGGAATCTACGTTCTCAATGTACAATAGATTAATGACAAGGATGGAAGGCCAAACCAATTGAGGGGGAGAGATTTGAGCCCCCAAGCTAGAGGGTGGCTGGATTTTGTGAGGAGATCCCTCAACCCCAACTCCAACACTTCGGAGGTCACCTTGGAGAGAGCTGTGCTCATATACGTCATCATGAAAGGGAAGAATGTCAATGTTGGGGTGGAAAAAATAATTGATAAAGTTTTGGTGGACCAAGACAAGCCTATAACTGCCAAGAAGATGGCTAAAGTAGTGGCTGTCAACCCACTACAACAAAGGGCAACGAGGCAGAGAGCTCATGTTCAAGAACCACAAGAGCCACCATAACATGAGGAAACCTTTGTTCAACCACAATACCTACCACTTCCAGCACCATTTCAACAATTTCCTGAAGGCTTCAACTGGGAGCAAATGCAGGGAGACATTCATCAAATGCAAGGAGATATACACCACTTGAGAGAAGATTTAAGCCAACTTAGGGAGCAACAAAAGCAATGGGACCAAATGCAAGAAAGCATTCAACAACTCCAAGGAAGCATGTAGTACATGAAGGAGCATCAAGGCCAATTCAACTGGGGGGAGATGCAAGGTAGCCTCAACAAAATCATAGAACAGAATAAATGGCAGCAGAGGAACCTTGATGAACTTAGGAATCTTTATGATGCTAGAACCACTTTAAGAAGGCAGTATAATATTAACACACAAGCAAAGCTGAATCACTTGTGCAATGCTGTGGCCGCCTTGAACCCTGGATATCCAACATTCATGCAAGGAATGGAGGAGCTAAGTGCTAGGCAAGAACAGATATTGACCAAGCACAAGGAGGATGAGAGGACCTACATGAGAAGGCTGGGTTTTTGGAATCCCAAGGATAGCAAGGCACAAGAAGGATCCTCTAAGAAGGATGGTGATGACTCCTCCTCCAAGAAGAAAGATAAAGGAAAAGGGCCAATGAATTGAAGCTGCTCCAAGAATCAAATGTTGTTGAGTCCCATGGTTGAAAACTTAAATTCTGAATTTCTATTTAGTAGATTGTAGTATTACAATAGTTGTTGTTTATTTTCTTTATGTTTTGAAGTATTTTTATGAGTCCTTTATGCTTAAGACGAGAAAGAAAATGTTTAAGTTTCATAACATCAATAAAAGTAGTTTGTGTTCATAAGAGTCAATGATGAGTTGTTGCAAAAACATGAGTAAAGAGATTAAGACCAAGTGAGATAATTCAAGACTAAGAGATGAGGAACCAAGTATAGAACCTTGAATGAATTTGGAAAAATATAATTCATAATGAACAATTGGACTTAGTGGATAAGACAAGTAGATGCTAAGGATGACTCTTGAATATCCATAGGACCAAGAAGTAGTAAGTAAAAGATCCAAGGCCCTGAGCATCAACTACTAGGATAAAAGAAAGAAACAAATAGCTCAAAGAGCCAAGATCCTAGTAGATGCTTGTGGTGAAGATGTGTCAAGAAGAGAGACATGGGCAAGTAAATTCTTAGGGGTGTTTCAATACCTAGTACCCTAAAACCAACTAGTTTGGGAGTGCTAATTGAACGCCTAATCTAAAGGGTCGTCTTGAGACAAAATAGTTAGAGTCGTGGTCAATTGAAACAACAAAAGAGAAGTGAAGAGAAAAGAACAATCAATCAATAGAAAGGGCTCCTAAGGCAAGCACTTAAAAGAATCCTCAAGAGTCTAGGAATTCATTATGATATGAGAACAATAAAATTCATACATGAGTTAATACTTAGCCCCTATCCTTGGTAATGAATGCATTTTCTTAAAGTCATGTCTCAATCCATTTAAGAATAATTCACATTGATTTGCTTAGGGACAAGCAAAGCTTAAGTATGGTGTTGTAATGACTTGCATTATCTACCTCTTTCTCTTACCTAAAAGGACCATAAAAGAAGCATAATTTGATTCAATCAATGCAATTTCATGAAGTAAATGATGAATATTATGGTACATTACTTTGAAATGAGTTTGTGTTAAATTTCAGGAGTAAAGAGAAACAAAAGAAGGAGGGAACAAGAAAAAGAAGCTAGGCATGTGAAGCTGGGCGTGCCACTTAAAACAAACGCCATCAAATAGTATGGGCGTGGCACGCCAACACCAGGGCGTGGCACGCCAGTTGACAATTCTATAAGAGGATTCTTGAAGCTTTAACATGGGCATGGCACGCCAGAGCTAGGCGTGGCATGCCAACTATATTTTCCAGGAAGTAATTTTGAAGACCACAAAGGGGGCATGGCACGCCAGGCTGGGCATGGCACGCCAACCCCCTGGCCAACACTGGGCGTGCCACTTGGGTTCAAAGGCTTGGCACACCAGTTCATTATTCCAGAAAGAGAACTTGATGGTTCAACACTGGGTGTGCCACTTAGGCTCGAAGGCGTGGCACACCAACTCTCCTAATATACTTGGCGTGCCACTTGGGTACTAGGCGTGGCACGCCAAGCTTGAAGAAGTTCACAACACCAAGGGCATGCCACTTGAACTCGAGGGTGTGGCACGCCAATACACTTAACTAGAGGAGCATGAAGGAAGTACTAATGCTGGACGTGCCACTTGATGTCGAAGGCATGGCAAGCCAACTCTAGCAACCAAGGAAGAAGAAGAATGGGCATGCCACTTGAGACTTAAGGTGTGGCACGCCAAGACTAGATAACCCTGGGCGTGCCACTTGAATGCTGGGCGTGGCATGCCAGTCACTGGACCATGTGGACTTATTCATGCACTATCAAGGGCGTGGCACGCTAGTATTGTATTCCAGAGAGTGAGGATAAAGGCTTACCAAGGGCGTGGCATGCCACCTACTGGGCATGGCACGCCAGTTTTGTGCTCCAAAGACTGAACATGAAAGCTTACCAAGGGCGTTGCACGCCACCTACTGGGTTTGGCACGCTAGTGTTGTTTTCCAGGAAGAGAAGATAAAGTGCTTACTATGAGCGTAGCATGCCAGACCTGGGCATGCCACGCTAGTTCAAGATTCCGGGGAAGAGGAGTACAGGAAGAGCCTGGATGTGTCACTTGAGCTCGAAGGCGTGGCACGCTAAGCTAACTAAGCAAGAAGAGAACCTGGGCGTGCCACTTGGGCTCGAAGGCGTGGCACGCCAGGGTAGTTGATGAAGAAGGCATGCCACTCAAATGCCAGCCACACGCCAAGCATATGCTTCATTTTTATGAGTTTTTCCTTTTCCCTCCAGTTGTAATTTTCTTTTCTCTTTTGTATTTTCTTAATTCTAGTGATAGGAATAGTATAAATAACCCCTAGAAGTATTGAAAAAGGGGTTAGATTGGCATGTAGGATTGAATACTTAGCTTTAGTTTTACTTTTACACTTCATCTTTTCTATCTCTTATACTTTTCTCTAAGCTGTGAGTAACTAAACTCCCTCTCATTGGGAAAAGGAGCTCTATTGTACTTGATGGATTAATGATAGTGAATTTCTTCTTCTCTTCATCTTCTCTTTGATTTGCTAGAACGAATTTCGTTTTTCATTCTAGTGTTCAATCATCTTCAGGAAGAGGTTGAATGCAAAATGGGTTTCATGGGAACCTTGGAAAGGAAATATGAAACCGTGCCTTAAATCCTTTCTCACACTTGAGTAGATCTGGGTTTTGGGATTGGATATGGTGACATGAAATCCTCCCATTAATTGGATCTATGAAGATTTGTGGTATAATCAGGGACCAAGCATATCTTTATTCATGAGCAATTAGATCGAGGAATTGGCTGATTATCAAGATTTGAGAGATTTAATCACCAAGGGATTTAAATTTTTGCGCTCAATATTCTCTATCTATATTGATTTGCTTAACTAAATTCTCTCATTAACTAAAGTTGCTCAATCAATCAATTCTGTGGATTCGACCCCACTCCACTATGGGTTATTACTTGACGATAATTTGGTGCGGTTGCCAAAGAACGGATTCATTTTATATGGGAAGTGAATTCCGGTCATCACATAAACACTTAGACTAGCAAGCCATATAGCATAAAAACAAACAAACAAACAGACAACAAATGACTCATAATTAACAGGACACTAATCCACAAGGGCACAATTGCACTTTTAATTAACATGTTTAAGCTAGAGAAAGTCAAGTAACAATACAACCTATTGGAGTCCACTTGTTTCCTCCTTGCCATCACCAAACTTAACTTTTGTATCCTTCTTTGTCTCCTCGGATGATAGTGCATAATTCTTCCAGGAGATTGATTGAATTCTTGCAAAGTTATTGGAAGTTGCTTGTTCCCGAAGCACTTGAGAAATGGTTAGCATGCATGTATGCTTGTGATTTTCTGAACTTAAGTTGGTGTGGGAACACCAAACTTAGTTCGTTGCCTATTTCTATAAGCAGCTGGTGCACGAATTGTGAATCACACTTTTCACAACTCGTACAACTAACCAGCAAGTGCACTGGATCGTCCAAGTAATACCTTACGCGAGTAATGGTCGAATCCCACGGAGATTGTCGGCTTGAAGCAATCTATGGTTATCTTGTAACTCTTAGTCAGGATATCAATTATATTTATCAGTCTGAATTGTGAGAAATAAAAGAGCATGGAATAAATACTTGTTCGAAAATTTTAAAAGTAATTTTCGAAAATTCACTTTAAAATAGAGAGAAAAAATATTTTTTTTATTTTTGAAATTTATGATGAAAGAGAAAAACACACAAAAGACACAGAACTTAAAATTTTTAGATCTAATGTTCCTTATTTTCGAAAATTTTGGAGGGAAATACCAAGGAACACCAAACTTAAAAATTTTAAGATCAAAACACAAGGAAGACTCAAGAACACTTTGAAGACCCACAAGAATAACAAGAACATGAAGATAGAACACCAAACTTAAAATTTTTAGAAAACCAAACTAAAATTTTCGAAAACTAAAGAAAAATCAACAAGAAAACACCAAACATAAAGTTTGGCACAAGATTTATTCAAAGAAAAATTATTTTTGAAAAAGTTTTTAAAATGAAGATAGCCAATTACCAAGAACATAAGCACCACGCTCTAGCCAATTGAGCTATAAATTTAAAGTGTTTTAACAAGGTGATTAATGTATAAAAATATTTTATTTTATTATTATTTATTTATTTATTTTTTTGAAAACTAATATTTTGAAAAAGCACAAGAAAAACAAGAAAAAACACAGCACAAGAAAAATCAAAGATCAAACAAGGAAAATAAACAAGAACAACTTGAAGATTAAGGAAGAACAAAGAACATGCAATTCGAAATTTTAAAGGGAAATAAAAACATGCAGTTGACACCAAACTTAAAACATGAAACTAAACTCAAAAAGAAGACTAAATCATGAAGTTATTGGTTTTAAAAATTTTCGAAATTAATTAAGAAAAAGGAAATAAGGATTTTAAAATTTTAACAAGAACAATAATAAAAGACTCTGACCCAAAAGACGAAATTTTCCTAATCTAAGCAACAAGATGAACTGTCAATTGTTCAAACTCGAACAATCCCTGGCAACGGCGCCAAAAACTTGGTACACGAATTGTGAATCACACTTTTCACAACTCGTACAACTAACCAGCAAGTGCACTAGATCGTCCTAGTAATACCTTACACGAGTAAGGGTCGAATCCCACGGAGATTGTTGGCTTGAAGCAATCTATGGTTATCTTGTAACTCATAGTTAGGATATCAATTATATTTATCAGTTTAAATTGCGAGAAATAAAAGAGCATGGAATAAATACTTGTTCTGCAGTAATGGAGAATATGTTGGAGTTTTGGAGATGCTTTATCTTCTGAATCTCTGCTTTCCCCCTGTCTTCTTCTTCACGCACGCAAGGTTCCTCCTATGGCAAGCTGTATGTTGGTGGATCACCGTTGTCAATGGCTACCATCCGTCCTCTCAGTGAAAATGGTCCAGGTGCGCTGTCACCGCTCGGCTAATCATCTGTCGGTTCTCACTCATGCTGGAATAGGATCCGTTGGTCCTTTTGCGTCTGTCACTACGCCCAGCCTTTGTGAGTTTGAAGCTCGTCACAGTCATTCAATCCTTGAATCCTACTCAGAATACCACAGACAAGGTTTAGACTTTCCGGATTCTCAAGAATACTGCCAATCGATTCTAGCTTATACCACGAAGATTCTGATTAAGGAACCCAATAGATACTTATTCAATCTAATGTAGAAGAGGTGGTTGTCAGGCACACGTTCATAGGTTGAGAATGGTGATGAATGTCACGGATCATCCCATTCATCATATTGAAGTGCAAATTAGTATCTTAGATAGAAACAAGTGTGTTTGAATGGAAAACGGAAGTAATTGTATTAATTCATCGAGACACAGCAGAGCTCCTCACCCCCAACAATGGAGTTTAGAGACTCATGCCGTCAAAGAGTATAAAGTTCAGATCTAAAATGTCATGAGGTACAAAATAAATCTCTAAAAGTTGTTTAAATTCTAAACTAGTAACCTATGTTTACAGAAAATGAATAAACTAAGATAGATAGTGCAGAAATCAACTTCTGGGGCCCACTTGGTGTGTGCTGGGGCTGAGACTTAAGCTTTACACGTGCCTAGGCTGTTTCTGGAGTTAAACGCCAGGGTGTAACTTGTTTTGGGCGTTTAACTCCAACTTGTAACTTATTTCTGGCGTTTAACACCAGACTGCAACATGGAACTGGCGTTGAACGCCAGTTTATGTCATCTATCCTTAAGCAAAGTATGGACTATTATATATTGCTGGAAAGCCCTGGATGTCTACTTTCCAACTCAATTGGGAGCGCGCTAATTGGACACCTATAGCTCCAGAAAATCCATTCCGAGTGCAGAAAGGTCAGAATCCAATAGCATCAGCAGTCCTTTTTCAGCCTGAATTAGATTTTTGCTCAACTCCCTCAATTTCAGCCAGAAAATACCTGAAATTATGGAAAAACACACAAACTCATAGTAAAGTCTAGAAATATGAATTTTGCCTAAAAACTAATGAAAATATACTAAAAACTAACTAAAACATATTAAAAACTACATGAAATTAACCCTAAAAAGCGTATAAAATATCCGCTCATCAGCAGCAGAGTGAATACATGCATGAAACATCAAGTGCTTTTATTTAGAAAACAAACTATGAATTGGAAATTAAACAACTGTTAAGTAGTTTCTCTGATTGTTTGGAGTTGATGACTGATGACAAGTCATCTTAGCCTAGTTTCACTAGCCTTTTTCTTTTGTTTTCAATTGATTTATGCACTTTCTTGAGCCACAAGCAAGCCAATTGGGTAGATTTTCATGTTTTCTTTGATTTAATCAACCATAGATGAATTAATATAATTCCATGGGGATTTATGCTATAATTGCCACATATTATGAAAGAATGACAAACTCATGATTTTGAGCATAGCTTTGATGTGTTTGGTTGTTTGATGATAGGTGAAGAAAGCTTGGAGAAAGGTTGAAGCAAGAAGGAATGGCTAGGAGCAAGAGAGAACAAAAAATTTTGAGCAAAAGTTTGCCTCAAACTTTAGCTCAAACTTTCGGATAAGTGAAAACACACCAGGGAGCAAAAAGCTTGAGCAAAAGTTTGCCTCAAACTTTAGCTCAAACTTTTGGGAGAAAAGCTTGAGCCAACGTTTGCCTCAAACTTTTTGGCAAACGTTGGCATCACAAATCAACACCCTGGAGAGAAAAAGTTTGCGCCAACGTTTGCCTCAAACTTTTTGGCAAACGTTTGCGCCATCAGCAACACACCCTGAAGACAAAACGTTTGCGCCAACGTTTGCCTCAAACTTTTTGGCAAACGTTGGCGCCATGAGTGTGCATAAGGGGGCCAACGTTTGAGCAAAAGTTTGACCCCAAACTTTAGCTCAAACGTTGGTAGCAGCAAGAATGGGGTTGCTGATGTAAAAAGTTTGAGTAAAAGTTTGCCTCAAACTTTTACTCAAACTTTTACTCAAGCTTTTATAATTCCCAACCCGGTTCACTTCGGTTCTCTCTCCAACTCCAAGAGCAATCAACCAAGGCCTCTATCAACCCAATTCCATCAAGAGCAAAGGCCCAATTCAAGGCTTGAAGACCATTTGAAGAAAGTGTATAAATAGCTTAGGATTTAAGTTTTTGAGAGAGCTTTTCTTTTCGGTTTTGAATTTGCAGTTTGTAGAGAGCTCACTTTTACATTTTGGCATTGTTGTTATAATTCAAGAGAATTTGGGGAGGAGAATTGATCCCTCTTCCTCCTTGTTCTTGCTTGATTACTCTTTACTTTTCTTGCTTCGGATCTTGGGTGGAGAATTGAAGAAATTCTGTTTCAATCTCACCTTGGGATCTTATTTAATTTTACTGCACACTTGAATTTCAATTTCTGATAATTGCTTCTTCTTCTACTTTCTCTGCAATTTATATTTCCTTTACAATTGCTCTTGTTGGATCTAGGAAGGCATTGAGATCTAAACTTGGTTATCTAGTCTCTTGAGTCCTGAGATCTGGATTCCCATTTTCGATTCTCTGTTTAATGCTTTTCAAGCCCATTTACAATTCAGTTTTAGATTTGATTCAATTCAAGTTATCTTCTACTCTTCTGTTTGTTGAATTTTACTTTTCCTTGTTTAATTTCTGCAAATCCAATTCCCAATTCCCTTTACAATTCAAGCCATTTACATTTCTTGCACTTTAAGATTCTGCAATTTACATTTCTTGCGTTCTAAGTTTCGGCCATTTAATTTCTTGCTCTTGAAGATTCAGCACTTTGAATTTCAGTTCTCTTTAATTTCATGCAAATTGCCCATTCCCTTTACTTTCCATGCAATTTAAATTCTGCAAATCACAAATCTCTCAACCAAATCTTGATTCGCTTGACTAAATCAACCACTAAACTAAAATTGATCAATCCTTCAATCCCTGTGGGATCGACCTCACTCCCGTGAGTTATTATTACTT
This sequence comes from Arachis ipaensis, assembly GCF_059453495.1. NCBI lineage: Eukaryota > Viridiplantae > Streptophyta > Magnoliopsida > Fabales > Fabaceae > Arachis > Arachis ipaensis. Next base: position 49,178,119 of record NC_142439.1, on the reverse strand, counting down.
GATGCGACCCGGTGCACTTGCCGGTGAGTTTTGTGTCGGATCGTTTTCCGCACATCAATTTTTGGCGCCGTTGCCGGGGATTGATTAGATTGACAATGATTAAGTGAGGTGGTGGTCTAGATCTAGCATTTTTACTTTCTGTTTCTCTAATTTTTTACTGACACACTAACTGTTTGAATTTTTGCTTAAGCTAACTAAAATGTCACTTTAGCAATAGAGTAAAGTTTTTCTTAGTTCCTCTGGCTTGTGTGATTCTTGTGCTTTTGCTTGTTGATTATGCGAGAGAAGCAATTTTCTTCTACTAATCTTTCAAGTCCATGAACTGTTTGAAACATTGTGTCAACCAATCTTTTAACCATATTTTGGGCATGAATGTATTCAATCTTCATTTGGACTATCTGTGACTGTGCAGATCATGGAGAAAAATCCAACGAATCCCAGTCAGTATGGGAGCAGTGTCCCAACCCCAGATGACAATGCAACCCATGAAATGAAGCGTCCACTCATCACCACGAACGATGTGGCTCAATGGTTTGAAGCTTTCCCACAAGGAAACATCATCGGATGGGAAGAACTAATGAGTGAACTCCTAGCCAAGTTGAAACAACCTCATGGAATTGGTAAACCAGAGGCAGAAGTTCAACCATTCACACAAGAAAAGGGAGTGGTGGAAATTGAAGGTGTCAGTGCAGTCATAAACCAAAACAAGCAGATGCATCAACAGACTCTGCAACAACTAGAGATGATGGTCAGAAAAATCAATGAGCTGCGAACTGCCGTAGTAAATGCATACAATCTAATTCAAAATTCACATGGTTGGAATCAACATGAACAAGGTTTTGGAGTAATTGACCATGAGCAACAAAGTTATGAGCGATTACACTATCCAAACAATACCGCAAGTATGTCCCAACACAAGTCTCAAGTGATGTGTACAACCCACCCTGGAGAACTCATTCCAACTGGAGAAGAAGTGAGCATCAAAATCAAGGACAAAGGCACTTCAACTACAACAACCCCAATTTCCCAAACCTGCAAAAATGTCACCATACCAACAACAACTATTACGCACCACCACAACACCCACCATTCCAACCTCATCACACCTCACAATTTTTCCGAAACAACTATCAACAACCATCTCATTTTATACAGCCACAACCAAATCTAGGCTCTCAAAGAATCTCTAGTCTAGAGGTAATGATGGAGAATTTCATGAAAATTCAAGAGATGGCAAGACAAGATCAGGAAGCAACAAGTAGAGAGCAAGAAGCCTCAATCAGAAAACTTGAGAGGCAAATGGCACAACTGGCCAGGTACCTCGCAGAAATGGGTGAAAAGAGGGCTGAAGGAAAAGAATCACTCATCCAGGATGAACATCACAAAGCAAAACCTCACTTAGGAGGAAAACAAAGGCAACAGAAGCCTCAACTTCCATAATCAGAGGATGAAGGATGTAAAGCTAATGACAATAAAAGAGCGCTTGTTGGGAGGCAACCCAACCTGAGGTAGTTTTTTTTTTTCATAGCTATTTTAATAAAAAGGTTAAATAGTTTTATCTATATTGCAAGAAGCTAAGTTTGGTGTTGCACACCAAAACAATATAAGGAAGAATGAAGGATTCTAAGTTTGGTGTTCCACCAAAAATCCCATCATAAAACACATTCTCACTTTCTGCATAATGCTAGCTTCAAGTATTTAGATAAACTGGTTAACTATGCTGCCGTTTCCTAAGTTTCCAGTTTTGTCACTTTTGAAAAAGAAAAAGAGTTTCACATCTGGTTAGTTTGATGAACAAGAACCATTGGCAAGGTACTAAGTTTGGTGTTCCCACACCAAAGTAAGTACAAAAGCCCACAAATAAATCATGCATGCTAACCATTTTTCAAGTGCTTGGGGAACAAGCAACTTTCAATATCATTGCAGAGTGTCATACAAGCTTTTGGAAGAATTAAGCATCATCACCCAGAGAAATGAAAGAGGAATGCTAAAACCAGCAATGAGGATGATGAGGAGGAGGACAGCAAGTAGATTCCAAAAGGTTGTATTGTTCAGTGATTGTTCTATATCAGATACTGCTATGATTGAAAGTGATATAATACCCCTGCTTGTCTGCATAGTATAGCTTTTCTGTAAGTCAATAATTAAGATGCTTGATTACTCACAACACTACACTTTACACACTTGTTTGCACTCAATATTTCAAAAATGCATCACATGAAAGTTCTTTGAAAAGAAGGATTGAGGAATTGAACAATTTTGAGGCAAGCAAAAGATTAGGAGAAGTGGTGGTTCTAGTTGTATAATCATGTATTGAGGTTGCATGCTTATAAAAACTTGCATGGGAGCTCATAGGCAGGACATGAAGTTCAAAGAAGTATTGTGGAGATTCTCAAAAATTTATTGATCCAAGAAGCAGCAAACAAAACAAAAGAAAATAAAGAAAATATAAAAACAAAAAGAACATGGCCCAAGGCTCTGAGCATCAACTACTAGGCAGAAAAGAAAGAAGAAACAAAAACTCAAAGAGTTGTTATCCTAGTAAATGCTTGTGGTCGAATTGTGTCAAAGAAAGAGGCTTGAGCAAGTAAATCCTTAGGGGTGCTTTAACACCTAATACCTTAAAACCAACTGGTTTAGGAGTATTGATTGAAAGCTTATCTAAAGAGCCGCTTTGATACATGACAGTTAGAGTCAAGGCCAAAGCAAAGAAACCATAAGCTGCTTCAAGGTGATTACATATAAAGAGACCTCCATGATACCATTTGGATGAAAATCCTAAGACCTAAGACTTCCAAGATGTAGGGACTAGTAAGCACTGAGGCCCTTGCATGAGCACATGATTTAGAGTTCACCCCACTGTCACTTGATCACTTCACTCACAGGATAGTACATGTAATTTTTCAAATCCATTCTGATTGAAAGAACCTTTGAGCATAATTCCTTTCTTGCTTGGGGACAAGCAAGCTTTAAGTTTGGTGTTGTGATGACAAGTCATCTTAGCCTAGTTTCACTAGCCTTTTTCTTTTGTTTTCAATTGATTTATGCACTTTCTTGAGCCACAAGCAAGCCAATTGGGTAGATTTTCATGTTTCCTTTGATTTAATCAACCATAGATGAATTAATGCAATTTCATGGGGATTTATGCTATAATTGCCACATATTATGAAAGAATGACAAACTCATGATTTTAGTATAGTTTTGATGTGTTTGGTTGTTTGATGATAGGTGAAGAAAGCTTGGAGAAAGGTTGAAGCAAGAAGGAATGGCTAGGAGCAAGAGAGAACAAAAAAGTTTGAGCAAAAGTTTGCCTCAAACTTTAGCTCAAACTTTTGGGAGAAAAGCTTGAGCCAACATTTGCCTCAAACTTTTTGGCAAACGTTGGCATCACAAATCAACACCCTGGAGAGAAAAAGTTTGCGCCAACGTTTGCCTCAAACTTTTTGGCAAACGTTGGCGCCATCAGCAACACACCCTGGAGACAAAAAGTTTGCGCCAACGTTTGCCTCAAACTTTTTGGCAAACGTTGGCGCCATGAGTGTGCATAAGGGGGCCAACGTTTGAGCAAAAGTTTGACCCCAAACTTTAGCTCAAACGTTGGTAGCAGCAAGAATGGGGTTGCTGATGTAAAAAGTTTGAGTAAAGGTTTGCCACAAACTTTTACTCAAACTTTTACTCAAGCTTTTATAATTCCCAACCCGGTTCACTTCGGTTCTCTCTCCAACTCCAAGAGCAATCAACCAAGGCCTCTATCAACCCAATTCCATCAAGAGCAAAGGCCCAATTCAAGGCTTGAAGACCATTTGAAGAAAGTGTATAAATAGCTTAGGATTTAAGGTTTTGAGAGAGCTTTTCTTTTTGGTTTTGATTTTGCAGTTTGTAGAGAGCTCACTTTTACATTTTGGCATTGTTGTTATAATTCAAGAGAATTTGGGGAGGAGAATTGATCTCTCTTCCTCCTTGTTCTTGCTTGATTACTCTTTACTTTTCTTGCTTCGGATCTTGGGTGGAGAATTGAAGAAATTCTGTTTCAATCTTACCTTGGGATCTTGTTTAATTTTACTGCACAATTGAATTTCAATTTCTGATAATTGCTTCTTCTTCTACTTTCTCTGCAATTTACATTTCCTTCGCAATTGCTCTTGTTGGATCTAGGAAGGCATTGAGATCTAGACTTGGTTATCTAGTCTCTTGAGTCCTGAGATCTGGATTCCCATTTTTGATTCTCTGTTTAATGCTTTTCAAGCCCATTTACAATTCCGTTTTAGATCTGATTCAATTCAAGTTATCTTCTACTCTTCTGTTTGTTGAATTTTACTTTTCCTTGTTTAATTTTTGCAAATCCAATTCCCAATTCCCTTTACAATTCAAGCCATTTACATTTCTTGCACTTTAAGATTCTGCAATTTACATTTCTTGCGTTCTAAGTTTCAGCCATTTAATTTCTTGCTCTTTAAGATTCAGCACTTTGAATTTCAGTTCTCTTTAATTTCATGCAAATTGCCCATTCCCTTTACTTTCCATGCAATTTAAATTCTGCAAATCACAAATCTCTCAACCAAATCTTGATTCGCTTGACTAAATCAACCACTAAACTAAAATTGATCAATCCTTCAATCCCTGTGGGATCGACCTCACTCCCATGAGTTATTATTACTTGATGCGACCCGGTGCACTTGCCGGTGAGTTTTGTGTCGGATCGTTTTCCGCACATCAATGACTAGTCATGCCAAAGGTTGCAATGTGTTCTTAATGAAATCCGTGGTGGAACAACAAACTTAGAATTACACACTCACCCTTGAATTACTTTGGTGTGCAACACCAAACTTAGCTCCTTGCAATACAGGGAAATCTACTTAACTCTTTTATTGAAATAACTAAGAAAGGAAAACTACCTCTGGTTGAGTTGCCTCCCAACAAGCGCTCTTTTAATGTCATTAGCTTGACATGTTGCTGATGACTTTCTTCCTTTTCTTCCAGTTTGGCAAGAGGAGTAACCTCAGGGGAAAGAAGAGCCAGCTAGTATCCCCTGTCTTGGCCTCTTTCCAGCAAGCTTCCTTTTGTTATTTGCTTGATTGAACTTGCTTGTTGGATCATGGGTTGGATTGCTTATGGTTGACCTTTCCTTCTTCATGGATATGGTCAATTGCAGCTTGGTCACAATCCTCTTTTCAGTGCTCTTGTTGGTCGCCTTCACTTCTTGGATATCAAGGCTTCGGTGTTGTGTGATGGTTAGAGTGTTCTCTTCATCAAGAGCCTCTTGAATTGGTGGTTCAATGAACCCTTCTACTATGCAACCCTCTGCTTCACTTGAGTGTGGACTCCCTTGATTGACTTCCTCCCTTTCTTCTGCATGATGTTCCATTAAGTCCTTTGGGAGTGAGCCTTCAAGTTACTCTGTCACCTCAAGTAGCTTCTGTGGATATGGAATCTTGGCTCATATGCCTCTACAACCTCCTTCTTCATTGAGTTTTCACTTAGTACAAGAGCCTCTTTTTCTTGCTTTTCTAATTCCTCATTTGCACTCAACATTTGCTCTAAAAGCACGTCCATGTTTTTGAATGAAGTTTCTTGTTCTTTCCAAGATTTCTTCGTCTCCTCTTCATATCTTTCAAGCATGAACTCAAGCTTTGAGAGTCTTTGGTTCAGGGAAGTTTGTGTGGGTTGTGAATTTTGGAAGGGATTTTGTGTTGAGGCATAGTCAAGTGATGAAGAATTTTCATATGGAAAACTGGGAGGTGAGTGATAGGCGGGATGGTCATCGTCGGTCTATATTTTCTTCTTAAAGAAAGGAATTAATTCGTTATAAGCATAGCTCCAAACCAACAAACAATCCTCGCGTCAAATTAAGATTTGTGGTTTTGTGTCACAAAGAACAAAACCCTAATAAGAATTAACCGAAGTATTTGGACTCCGAGTCGTCTCCCTAGAGGGGTAAGGGGGGTTTTGGTTCATAAGAGGGCAAGAAAAGTAAATTAGGCAAGTAATTAAAGAAAACAAGATAAAGAACTCTTGGCTAAGACTTAGGTAATTGAGATCACCATCCTTGTCAACAAACCAAATATTGATAATCATGAGAGGCCAACCTATTAAGTCTACTTCCCAAAAGCTTTAAGTACGTAACATCTACTCCTAAGCTTGAAGTACATCAAATAGGTTTGATCACATCAACCCTTAAGTCCTAACCTACCTATTAATTAACTTAGTAGCAGGTTAGCATCAATGGGTATCAAATTGATCACCATGGGTTCCCAAATCACCAAATCCATTATACCCAATAACTCAAGTTTACCCAATTCCCTTAGCTTAGACCAAGAGTTGATAAAACTACTCAAAAACTAAAGAGAACATCTCGTCAAACACATAGAGTGCAATAGAAGTAAACATCGTAAATTGCAAGAATAATAAAATCTACGAACTACTAATTGCAAGGGAAGTAAATTCACAACTCAATTCATCAATAAAAAGAAACATCAACATCAAATTGCATTAAATGTAAACCAAATCCAACATGAGTTCATCATCACAAAAGAGAGAAAAATGAGAAATTAACATCATAAATAAGAGGATCAAGATGTAGAAATGAGAAATTATAAAAGAAACAAGATGAGATCAAGTAATTAAACATGGATCTAAGACAATCTAACCTAATCCTAACCTAATTCTAGAGAGAATAGGGAGCTTCTCTCTCTAGAAAACTAACTAAAGGCTCATGTTGGCTAAACTAATTACTCCCCCTTTTCTTGGACTTCAATTCTGCATGAAATAAACTCAGAAACATGTTGGATTTGGCATTAGGCTGTTCAGAAATTGCCCCCAGCGTTTTGCCTTTAAGTGGGCCACGTGAGAGTATCGGCGCGTACGCGCCAAGTGCGCGTGCGCGTCGATTGCCAAATTCTTCATCCGCGCGGACGCGTCATGTACGCGTGCGCGTCTCTATGCGAAACCACTTCTGCGTGTACGCGCCTTGTATGCATGCGCGTCCATTGGTGCATTCTCAATCTTTGTTTCTTGATGCATTCTCCACTTTGCATGCTTTTCTCCTCATTTATTCCATCCAATACTTGCCTTATGAACCTGAAATCACTCAACAAACACATCACGGCATCGAATGGAATTAAAGTGAATCAAAATCACCAATTTAAGGGCCTAAAGCATGTTTTTACACTTAAGCACAATTCAAGGGAGAATTACAAAATCATGCTATTTGATTGAATAAATGTGGGAAAAAGTGGTAAAATCCCCTAAAATAAGCACAAGATATATCACGAAATTGGGGTTTATCAAATCTCCCCACACTTAAACTAAGCATGTCCTCATGCTAAAATCAAGAAGGAAGCAAAGGGTATTAACATTTATTCAATGAAAACTAACTAAATGCAATCTATCTATATGAAACCTATCTACATGATGCAATAGTTTGGTCAAAATAAATCAATCTCCAAGAATACACATGCAAGCACAAGTGCTAAGGTATTATCAATTAAGCCAAACCACAATTGGATTGAATCATTGGAAAAGTTCACAAACTTGCAAGAAAAGATGATCATGGGTGGAAACATGTAATTGAGCGATCGAACCCTCGTCGGATGTGTATCCGCTCTAGGCACTCAAGTGTATGGGGTTGATTCACTCAATTCTCCCCTAATCATCCTTTCCAAGACTTAATTTTCATCTAACAATCAACAATTACTTTATGCATGCATACAAATATCATGAGGACTTTTCCATAGGTTGTAATGGGGCTAGGGTCAAGGTAGGATGCATATGGTCAAGTGAGCTTGAAATTCGAATCTTTGATTAACTTAAACTTCCCACCTAACCTATGACAACCTAAACAATTCTAAACAAACCTAGCTATCCATTCTTCACTTTTTAACACACTCATGCATCCTTTTTAGATTCTCACACATATGCATTGAATTTATGAAATTTTAAACTTTGGGACATTTTGTTCCCTTTTTGCTGCAAAATTTTTTCTTCTTTTTTTTTCAAGCTAAAATATATACTCAAGAACATCAATGCATATGGTTTACACATGATTAATACATGAGTATGTACCTAATTCTTGAAAATTTTTCAACAAAAACATAAACACACCTTTATCTCTACCCAATGTACCCAACTTCCCCAAAATCAAGTAATGAACACTCTCACTAGCCTAAGCTAATCAAAGATCCAAATAAGGGACATTTATTATTTTTCACTTAAGCTTGTAATGTGCTACAATTATGAACAAATAGGTTAAGCATAGGCTCAAGATTGGTTAACAATAGAAGATAAAAAGTTAGCTATTTGGGTAAGTGAGCTATTTGAACAATGGCCTCAATCATATAAATGCATGTAGACACAAAATAATGGGCATAAAGAATCAAACAAATCAAAGATTACACTCATAGGAAGAGATTAATGCACACAAGAATGAAAGTAAGTGGTCATGTATGATGTAACCACACAATTAGGCTCAAATCTCACGTGATTGTGTTCTTTGCTCAAAACATGATCCACAAGTGTATAATTCAAGAAAGTTCTAATTTTTTTTCAACCAATTGGGGTGGTGCCCTCAAAATCAATTTCTTTGAAATTTTCATCAAAACACAATTCTTATATAAAAAGGGTCAACTAGATTTTATGAATCCAAAACACTTTCTTAATCACAATCAAAGCCAAAATGCAAAACATATATATATATATATATATATATAGATAATAAAAGTCTGCAACTACTAATATAAGGGTATCCAGAATAGCAAATATGTACAGTAATCCCAAAATGATCTAAAACATAAAGTGTAAAATAAAATAAAGTACCAGAAAATAAAAATAGATGTCTGAAAGTTCACCACATAAATGCAAACACCAGTCACGAACGGTGACCTCCCCACACTTTAGAATGAAGCATCGTCCTCGATGCTATTGCCGAAGATAGGGATGGGGGTCAATAATCACACCAGGTTGTGGTTCAGGCTCAGGCTGTGGGACTGGGACTGGGTGTGGCTCTGGCTGTGGTACTGGCTCAGGCTGTGGCTATGGAGTGTCCTGCTGAACGTCCAGAGGGTGCTGAACCTCAGTGGTGACCTGTGTCTCTAGAGGTGCATCCTGAAGAGTCGGCTCCTCGTCATGCTCTTCTCCATGCTCCTCCTCTTGATCCTGTCGTCGGAGGCGAGAGAGTCTGGGAGTGGAGGTAGCTTGATGCCCTGTGATACAAATACTTGGTCGATACGGTCGAGACGTCGCATGACACGACGCTCGAGCTGCTCCATGAAGCGAAGTAGGTGCTGCACCAATAGGTAAGTAGGCTCAAGTGCTAGTGGTGGTGGTAAGGATGCTGCTGCTGCTGAAGTAGAGGGGACTCCTGCTGCTGCTGCTGATGATAAGAGCTGAGCTGCCTCCTCCACTGCTCTGTCTCGGGAACGGTGTTTGGGTGGGAGCTTCTCGGGAACGGTGTTTGGGTGGGGGCTTCTCGTGCACTCACCCATGCCATGGAATAGTAGCCTCCATGTCGTCATCATCCTCCCACAGAACATCAGCCATCTCGATCATGCTGGTGACCATTGTAGAGAATGGCAGCATGCCACGGATATGCGCACGCCACATACTCTGCCTGATCAGCTGGGGGAAGTTTACCTCCTTCCCCTCTATCACACACCCAATCAGAACTAGCATATCCATCGAAATCTCTGAGAAGTGAGTGGTGGGAAAGACATAGTGGGCGAAGATATGCTGTCAGGTCCTAGCCTCCCTTGACAGATAGGTGAAACGCATCCCCTTGGGCTTCTTGTTCCCAGAATCCATCACCCAGAGTGCGTCAGGTGTGGCAATCACGCGCTTAAGTGCCTCATAATCAAATGTCAGGCAATAGATAGCCACCTCTGCCTGCTTATAGGCGCAGGTGTCATCTGGATGATGGCGGCAAAGCAGTGCATCCCTAATAGCAGCCTCAGTGATCATAATCTCTCTACCCCGCAGCTGAACTGAATCGAGAGTGGGACGAAAGAAGTTGCAATAAAATTCTTTCACCCATGAAGTGTTTACCCTCCTCAAATCTCTGTCAACAAAGTCCAATCCTAACTCCAGAATGCGGGTGTTAATGGCACGCCTCACATCATTGGGAAGGAGCAGTTTCTTTTCAATGTTTAGATTCTTCTTTTGGAAATTGGAGAAGCGAAGCTCACAGTAGAGGTTTGGGAATTTGATTGGGTCAGTGGGTGGCAGCAGCTGATTTTCCTTATCCTCTTCATTCAATGGATTCTTAGCATAGTTTGCATAAGGTGAAGTGGTAGATGTTTTAGAGCACTTTCTCTTTTTAGAAGTAGTGGATATAGCTTTTTCTTTGTTTGACATCTTGAAAAACAGAGATGATACAATATAAGCAACAAGCCAAGCAGATATAAAGTACTCAAAGCAAAGCATATTCATGAAGTGAATAAAGAAAAGAGATTTCTTGGAATGCAAGCAATAGAATTTAGAATTCAAATCAAGTTCCAAACCAAGAATTCAAACCACATTTGCACATTACTTGTTTACTAAGCCTAGGATACACCATATCCAAAAGAATGATCAAAAGAGTTAAGTTGAAAACCAAAAGAAGTTAGTTGGTTAAAACAAATTTGAGTTAGAAATCAGTTTGAAAATCAGTGATATGGTGGTTACCGGCTAAATTCAAAAGGGAATGTACAAAGTAGGGATGTAAGCACACTCATAATCATGAAATGCATCAAGTCATTAATGATGAAATATACTATTGCTAGAAAGCAACTAATATGAAAACAAGTCATCCATCAATGTGACGATCACTAATGGTGTTGGTGAAATAAAAACCTTGAGAATCAAATAAATCAAACAACAATTAACACCAATTCCAACAATGCATACAAGAAACAAGTTCAAATAAGAATGGAAAACCTCATGATCCATGTGACTTAATGAGATTAGGTATGGATATAATGAATCAATTAGTCACATAGATTAAAAACTTTCAAACTTGTGTGTTTATGCAAAAGAGGCGCAAAATTTCAAGAGAGCTTCAAGTTATGGTCAGTTTGAAAACTTACATGATCATGCAATCCATATAAGCAATTTAGCATTGCAAGCAAGCAAAGAGTATTAGAAGCATGACCAAAACCTGTAAATATGCCCTTGAGGAGTTTCCAAAACCATTTAGGTGACAAAATTCTATTTGACACAGAAATCATCAAATAGAGGTTTGTTACATCCATCAAAATAATGTCATTTCATGAAATATGGTTAGGAAAAATCCGACAGCATTTCAGCAGTACATTGGCTATTTTCCAAATTCAAACAGTCAAATCAATTTCATATGAATTCATTAAGAATCAAAAGCATAAAATTATGTATGAGTACATATGAGTGGAACAATTAAGCCAATAGTTCAGTTGCAGACATCAGAAAACAAATTAAACCAAAATAGCATGCTACAAACAGGCAGCAGCATCAACAAATCAAATGAGCACAAAGCAATTTCACACAGCAGCAAAAATGCAAACAAACCTAAATCCACTACTCAGCTCAGATTCGCTAACCACCTAATTATACTAAACTAATTAACTAATCTAAATATACAAGCTAAACATAATAATCTAAACAAAATTAATCAAACGAAATTAAAATGAATGAAAAAAAAGTGGAACTTGGAAGCAGGGGAGTTGGAACAGAGGACGGGAAAGAAGAGTGGAAAGGAGTGAACCGGCCAAAGCAGAGCGGCGGTCTGGTGGCACAGTGGAGCTTGCGCCGGCGACTATGGGGGTCGCTGCGGTGAAGGCGGTGACGGAGCACAAGCGAAGTGAGAGAGAACAGAGAGGAGGGGATCAAGTGAGAGAGAGGGAGAGCGAGGAAGGGGGCGTGTGGCGACGGCAGCGGCGATGGTCGCGGGACGCTGGCCGGAGGATGGCCGGTTGCTGGGAGATTGTAGTTTGAAGGTTGGAAATGGAGGGAGAATAAGGAAAGACTTTGGGGAAGAGAAGGGAGTTGGGGGCGCGACTGCGCTAGGGCTTTCATGTCCCTGGTTAAATGAGATTTTTGAATCCACGCGGCGTGCACCGTGCGCGTCCGCGTGGGTGGGAAAATTAAGGATTGGCGCGGAAGCGCCATCCGCGCTTACGCATAGATTGAAGGATTGGCAATGGGCGCGGACGCGTACGGTGCGCCTCCGTGCGGTTGAGCTGGGCCAGAGGCACAAAGGGGGCCCAAAGTTGGCACAACTCTCGGGTCCTTTGGCATGGGTGATGCTAAAATGCATTGACGCCCGCACGCACTGTGCGCATTCGCGTGGATGGCTTGAGCTTATGAAATGGGCGCGGAGGCGCCAGGTGCGCCAACCCGTGGGTAAAGAAAGACGAAGGGGCGCGGATGCGTACAGCGTGCGTCCGCATCTATTGAGGCACAGAGTTGGCGCAAAAGTGGCACAACTCTTTGGTCCTTGGCCCAGAAAATTTAAATGCGCGTGGGTGGGGTTTTTTTTTCATGAGCATCAGAAAGAGCTAATAATCCTCCTAATCTCCTCTAAGAATCTAAAACCAGCTAAGATGAAAAATTAAACATATTTTTGAAATTTTGGGGATTTTTCAAATAAATTGAGGAAACTTGTAATCCAAGCAAAAACTCAAATTCAAAGAATAATCCCTAATTAAAGCATAGAATGTATAAATATCTTTGCAAGCAAAGCAAAATATACTAAGAAGTAAAGAAATTATATACAATGGAACTCAATTCATTCATTCATTAAATCTACTAGAGAATGGAAAGAGTTTACCATGGTGGGGTGTCTCCCACCAAGCACTTTTAGTTTATGTCCTTAAGTTGGATATTTGGGAGGCTCCTTGTCAAGGTGGCTTATGTTTGTATCCATCCTTGAACCTCCAAGAGTGCTTGTCCTTTAGTCGGTTGTCAGAGATTCCAACCATCTTCACCAAGCTTGAGTGAAGTTCTCTCCAAGATATGAGCTCCCAAAATTGATTGCCATGATGTGATCCAGGATCCCATATTTTGTCCTCGCACCCATCTTCTAGTTGATTGCCCTGACTTTGTTCGGGTGACAAGAAAGCAGAATTCTCATGAAACAACCAAACTATCCTCCTCGACCCATTTAATTGAGCATTAGTCCAACCTTTGCTCCTTGAAGCTTCAACCATAATGAGCCTAGACTTACAACACCAACCACTTAACATCCTCCTTTTCTGCTTAATTCCATAAAGCGCCCTAAGTTGGCCATCCGTTTCAAGCAAACTAAACTCAAGTGGGATAATAAAGTTGAGAGTTAGAAGTTTTACCCACTCAAGCGAAGGATTGGATGGCGAACTAGGTGGAGGAGTTTCCAATGATCTTGATAAAGCACACTCTACTCCCGTCCATCCCAATCTAGAGGCTTCCACCACTTGGCAAGATTTTTCAAGTTTCTCCTCTTGCCAAGCTTCCTCAAGTCACATTATTCTTCACCAATTTCTTCTATCTCTTCCTCATCACTCTCATCATAGATAGGAGGTCTAGTGAAGTCTACCTCATCATCAAGTCTAAGAATTTTGGGGAAGGACTCTTCAAACACAAAAGGATCATATGTTAATGTGGAATCATCATAGATAGGAGGGCCTATTGCTTGGAACACTTCTTCCAGTTCTTCACTCACAATAGGTCTTGGGGGTTGCACATCCTCCTCAACCTTGTATTCTAGTCCACTAGGAGAAGGCTCAACAAGGTCGTCAAGGGGATTGATCAATGTGGGCAAAAAATCATTAGTGATGGAGTCCACTTCTTGATCAATTGCCTTCGACTCTCAGTTTACTTCCGCAACTTTACTCTCCTTTCTAACATCTCTTCTAAACTCCTTGGAAGAGGGCTCTTCAACTTGAGATTCCTTAATGTGCTCAACATATCCCAAACATCCACCCACTACTTCCTTTTGTTCGCTAATCTCTACCTTCTTCTCTTGTTGTACTTCTTGCTTCAACTCTTCTTCCTCACCATAGAGCTTCAAGTTCACTCCCTCACTAGGCTCCTTGATTGTTTCTCCACATTCATCAATAGGGGTACTTAAGGTACATGAGCTTAGGTAGGATGTTAGGTGACTCACGACTTCTACTATGCCAGCCATCCTCGCTCTTAGCTCATTAAATTTAGTTTCATCCTCCTCTTGTCGCCTTAAGATACGAGATTCAAGGTCTCTCAGTTCTAACATGAAGGCTTCATCGAGAGGTGGTGGTGGAAGATAAGGCTCATTGTTTGAGGGAAGATTGTTAATGTTAGGAGGTGGTTCATATTGGTGGAATTCTTGAGGTGGTGTGTGTGGAATTTGTGGTTCTTAGAAGTATTGGTATTGGGATGGTGGTTGTTCTAGATGTGGTTCATATGGTGGTTGATATGGTGGGTATGGGTTATGGTCATATGAAGGTGAATGGTGGTGTGAGGCATGTGAGTATAGTGTAGGGCTATATTGAGGAGTGAGATTATATACATATGATGATTGTGGTTGACAACCACAATGAGGATCATCACACACATTGGATTGATACACATTAGGATCAGGATTATACCCATAAAGTTCGTAGGAGGTTGTTGCCATGAAGGTTGTTCATAAGCTTGAGGTTCCTGCCATCCTTGCTTTCCAAATCATTGATGTATATCCTCATTAGGGCTTCTATTTCCTACAACATAGTTTGAACTACACTCATAGCCAAAAGGATGAGAATTCATAGTGAAGGAGAAAATAAAAACAAATATTAATAAGAAACAAAGAAAACAAAATCCTAAACTAGCAAAAACTAGCAAACAAACCAAAATTCAAGCTATTCACAATATATACAATAGCCAATAACATAGCACCATTTTGTTCCCCGGCAACAGCGCCATTTAATTTGATAAGCGCGATGGTCATCGTCGGTCTAGATTTTCTTCTTAAAGAAAGGAATTATTTCGTTATAAGCATAGCTCCAAACCGACAAACAATCCTCGCGTCAAATTAAGATTTGTGGTTTTGTGTCACAAAGAACAAACCCCTAATAAGAATTAACTGAAGTATTTGGACTCCGGGTCATCTCCCTAGGATACAATGAAATGCTCAATTATTGGCTATAAAGGGGTAAGGGGGGTTTTGGTTCATAAGAGGGCAAGAAAAGTAAATTAGGTAAGTATTTAAAGAAAATAAGATAAAGAAATCTTGGCTAAGACTTTGGTAATTGAGATCACCATCCTTGTCAGCAAACCAAATATTGATAATCATGAGAGGCCAACCTATTAAGTCTACTTCCCAAAAGCTTTAAGTACGTAACATTTACTCCTAAGCTTGAAGTACATCAAATAGGTTTAATCACATCAACCCTTAAGTCCTAACCTACTACTAATTAAATTAGTAGCGGGTTAGCGTCGTTGGGTATCAAATTGATCACCGTGGATTCCCAAATCACCAAATCCATTATACCCAATAACTCAAGTTTACCCAACTCCCTTAGCTTAGAACAATATTTGATAAAATTACTCAAAAACTAAAGAGAACATTTTGTCAAACACATAGAGTGCAATAGAAGAAAACATCATAAATTGCAAGAATAATAAGATCTACCAACTACTAATTGCAAGGAAAGTAAATTCACAACTCAATTCATCAATAAAAATAAACATCAACATCAAATTGCGTTAAATGTAAACCAAATCCAACATGAGTTCATCATCACAAAAGAGAGCAAAATGAGAAATTAACATCACAAATAAGAGGATCCAGATGTAGAAATAAGAAATTATAAAAGAAACAATATGAGATCATGTAATTAAACATGGATCTAAGACAATCTAACCTAATCCTAACCTAATTCTAGAGAGAAGAGGGATCTTCTCTCTCTAGAAAACTAACTAAAGGCTCATGTTGGCTAAACTAATTACTCCCCCTTTGCTTGGACTTCAATTCTGCATGAAATGCACTCAGAAACAAGTTGGATTTAGGCCACGTGAGAGTATCGGCGCGTACGCGCCATGTGTGCGTGCGCGTCGATTGGCAAATTCTTCATCCGCGCAGACGCGTCATGTACGCGTGCGCGTCTCTATGTGAAACCACTTCTGCGCGTACGCGCCTTGTATGCATGCTCGTCCGTTGGTGCATTCACAATCTTTGTTTCTTCATGCATTCTCCACTTTGCATGCTTTCCTCCTCATTTCTTCCATCCAATACTTACCTTATGAACCTGAAATCACTCAACAAACACATCAAGGCATTGAATGGAATTAAAGTGAATCAAAATCACCAATTTAAGGGCCTAAAAAGCATGTTTTTACACTTAAGCACAATTCAAGGGAGAATTATAAAACCATGCTATTTCATTGAATAAATGTGGGAAAAGGTGGTAAAATTCCCTAAAATAAGAACAATATAAATCACAAAATTGGGGTTTATCAATGAAGTTGGACAATTTTTCATAAATGAATTGAAGGTACGCTCAAGTGATGATGGCTCTCAATAAGTGGAGTATGGACTATTGAATACTCTTTGATTTTGATCCTCCCACCCACAACTTGAGTAATTGTTGAATTCATCAAAGTATAGATCATTTTGTGTTCCTGGGAGGTATCTCATTTCAATAAATTGTTCACACCCCATCATTCCTTGTTGATATTTGATGAGCAGATAATTTATACGCTTTTTGGCATTATTTTTACATAGTTTTTAGTATGATTTAGTTAGTTTTTAATATATTTTTATTAGTTTTTAATTAAAAATCACATTTTTGGACTTTACTATGAGTTTTTGTGTTTTTCTGTGATTTCAGGTATTTTCTGGCTGAAATTGAGGGACTTGAGCAAAAATCATATTCAGAGGTTGAAGAAGGACTGTAGATGCTGTTGGATTCTAACCTCCCTGCACTCAAAGTAGATTTTCTGGAGCTACAAAACTCCAAATGGTGCGCTCTTAATTGCGTTGGAAAGTAGACATTCAGGGCTTTCCAGAAATATATAATAGTCCATACTTTACTTGCGTTTAGATGACGCAAACTGGCGTTCAACGCCAGTTTCATGCTGCATTCTAGAGTTAAACGCCAGAAACAGGTTGCAAAGTGGAGTTAAACGCCAGAAATAGGTTACAAACTGGCGTTCAACTCCAAGAGAAGCCTCTACACGTGTAAAGCTCAATGCTCAGTCCAAGCACACACCAAGCGGGCCCCAGAAGTGGATTTCTGCATCATTTACTCATTTCTGTAAACCCTAGTAACTAGTTTAGTATGAATAGAACTTTTTACTATTGTATTTACATCTTTTGTTCATCTTGGGATGTTTAGTTCTTAGATCATGGGGGCTGGCCTCTCGGCCATGCCTGGACCTTGTTCTTATGTATTTTCAATGGTAGAGTTTCTACACACCATAGATTAAGGTGTGGAGCTCTGCTGTTCCTCATGAATTAATGCAAAGTACTATTGTTTTTCTATTCAATTCAAGCTTATTCCTATTCTAAGATATTTATTTGCTCCCAAGAACATGATGAATGTGATGATTATGTGATGCTCATCACCATTCTCACCTATGAACGCGTGCTTGACAACAACTTCCGTTCTACATGAAGATGAGATAGAATGAATATCTCTTAGATATCTAATACAGGGGACCGAGTCCGAGATATTAAAATCTTTGTGGTGTAAGTTAGAATCCATGGACGGCCATTCTTGAGATCCGGAAAGTCTAAACCTTGTCTGTGGTATTCCAAGTAGGATATGGGAAGGGATGGCTGTGACGAGCTTCAAACTCGCGAGTACTGGGCGTAGTGATGGACGCAAAAGGATAGTAAATCCTATTCCAGTATGATCGAGAACCGACAGATGATTAGCCATGCAGTGACAGCGCATTGGACCATTTTCACAGAGAGGATGGGATGTATCCATTGACAACGGTGATGCCCTACATACAGCTTACCATGGAAGGGAGTAGGAATGATTGGATGAAGACAGTAGGAAAGCAGAGGTTTGGGAGGAACGAAAGCATCTCTATACGCTTATCTGAAATTCTCACCAATGAATTACATAAGTATCTCTATCTTAGTTTATATTCTATTTATGTTTTTATTGTCAATTCACCATAACCATTTGAATCCGCCTGACTGAGATTTACAAGGTGACCATAGCTTGCTTCAAGCCGACAATCTCCATGGGATCGACCCTTACTCACGTAAGGTTTATTACTTGGACGACCCAGTGCACTTGCTGGTTAGTTGTACGAAGTTGTGACAAAGTGTGATTCACGTTTGAGAGCACCAAGTCTTTGGCGCCATTGTTGATGATCGCAATTTCGCATACCAAGTTTTTGGCGCCGTTGCCGGGGAGGGGACGAACAACAATTTCACATTTTTTCTAGTAACATCAGTGCCAAGTTTTTGGTCCGGCAACAAAACCAAGTTTTTGGCGCCGTTGCCGAGGATTGTTCGAGTTTGGACAACTGACGGTTCATCTTGTTGCTCAGATTAGGTAAATTTATTTTAATTTTAATCTTTTCATTTTTATTATTCTTATTTTCGAAAAAATATAATAAAAAATTAAATTATTCTATGGCTTCAGAATTTAAGAAAAAAAAGAAGGAATTCTAGAGTTTCATGAAGCATGTTGAAGCCTGGCTGGCTGCAAAGCCATGTCTAATTCATTTGGACTGAGGCTTCCACTTATCAGCATAGAATGAAGTTGGATGAAGTATTAGCTGTTGTATGTTTGATTTGTATCTGCTAAAGCTTGGCTGGCCATTGGCCATGTCTAGTATTTTGGACCGGAGCTTTCACTGAAAGCTTGGCTGGCTAGTAAGGCATGTCTAATTCCTGGAATAGAGCTTTAGACTAACAGTGCAAGATTCCTGGAATTCCTATTAAAAAATTTTGAAATCCTTATTTTTCCTTTTCCAATTAAATTTTCGAAAAATATACAAAAAATATTTAATAAAATCATAAAACCAAAAATAATTTTGTGCTTCTTGTTTGAGTCTTGTGTCACATTGTAAGTTTGGTGTCAATTGCATAATTTCGAAAATCCATGCATTGCATTCTTCATGATCTTCAAGTTGTTCTTGGTAAGTCTTCTTGTTTGATCTTTAAAATTTCTTGTTTTGTGTCTTTTCTTGTTTCTCATATGCATATTTGAATTATCAATGTCTCAACATTGAAAATTTCTATGTTTGGTGTCTTGCATGTTTCTCTTTTCTTAAAAATTTTCAAAAATAAGTTCTTGGTGTTCATCTTGACATTCAAAGTGTTCTTGCATGCATCATTTGTTTTGATCCAAAACTTTCATGCATTGAGTCTTTTTATTGTTTTTCTCTCTCATCGTTAAAAATACAAAAATCAAAAAAATATCTTTCCCTTATTTCACTCATAAATTTCGAAAATTTGAGTTGACTTTTTCAAAACTTTTTAAAATTTAGTTGTTTCTTATGAGTCAAATCAAATTTTCAATTTAAAAATTCTATCTTTTTCAAATCTTTTTCAAAAATAAAATCTTTTTCATTTTTTTCTCATTTTTTTGAAAATTTCAATTTGATTTTCAAAAATCTTTTTCTTATTTTGTTTCATAATTTCAAAATCTTTACTAACAATTAATGTGATTGATTCAATTATTTTAAAGTTTGTTACCTGCCTATTAAGAAAGGTTATATCTTTAAATTTTAAATCATATCTTTTTAGTTTCTTGTTAGTCAAGTAATCAACTTTAATTTTCAAAATCAAATCTTTTTAAATTTCTTTTTCAAATCTTTTTCAAAATAAGTTTCAATCACATCTTTTTCAAAATCAATTTCAAATTCTTTTCTAACTTCTTTTTTAACTTCTTATCTTTTCAAAAATTGATTTTCAAATCTTTTTCAATTAACTACTTGACTTTTTGATTGGTTTTAAAAGTTTACTATTTCAATCATATCTTTTTCAAAACTACCTAACTATTTCTCTCTCTAATTTTTGAAAATCCCTTCCCTCTTTTTCAAAATACATTTTAATTTAACTAATTGTTTTAAACTTTAATTTAATTTCATTTCATTTTTCTTTTTGATTTTCGAATTATAACTTTGATTTTAAATTAAAAACAAAAATATTTTTTCTTTTCTTTTATTTAATTTTCGAATTCCCTCACCTCTCATCTCCTTCTAATTATTTATTCATCTACTAACACTTCTCTTTCACTCAAGAATTCGAACCTACTCCTCTCCCTTGTGTTTGGATTCTTACCTTTTTCTTTTCTTCTCTTCTACTCACATAAAGGAACCTCTCCACTGTGGCAAAGAGGATCCCAATTATTTTCTGTTCCCTTCTTCTTCATATGAGCAGGAAGGGTTGTCAATTTAGAAGGGTTGTCACAAAAATTAAAATTAAAATACTAGGAGTATGAATCCCAGGTCGTCTCCCAACGAGTTGTAGAAAGGTGTGCTATTTTATTAATCAGATATTTTGAAAAAGAGTTTGAGTTGAATAAACAGGAAATTAAATTGGGGAAATTAAGTAATTTAAATAAAAGCCTTGACTGGGAGTAGATTAGTTGGAAGCCCTATTCTTGTTGCAGTGCTCTCAAGATTAATTGATAATTGAAGGTTGTTCTGTTTAGTTATCCCTTACTAGGTAAGGGAAAGTCAAACAAGTTGGAATGCTGTTTCTATTAACAAGTCCCAATCCGCTTACTTGGAAGGATTGGCGTTAGTGACTAGATGGCAATCCAACAATAAACCCAATTACAATTTCTCTTTTGAGCATTCCAACTCAAGGGTTCCTTTCAATCAACTCCCCATCAAGTTAGGGAACTACTCGCTCATTGTGAATGTAGAACTCATAACACAGGAAAGGGAATTAAAGAAAGACATGATAAATAAGACTCAAAGGAATCAATTAAAAATAAAAGTAACTCTTGTATTAATAAATTCTAAAATAATTCAATAGTAAAATTGAGTAAATTAAAGGACATGGAAGAGTAAAGCCAAGTAAAGAAAACGAACTAGAATGATGAAGTCTTGATGAGGTAATAACTCTTCTCAATATCCCAATGCAAAGAGCAATAGAAATAAAAAAATCCTATGAACTATGAATGTGTAGAGAGAAAACCTAGAGGAGGAAAAAAACTAGATCTCCCAACTAAAACTGTGTAGAATGAATGTTGTAATTGGTTTCTTCATGTCCTCTGGATCTAGTTTGCTTTTTCGGGCCGAAAACTGGGTCAAAACAGGGCCTAAATCGCCCCCAGCGAATTCTGTAGATTATGCAGATCGCGCATGTCACGTGATCGCGTCATTCATGCGGATGCGTCATGTGGCGTTTTGCTTTGCCACGCGGGCGCGTCGTCCACGCCTCCGCGTCACTTGTGCTATTCCAATCCGCGCGGTCGCGTGAGCCGTGCAGCCGCATCACTTCTCGCTGGTCATCTCCTTAATTTCTTGTGTTCCTTCCATTTTTGCAAGCTTCCTTTCCAATCTCCAACTCATTCATGCCCTATAAAGCCTGAAACACTTAACACACAGATCACGGTATCAAATGGAATAAAAGAGAATTAAAATACATAATTAAAAGTCTCTAGAAAGCAAGTTTTCAATTATGTAATAATTTTAGGAAGGAAATATAAATGCATGCTAATCATATGAATAAGTGGGTAAAGATCATGATAAAGCCACACAATTAAACACATTATAAACCATAAAATAGTGGTTTATCAACCTCCCCACACTTAAACATTAGCATGTCCTCATGCTTAGTTGAAGGAGATAAAACAAATGAGTAGGAACATGTAAAAACTCATGCAATGCAATGCAACCTATATATGTGAATGCAACCATATGATTCTTGTCTACTTGATCAATAGTAAATAAGCTCTTCAAAAAAATAACAAATCAAATTCCGCTAATTCAATTCTTATACAGTGATAACAGATAAAAGTGCAAGAAGATAACTCATGAAAGCAGGGAACATCAAAATTCAAGCATTGAACCCTCACTGATGATGTATGTACGCTCTAATATCTCTAGTGTATAGGGCAATCACTCTATTCTTCTCTAATCATGCTCTCTAATTTTTGTTCTTCTCCTAACCAATCAACAACATTTAATATACCAATGCAAACATCATGAGGTCTTTCCAAGGTTGTAATGGGGCCAAGGTAAGGGTAAGGATACACATATGGCTAAGTAAGCTTATCAACTAAATCTTTAATTAACCCAAGCTTTAACATAACATATATATATTCTATATAGCTTTAGAATTCATACCTAGCTACCCATAATTTCCTTTTCACATTCCATACTCATGTATCAACTTTTTATCTTAATTTTATCATACATGCATTGATCTTTGAATTCTTAACTTTACATTTGGGTAATTTTGTCCCCTTATTTATTTATTGAATATTTTTTTTTCATAAGCATAAAAA
The DNA here is from genome assembly GCF_059453495.1 of Arachis ipaensis. NCBI lineage: Eukaryota > Viridiplantae > Streptophyta > Magnoliopsida > Fabales > Fabaceae > Arachis > Arachis ipaensis. The sequence continues at coordinate 49,155,752 of NC_142439.1, read as the reverse complement.
TAAACATAGCTTATCAATTCACATAGATTTTTAAATTTTTTTTTATAGTTTAACATGAGTAGGTTTCCAAATTTCCATTATATTATCATTACACATTCCCTTATTATCTTTTGTTCCCACAATTTCCCATACTTAATTAGCACACACAATTCTATCTTAAGCTAACCAAAGATTCAGTTTGGGATATATAATTGTTTTTCCGCTTAAGGCTAGTAATGTGGAAAAATATAGAACAAATGGGATTCAAAGGCTCAAAGTGGCAAACAAAGGTAATTGAAAGGGTAGGCTTAATTTGGATAAGTGAGCTAAACAATTAATGGCCTCAATCATATGCAAACATATAAATATAATAAATATTGGACATATAGGATGAAACAAAATATAGATTACAATCATAGAGAAGTAAACACACAAGAATAAAATAATTATGGTTAAATAATGTAACCATCCATAGATTACAATCATAGAGAAGTAAATCTCACAGGTTGTGTTCTTTAGCTCAAAAATCATGTTCCAAATACAACTTCAAGCAAATTTAACATAAAAATTTTAATTAAAATTAGTGAAATTTTGTTCCAAAAATAAAGTCTTAGAAGAAACTTATTGTCTTTTCAATCAAGTAGAACATGCATGCAACTAATCTATTACTATGCAATTCATCCTATTCTATAAAAGAAAAACTAACTAAATATCCTAATTTATTGGTGTTTAGGGAAGAGAAATTACCTCCGAAAGTCAGGTACTGACCGACCTCCCCACACTTAAGGCTTTGCACCGTCCTCAGTGCCATCTGTCAGGAACAGGAGTGGGCTGGTAGCAGTATCTCCACAGTCGGGACCATCATGGCTCCCCTGTGCTGGTAAAGAAAGTGGAGTCTGGGGTGTCTGAGTCCTTGAATTTTCCCATGATCAGCTCCTTGAGGTATGTGAATCGGCGCTTGTTATGGCGCTCTCTCATCTTAGCTTTGTGTTCCTGCCGATCCAACCTTTCGAGTATCTGATGGAGTAGTTGGTCTGTGGTAGGTGCTTGTGGTGTTGAAGGAGGAATGTCTGCAGCCGGTTCAATAGGCTGGCTTGTAGTGGCTGCTGAGGGTCTGATATATTTCCCATTAGGGACATATTGATCATCTCATGGAAGTATGGCTTTGGTGTCCCCAGCTCTAAAGGAGACTCCGGCTGCAGAGACAAGATCTGAGACCAAGGCAGGAAAAGGTAAGTTGTTCGCAATTTGTACGTGTCCCATGGCATTCCGGATGTGTCTTGGTAGGTTCAGAGGTTGGTCTGTAAGGATGCACCATATTAGAACGGCCATGTCCGCAGTGAAGGAGGACTCGTGAGTGCTCGGAAAGACGTAATGGGACATGATCTATGCCCATACGCGAGCCTCCATGGTAAGTGCTGAAGCCGATATTCCCTTAGGGCGGGTATGATGGTATTCGTAGATCCAACGGCTGCCAGGTAGTGCGATAACTCTAAGAACGGCGTCCCAGTCAAATTGGTACATCTGGCGCTTGAGTATGGCTTCTTGAAAGGCGTCCAATCCTTCTAGAACATGGGGAAGACCTAAAGCTTTTGGAATGGCCTCTTCTGTAATTAGGACTTGCTTCTGACGGACAAAGACAGACTTCAGGGTTGGCAGGTGAAAGTTGGAGTAGAACTCGACTACCCAAGAAAGAATGATCTGCCTCGGCTGTCTCTGTAGGAAACCCCATTGTCTTTGTGCAATTTGCGGCTCAACAAAGGTAGCAATGTGGTTTGGGAGGAGAAGAAGGTATTCGTTGTTGTAGCTCCTTTCTGCCACAGTAGCGATTGGAAAATCGTGCAGTGTCCTTTGCTAGGAAGGCTTTTTTTTTATCATCAACCTTTATAATCCTCTTAAGTCTCTTTGTTGAGGTTTTAACCGCAGTTGAAGAGGGTTCTGCCACTAATGCTCTTTTTGTTCCTCTTCTTGCTGTTGATTTGGGAGTAGCTTTCTCTTTTCCTTTCTTGGTGGCCATTCTGAAAAAGGGAAGAGAAAGTAAATTAAATTCAAAGAGATAGAGCAAGGAAGAGAACGGAAAAGGATGGTTATGAATGCACATTTAAAGGTAAATGATGATAACACATGGTCTCTGATGGAGAAACTTATGATCCTGAGAATCCTACAATGGAAAAGGTGAATTACATGGGAGAATCCTATGGAAACACCTATAATCCTTCATGGAGGAATCATCCAAATTTCTCATGGAAGGACCAACAGAAGCCTAATCAAGGCTTCAATAATAATAATGGTGGGAGAGCACGGTTTGGCAATAACAAACCTTTTCCATCATCTTCTCAGCAACAGACAGAGAATTCTAAGCAGAGCCACTCTGACTTAACAACTGTAGTCTCTGATCTATCTAAGACCACTCTCAGTTTCATGACTGAAATAAGGTCCTCCATTAGAAATTTGGAGGCACACGTGGGTCAGCTGAGTAAGAATGTTACTGAAGTCCTTCCTAGTACTCTCCCAAGCAATACAGAAGAGAATTCAAAAAGAGAGTGCAAGGCCATAAATATAACCAACATCGCTGAATGCATGGAGGAGGGAAAGGCAGTAATTTCCAGTGAGGAAGACCTCAATGGACGTCTACTGGCCTCCAAGGAGTTCCTTAATGAGGAACCAAAGGAATCTGAGGCTCATACAGAGACTATAGAGATTCCACTGAACTTACTGTTGCCATTCATGAGCTCTGATGAATATTCTTCCTCTGAATAGGAAGAAGATATTGCTGAAGAGCAAGTTGCACAATATCTAGGAGCAATCATGAAGTTAAATGCCAAGCTATTTGGTAATGAGACTTGGGGGATGAACCCCCATTGCTTATCAATGAACTAAATGATCTTGTTCAACTAAAATTACCTCAGAAGAAACAGGATCCTGAAATGTTCTTAATACCTTATACCATAGGCACCATGACCTTTGAGAAGGCTCTGTGTGACCTGGGGTCAGGGATAAATCTCATGCCCCTCTCTATAATGGAGGAACTAGGGATCTTTGAGGTGCAAGCTGCAAGAATCTCACTAGAGATGGCAGATAATTTAAGGACACAGGCTTATGGACTTGTAGAGGATGTCTTAGTGAAGGTTGAAGGCCTGTACATCCCTGCTGATTTCATAATCCTAGACACTGGGAAGGAGGAGGATGAATCCATCATCCTTAGAAGATCCTACCTAGCCACAGCAAGAGCTGTGATTGATGTGGACAGAGGAGACTTAGTCCTTCAATTGAATGAGGACTACCTTGGGTTTAAAGCTCAAGGATCTTCTTCTGAAACCATGGAGAGGAAGCATGAAAAGCTTCTCTCAATACATAGTCAAATAGAGCTCCCACACTAAACTTCTAAGTTTGGTGTTGGGAGGCCACCACTAAGCTCTGAGTCTCTGTGAAGTTCTCTTAGAGCTCACTGTCAAGCTATTGACATTAAAGAAGCGCTTGTTGGGAGGCAACCCAATGTTATTTAATTATATTTATTTATTTATTTTCCATTTCTATTTTATGTTTTCTTTAGGTTGATGATCATGTGAAGTCACAAAAACAACTGAAACATCAAAAACAGAATAAAAAACAGCATTAAAAATAGCACACCCTGGAGGACAGACTTATTGGCGTTTAAACACTAGTAAGGATAGCAGAATGGGCGTTTAACGCCCAGCCTGGCAGCATTCTGGGTGTTAAAAGCCAGAATAGGCAGCACTCTGGGCGTTTAACACCAAAAAGGGCTGTCTGGCATCTGGCTGGTGTTTAACGCCAGAAATGGGCAGTAGACTGGCGTTTAAGGCCATGAAAGGTAGCAGAGCTGGCGTTAAACGCCATGATTGGAACAGAATGAGCGTTTGAATGCCAGGATGGTGCAAGGACTCAAATTCCTTGACACCTCAGGATCTGTGGACCCCACAGGATCCCCACCTACCCCACCTCTTCTTCTCTCCTCTTCACACCTTTTCATAACACTCTTCCCTAAACACCATTGACAAATCCCATCAAAACCTCTTCCCCAAATACCCTTCACCTATCAAATCTTACCCTCTTTCCCATATTCTCTTCACCACTCACATCCATCCATCATTAAACCCCAACTACCTCACCATTCAAATTCAAACCATTTCCCTCCCAAACCCACCCACACATGGCCGAATACCCTCTCTCCCTTACCCTATAAATACCCCTCCTTACCACCTTCATCTTTCCACAACATACACACTACTACCCCCTTGGCCGAACCCTCTCCTAACCTCCATCTCCTCCACTTCTTCTTCTTCTACTCCTTTCTTTCTTCTTCTTTTGCTCAAGGACGAGCAAACCTTCTAAGTTTGGTGTGGGAAAAGCTAAAGCTTTTTGTTTTTCTATAACCATCAATGGCACCTAAGGCCGGAGAAACCTCTAGAAAGATGAAAGGGAAGACAATTGCTTCCACCTCTGAGTCATGGGAGATGAAGAGATTCATGTCAAAAGTCCATCAAGACCACTTCTATGAAGTTCTGGCCAAGAAAAAGGTGATCCCCGAGGTCCCCTTCAAGCTCAAAAAGAGTGAATATCCGGAGATCCGACATGAAGTTCGAAGAAGAGGTTGGAAAATCCTCACCAACCCCATTCAACAAGTCGGGATCTTAATGGTTCAAGAGTTCTATGCCAATACATGGATCACTAAGAACCATGACGAAATTGTGAACCCGAACCCAAAGAATTGGCTCACAATGGTTCGGGGGAACTACTTGGATTTTAGTTCAGAAAATGTGAGGTTAGCATTTAACTTGCCAATGATGCAAGGAGACCTCACCCTTTCACTAGAAGGGTCAACTTTGATCAAAGGTTAGACCAAGTCCTTAGGGACATTTGTGTGGAAGGCGCTCAATGGAAGAGAGATTCAAGAGGCAAGCCAGTTCAACTAAGAAGGCTTGACCTCAAGCCCGTGGCTAGGGGATGGTTGGAGTATATCCAATGCTCTATCATTCTTACTAGCAACCGGTCTGAAGTTACAATAGACCGGGCTATCATGATCCATACCGTCATGAATGGAGAGGAAGTTGAAGTTCATGAGATCATATCCCTAGAACTCTACAATGTGGCGGACAAGCCTTCCACTTTGGCAAGGTTAGCCTTCCCTCATCTTATTTGTCACCTATGCAATTCATCTGGAGTTGTCATAGAGGAAAATACCCTCATTGTAGAGGACAAGCCCATCACTAAGAAAAGGATGGAGCAAACAAGAGAGCCCACTCATGAACCTCAACAAAAGCATGAGGAAATTCCTTATCATGAAATCCCTGAGATGCCTCAAGGGATGCACTTTCCTCCACATAACTATTGGGAGCAAATCAACACCTCATTAGGAGAATTGAGTTCCAACATGGGACAACTAAGGGTGGAGCACCAAGAGCATTCCATCCTCCTACATGAAATTAGAGAAGACCAAAGAGCCATGAGGGAGGAGCAACAAAGGTAAGGAAGAGACATTGAGGAGCTCAAGCACTCCATAAGATATTCAAGAGGAAGAACAAGCCGCCATCACTAAGGTGGACCCGTTCTTTAATTTCCTTGTTCTTATTTTTCTATTTTTCGAAAATTATGCCTTATGTTTTATTTATGTTTGTGTCTTTATTACATGATCATTAGTGTCTATTATCTATGTCTTAAAGCTATGAATGTTCTATGAATCCTTCACCTTTCTTAAATGAAAAATGTTTTAATTACAAAAGAACAAGAAGTACATGGTTTCGAATTCTATCTTGAAACTAGTTTAATTATTTTGATGTGGTGACAATACCTTTTATTTTCTGAATGAATGCTTGAACTTTGCATATTTTTAATATTGTTGTTTATTAATGTTAAAATTGTTGGCTCTTGAAAGAATAATGAAAAATGAGAAATATTGTTGATAATCTGAAAAATCATAAAGTGATTCTTGAAGCAAGAAAAACAGTGAAGAAGGCCCAAAGGAATAAAATCCTGGCCTAAGCAGCTAAACCCAGTTGTCCCTAACCATGTGCTTGTGTCGTGAAGGTGTCAAGTGAAAAGCTTGAGACTGAGCGGTTAAAGTCGTGGTCCAAAGCAAAAAGAGTGTGCTTAAGAGCTCTGGACACCTCTAACTGGGGACTTTAGCAAAGCTGAGTCACAATCTGAAAAGGTTAACCCAGTTATGTGTTTGTGGCATTTATGTATCCAATGGTAATACTGGAAAATAAAATGCTTAGGGTCACGGCCAGGACTCATAAAGTAGCTGTGTTCAAGAATCAACATACTGAACCAGGAGAATTAATAACACTATCTGAATTCTGAGTTCCTATTGATGCCAATCATTCTAAACTTCAAAGGATAAAGTGAGATACCAAAACTGTTCAGAAGCAAAAAGGCTACAAGTCCCACTCATCTAATTGAAGGTAATCTTCATTGATAAGTTTGGAATTCATTGTATATTTTGTTCTTTTTATTCTATTTTGTTTTCAGTTGCTTGGGGACAAGCAACAATTTAAGTTTGGTGTTGTGATGAGCGGATAATTTATACCCTTTTGGCATTGTTTTTACATAGTTTTTAGTATGTTTTAGTTACTTTTTATTATATTTTTATTAGTTTTATTCAAAAATTACATATCTAGACTTTACTATGAGTTTGTGTGTTTTTCTATGATTTCAAGTATTTTCTGGCTGAAATTGAGGGACCTGAGCAAAAATCTGATTCAGAGGCTGAAAAAGAACTGTAGATGCTGTTGGATTTTGACCTCCCTGCACTCGAAGTAGATTTTCTGGAGCTACAGAAGCCCAATTGGCGCGCTCTCAATTGCGTTGGAAAGTAGACATCCTGGGCTTTTCAGAAATAGATAATAGTCCATACATTGCCCGATATTTGATGGCCCAAACTGACGTTCAAGGTCAGCCTAAAACATCTTGGCGTAAAACGCCCAAACTGGCACCAAAGCTGGCGTTTAACTCCTGGAACAGCCTAAGCACGAAAAAGCATCAATGCTCAGCCTAAGCACACACCAAGTGGGCCTCGAAAGTGGATTTCTGCATTATATGCACTTAGTTACTCATTTTCTGTAAACCCTAGTTACTAGTTTAGTATAAAAACTTCTTTTAGAGACTTATTTTAGATCTTTGGAATATTTTTTGAACCATCTTATGCTATCCTTGACCATGGAGGCTGGCCTCACGGCCATGCCTAGACCTTCCATTTATGTATATTCTCCGGTGGAGTTTCTACACACCATAGATTAAGGTGTGGAGCTATGCTGTTCTTTATGAATTAATGCAATTACTACTGTTTTCTATTCAATTCATGCCTACTTCTTCTCCAAGATATACTCTCGCACTTAATTCAGTTAAGTCAGAATGAAGAGGTGACCCGTGACAATCACCCAATCTTCGTTACTCGCTTAGCCATGATCGCGTGCCTGACAACCACAAAGCGGTCTACTTGATGTTCAACGTAGTCCTTGGACGATAGCTGGAGTATACTCTCTTGGATATCTAATACATGGACCGAGTCCATGAGATTAGTATCTTCGTGGTATAGGCTAGAATTATTGGCAGCCATTCCTGGGAACCAGAAAGTCTAAACCATGTCTGTTGTATTCCAAGTATGATGTAGGAAGGGATGACTGTGACGAGCTTCGAACCTGCAAATGTGGGGCACAAGTGACAAGTGTGCAAAAGGACAACGGACCTATTTCGACGCTAGCGGGAACTGACAGATGATTAGCCATGCGGTGACAGTGCATATGGATTTGTTTTCATCCTAGAGGATCATACAGCTTGCCATGGAAGGAGGTAACGAATGATTGGAAGAAGGCAGTAGGAAAGCAGAGGTTCAGAAGCAACAAAGCATCTCCAGATGCTTATCTGAAATTCCCACCAATGAATTACATAAGTAACTTTATCTTATTCTATATTTTATTTATATTTTAATTATCCAAATCTCATAACCATTTGAATCTGCCTGACTAAGATTTATAAGGATGACCATAGCTTGCTTCAAGCCGACAATCTCCGTGGGATCGAACCTTACTCACGTAAGGTTTATTACTTGGACGACTGATAAACCACTATTTTGATATATAATTTGCCATAGCTGCCCTGAAGTTAGGTGACGCGAAGGCGTGAATGACGCGCCCACATCGTATCTGCGAATTGCAATCCGCGCGAACGCGTGGACGACGCCTCCGCGTCACTCTGCCGCGACCTAAACATACCAGAAATTGCTTGGAGGGATTTCTGGGCTGTTTTGACCCAGTTTTCAGCCCAGAACACACAGATTAGAGGTATAAAGTGGGGGAATGCATCCATTCATCAAGATAAGCTCATAATTCATAATTTTAGTTTTGGATGTAGTTTTTAGAGAGAGAGGTTCTCTCCTCTCTCTTAGGATTTAGTTTTAGGATTTAGGATTATTTCTTCTTCAGTCACAGGTTCAATATTCCACTACAACAAATATGGCCTTTAGCAACGCCAAATTTTGCAACGCCTTAAAACCATTCTCTTAGATAGGTTTAGACAACGGTTTTTTAAAGTGTTACTGTTGAATTCAGTTTTTCATCAATTTCTGGCAACAAATTAAAACCGTTCTCTTTGACTATTTTAAAGAACGGTTTTATAACCGTTACCATGATTTGGCTTTAAGCAACAGTTTTTTATTGTTGTTTAAAGAATTGTACAAAAGAAACGCATTAAAACCGTTGCCGAAATGCTACACTTTAAAACCGTTCCATTAGATGGTCTTAGACAATGGTTTTTATAGTGTTGTTGTTGAAGTTCATTTTTTCATTATGCTATAGTAACAAAATAAAACCATTCTCTTTAACTATTTTAAAGAACGGTTTTACAACCATTACAACAATTATTTATGAAACAACCATTTTCTAATATTATTTAAATAATTATACAAATTAAACAATACTAATAAAAATAATTTCAAATAATTATATAAATTGAAACTATTTTTTCTATAAATAATGAGTTTATAAAATACTCAAAAACTATTGTTATAAATAAATAACAAATATTATTTTAAAAAAATAAAATTAAAATAAATATATTATAAATATTATATATTATTATAAATATATAAAAAATATTATATTTTGAACACATAAAGCTAAAATAAATTTATAATAAATATTATATATTTTTATTATAAATATATAATAAATATTAATATAAAGAAATAAAATTAAAATAATTTTAAAAAAATATTATATATCTATTATTGATTATTATATAGCAAATATATAACAAATATTATTTTTGGAAAAATAAAAATAAAATAAATTTATAATAAATATTATATATTTTTATTATAAATAATTATTTTGTTATAACAAATATATATTTTTTGTTAGAAATAATTATTTGAATTCAGCAATAAATTGATAAATAATATTTTTCAATAATTTTAATATAGTATATTAGATTTTAAAATTATTATTCTATATTTCTATCCACCCATTTTTATCAAAATATGTATTTTATCTATATCCTTTTATAAAATCTCTCATTCCTAACTCTAAATTCCCAAATTAAATAAAAAAACCCTAATTTCCAAATTCCAAAACCCTAAACACCCCCCTCACTGAGCACACAACCCCCCACTCATAAGCGTAACACATACACACACAGAGACACGAGAGGAGGAAGGAGAAGAGGACGGCGCCGGCGGGTTAGGTGCCGTCGTCGCCGTCATTGCCAAGCCCGAAGGAGAAAGATAGTCCGCAAAGGGAGAGTGAGGGACGGTGAAGAGAAGCTGCGCCAACCCCGCAACGCCACTGCGTCGTCGCCTCTGTTGAGCGGTCGCCATCATCGTGCGAGAAAGGAGAAGGATCCGTCGAGGGGTCGCTGAGCCGCTGCAGTCGCCGTCGCGTGCATTTTTGTCACAGAAGCTTCCATTTCTGTCACTTTCATGTTGCGGAGAGAAAGAACAACGCATGAGCCAGGGGCCAGGGAAAGGGAGCCACCGCCATTGCATCCTGGCTATGCCGCCGTTCAATCCCATCGCCATCCATAAAGTCGCAAGGAGCATTTGTCGTTGTTGATTGATGGTGCCAGCCTCGTTGTCGCGTCTGTAAGGAGAAAAGGTCATGTGGAGAATGGAGAGCTGCTGTGTGCCGCCGTTATTTCACCGTGGCCATGGAGAGGAACGTGAATGGAAAAGGAAACAGGGCAGCTGCTACTTGGGATTTGAGGAAAACGGCTCTGTTCTGCCTTGCCTCTAGGTTCTGCAAGTTGCCAGAGTCCTCAGCCACCGGGAACCAGCACTGGAGCTGCCCAAAATCACTACTACTGCTCTCATGGGAGCTGGTATTGGAACCACTGATGGAGCTGCTGTGTTTAGTGATTTTCACGAGTTGTGACATCGAGGTAGGGAATATTTTATTAAATTATATATTTTAAACTTTGAATGCCTAAAAAGTTTACTGGATTGTTGCGAATAGTTGAATGCTTCATATGTAATGGATTTTGGTTGTAGATTAAATGTGTGACTGGTTGTGCCTCTTCTTGATTTTACGATAGTAAGGTAGAACATGTTGATATGTGTATGCTGTAGTCTGCAAGAGTGTGTTGAGAAGATACATGTCTAATGTTGTTCTGATTTTGATTTGGAAACTGGTTTTCTGAAAATGAAAAATTCCTATAGCTGTTTAGATGCTCTCTTTACTAACTTTGTTTCTTATATTTTGATTCACAGTTTAAGATAGCCCTTTTTTCTACGTTTCATTTTCTACAGGATTGAAATTGTAGATAAATGCTTTTGCCATGACACAATGGAACAGATTGTTGATTCTTTGGTGTGCAGTGAGCTTTACATCTTCCATTGAATTTAAGTACCTCCAACACAACTTTATCTTAGAATTTCATTTATTCTGCTGCTAAAATGTCTTTGGTGTTGCTCTTAGTTGTAGTCTCTTATCTCACAAGTCACCAGGAAGCCCCAAATCGTCACTCACCATCGTCGCACCATCATCATCGCTGCATTCTTCCCGGCGCCGCTGCCTCCTTCTTCCCGGCATCACTGAGTCTCTCCACGGCGTCGCTGCTTCTCCCCTCTCCGAGGCTTCACCGCTTCTCCACGGTGTCCTTGCTTCTCCCTTGTTCAGTTTCTACCTCGCTGCTTCTGCTTCACTATCTTGGCTGATTGTGGATTGTGCTTCGCTGCTGCTGCTTTGCTGCTGCTGCTTCGCTGCATTGGCCGTTTGTGGGTTGTCATCTGTGGTAAGTGGTCTTCTTCTCTGATTTCTGTTGCTTAGTTAGGGATTGATTGGCTGTTGGGTATTTTTGTTGGCTGTGGAAAGTGGTGATGTTTGTGAACATGAGCAAGATGAGTGTTGAATGTTGATTGAGTTTCTGTTCTGGTTTGAATTTGGACTGTGTACTTGTGAAATGAACTTGGGGCTTAGGTTAGTCTGTTATTTAAGGTAGCAAAACTTTTATTTTGGTCATGGGTTCTGTTCTGAAACTTAATCAGAACTAAATTTTATATAAAAGACCTTCAATTGTTTTTGATTTTTTCTTAGGGATATGAAGTTAGCAAAACTCATCATGAATGCCTAATCTTCTGCCACATTTAGCATTCCCTGTAGCAAATTTATTTCCATCTAAAACTATAATATATCAGTATCTGTATATGAAGATTATAAGATTAGATAGAAATATAGCAGGGGCTAATTCCACTTTATTTTTTATTTAGACCACAAGAAGAAATAAAATTAATTATATGTATGTGCTGCCTAAATTACCCAACATATGCTAAAGAGTAACTGAATGTTTCAATGAATCCTCTAGAAGAATGGTTATCTAAATAACAATAATAACAACAACAAGAAGCACAATTTTAAAACAGTGTTTAGTTCTACAATAACAATTATGATAGATTAGGCAACAAGTCTAAAGTGTTAACATAAAGAAAATAATATCAATGACTTGGCATGCATTCAATCAAAAGATCAACAATTTAATTCAAAACACAGGAAAGAAATTTGTCAACCATGTCATTAGTGAGAATTAATAATCCCTTTTACTTTGCATTTAATAAAAAAGGTTATCAGTGCTGGCACCAGCAAGCACAAGCACTTTCTTGATTACTATGTTGATTAACACTAACCCTGACTAATGGATTCAGCTAAAAAATATTCTAAAAATATTGAATAAAAAAGTTAAGATATTTTTTTAATTATTTTATTGCATTGACTATTTTGTGCATTGTTCAAAAACTGTTTTGAGGCTTTATTTGGCTAATTAGATAGAAAGGGAAATTTGTATTTGGCCGTTTGTGCATTGTTCAAATTTGTATTGTTCAAAAATTGTTTGTGCATTGTTCATTAATTTGAGTTCTAGTTAGCAAAACTCATCATTGTACTAATTGTTTTAGATTTTTTCTTGGGGAAAGAGTGTAGTAGATGAAACATATGATGATGCTGTCTATTTGAAGATGAACACGTTTTGTTAGTGCATTGTGTTCTGGATTTCTGTGTTGCTAAACTTGATTGATTTCCTTACATTATATTTCTGTGTGGTTTCATTAGTATTATTCTACCTAGAAAAAGAAAATAGGGATTTAAAAGGATGTGGCAATATGCATGATAATATGTAGTAAAGGACTAAAGGGATTTTTCTTTCTGTTTTTTTTTATTGCTTAAAAGGGGGATTTAGTAATAGTTTCCTTCTTTCTATTGTGCTTAACTGCTTATCCATTTTTCTAAAAACTGGTTTTAAAAGTGAATTTTTTGTTAAAAAATCTGGTTATGAATTACTTATATTTTTATTCTTTGTTGCTATTTTAGTTTGTCTCTTTAAAACCAGAAAAAGAGATAATAGTGAAGAAAATTTACTGATTAATTGATTGCCTAAGCTTCTTTGCATAATTTGTTAGATACAAATTGTTAGTCTCATGATTAGTTGAGATGTTCTCTTTTGTATATGTGTGCAGTGGTTGACTTCTAGAAATTCTTTAGATGCAATAAGCTCTTGATTGAAAAAATCATTTATAGTTAGTCTAAAACATATGTCCATGTCTTTTATTTTAGTTGACATAGTACTGTTTTATCCTTGTTAATGGCTGATTTCATGCCTTATTTTGATTGAGCAATGATGATGATGGCCTTATTATGCTAATTTTTATATTGCTGCTGATTGCCATTTTCGCTTGCTGCCGTTTGATTTTAGTGCTGATTAGTGCTGATTTGATTCTAGTGAGTTCATATGGGTTGATTTTGCTGTTTGTTTAAATTCAGAAATGTCCTATTTACTGCCAGAATGTTGCCGAAATTTCTAAAAATTTGTGTTAATTGAATTCCAATTTGTGAATTGAATTTGGTAATTTGTTACTTTAGTTTTGTTTCATGACCAAATTCAACTCAATAGGTTACTTTAATTTGTTCTTTTTTTTTCAATTAAATATCTTATAAATTAAATCAATAAGAGGGATGGTATATAATTAGTATCTTTGTATAGAGACAATAGTGAAGAAAACACCTCCTTCTTTCCCTTTCTCCTCTTTTCTTCTTCTTCCATTTTTGCCTTCCCCTGTCTTCAGAAATAGAACAAAAATGCCACTGTTCCCCTGTTTCTGTGCTCATCCTCCACCGTGTGCCACCAGTAGCCGCCTCTGGGTCGACACTGCTCTGCCTCCATTCTCCCTCCTCTTGCCATTTTCTGTTTCTGCTTCTTCTGCAAGTTCTCAATTTATTTCCCTATTTACATTTTCTTAGTTTAATTAGTTTGTTCAGTTTTTGTTAAATTAGTCAGTTTAGTTATGCATGCTTAGTGGATTTTAGGTGGTTAGGAAGTTATATATGATTTGTAGTGGATTTAGGTTGAACTTTTTGGTTGCTGCTGATGCCTGGAATGAACGGTTTCAAATTGTAGAGTGCTATTTTATCCTTGTTAATGGCTGATTTCATGTCTTGTTTTGGTTGAGCAATGATGATGATGGCCTTATTATGCTAATTTAAGTAGACATTATTAGTAGTTTTATATTTGATTTTTTTTCTTTTTTTAGAGGAAAACTATGTTGGAGGGGAAATCGAACTTCATTAAGGTCAAACTTTTAAGAGCAAATGTTACAGAGTAAAAGTCATGAACTTATGGATCGGACATGATGATAAATCTATTTGCTACTTAGCTAGTTCAACTCTTCTTTGTTATTTTGCAACATTAGATGATATAGTGCGAGGTTGTCATGATAGTATATATATTGTGGTATTTTGAATGTGATTGTAGATCTTACAACAATTTTTATAAGTCAAATTTGATGGAAAATGTTCAATTATTTTTCTTTAGTGACTTTATTCAAATAGTTTAGATTATTTATTGACTCTAAATAATTAAAAAAAATGAAATTAATTTGATTCACGAGAAAACTACTATTGGAAATAAAAAATTATATAGTACAAAAAACCGTTGTCAAAAGTTACAAAGGACAACAGTGTTAAAACCGTTGCCAAAAAATGACACCAATGGTAACGTTTTTAAACCATTGTCTTAGACAACTATAAAATGGCAACGGTTCAAAAACCGTTACCAAAAAACGGTACCAATGGTAATGCTTTATAACCGTTGCTGTTGTGGATAACAAAACTACCACAGTTTAAAACCGTTGCCTATTCATGTACGGTTTTAAACCGTTGTATCATGAAAAAGAACGGTTTAAAACCGTTGCATTTCGAGTAACGGTTTGAAACCGTTGTTTAAAATTTTGTTTCAAAACCGTTGCCTATACCAATAACTTTGGCAACGGTTTTTTGGTTACCGTTGCCTTAGGTAAAAAACCGTTGCCTTTGAGCATTGGCAACGGCCGCATATACCACAGGTCAAAAACCGTTAACAAAGCGTTGCCTAAAGTTTAGGGAACGGTTTTTCAACCTATGGCAACGGTTTTTGACCGTTGCGAAAAGCCTTGTTTGTTGTAGTGTTCCTTTTTTTTTATATTTCTCTTTTACTTTCAGATGCTTTAATGCTTGTATTAGTTATGTTGCCTAATTGGCTTATGAACTCCATGTTAGAATTGATTTCTTTATTTAATATAATTTGAGGTATTTCAGAATTATGATTGCTTTCTTTTATTTATATAAATAATTTAGATTTTTCCCTTTTTGGCTTTGGTTGAGTCATTGGAGACGCTTGAGTTATCAAACTCATGGTTGATTGAAAATTGGAATTCTTCCAGAATTAATTCGGGTTCAAATAACTCTAGCTTTTCCCAAGGAAAGACTAGGACTTGAGGAATTAGAATTAATTCATCCACTTAACTTACCTTCATAGTTAGAGGTTAACAAAGTGGGAGAAAAATCCAATTCTCATTACAATTGATAAGGATAACCAGGATAGGACTTCCAGTTTTCATACCTTGCCAAGAGTCTATTTTATAGTTATTTATTTTATTCTTATTATCATTCAATATACTGCTTCCTTACTTTCAAAACCCCCAATTTACAAGACTCATAACCAATAATAAGAACATACCTCCCTGCAATTCCTTGAGAAGACGACCCAAGGTTTAAATACTCGGTTATCAATTTTAAAAAGGGGTTTGTTACTTGTGACAACCAGAACTTTTGTAAGAAAGGTTGATTGCTTGGTTTAGTAACTATACTTACAACGAGTATTTATTATAACTTCTAAACCATCAATCTTCAGTTCTTCAAAATGGCACCGGTGCCGGGGAATTGCAAACGTGTGCCTTATTATTGGTTATTGTAAATATTTGCTTTTTGCTTGTTTATTTGATTTTATTTTTGTTTTTATTTTTGCTTTTTTGTAAATTAAGAGGTTATTGGTTTTTATTTAGTTATTAAAAATTTTTCAAAAATTTGTTCTTCGTGTTCATCTTGATCTTCAAGTTGTTCTTCGTGTTCATCTTAACCTTCAAGTTGTTCGTGGTTGTTTTCTTCGTTTTGATCTAAAAATTTTAAGTTTGGTGTCATTTTATTGTTTTTCTCTTTCCTCATTAAACTCAAAAATTCAAAATTTATTACTCAAATTTCAAATTTCAAATTTCAATTTTCAAAATTTAATTTAAAAAAAAAATTTAAAAATTCAAATCTCAAATTTCAAAATTTAAAATTTCAATTTTTAAATTCCAAAATTCAAAATCCAAATTTAAAATTTTTAAAATCAAACCTTTTCAACATTTAAATCTTTTTCAAATTTTTATCTTATATTGTTGACTTTTTCAAATTTCAAATTTCAAAATTCAAATTTCAAATTTCAAATTTCAAATTTCAAAAATTCAAATTTCAAAATTTAAAATTCAAAATTTAATTTTCAAATTCAAAAATTTAAATTTCAATAACCTTTTAGTTTAAATTGTTTTTATTTTTGTTTTTAATTTTTATTTGCTACTATGAACTCTCACCCCTTTGGCTATGAGTCTGGTTACAATTATATTGCAGGAAGAGGAAATTACAATGAGAACAGGCATCAAGGTTGGAACAATCAAAGATGGCAGGAGCCACAAGGATTTGATCAACCCTCATGGCAACAACCACCTCCAATGGACTATCAACAACAACCACCATATGCCTATAAACCCTCTCCTCAACATGACTTTGGACCATCATACTCACAAGGCCCTTTTCACCATTCACCTTCATATGACCCTAACCCACATCCACCATACCAACCACCCTATGAACCAAATGAACCATACATAGATCCACCCCCAACCTCCATTGGATAACAATACACTCATCTCTAACATCATTGGTCTCACCTCTACACTCCAAAATCTTATATCCCACATGAACCAACCCTCTACCTCCAATATTCAACTCTCAAGCTCTAGTGCACTTCCTTTTCAACCACATAATGATCTTTTCATCCCATCACCACCCTCCATGGAAGAGCACCCACATCCATCAATCCAAGAGCAAGATGATCCCAATTATGCTATTGATATGGAACAGGAAAGAAGGAATCATCTTCGCGAATCCACACTTCATAAGGAGCTAGAGGAGGCCCTACGGGTAAAGGTAGGAGAGACCATTGAAGATGAAAGAGTAGTTGAAAGGAGTTGTCATGGAAAAAAAATCATCGAGGATGATTACGGTTTTATATTTAAACAACTGGACAAAGCAGCAATTATTAAAAAGGAAGAAGTGATTGCAGACTTAAGAGATGTTGTACCTCCATTGGAAAGTCCAGTCACAGAGCCTCCTTCCACGGTGTTTGATGTTGATGTTGAGGAGAGCGTACAACCTCTAAGGCAGATCATGGTTGAAGACTTTGTAAAGGTTGATCAAGAGATGGAGATTAAAGAAGAAGAAGCACAGCCTCCCATGCCCTTGGTGAGCAATGAAAAAGAGATTGAATTGGAAGAAAGCTACCAAGAGGAAGAGGTTGATATTGAAGAAACTTGCAAAGAGGTGGAAGCTGTTAGAGAAGAGCACAAGGGAGTGGAGCTTGCAAGTTCATTAGAAACACCTCTCCCAAGGCCATTACCATCCAATACAACGTTCATGTGGGTAAAATTCTTATCCTTGACCTTTACCTTCCCACATGAATATTGGCTACTGGAGACGGATGGTCAACTTAGAGCTCTTTGTGGCTACTATGACTAAGCGAACAAGCTTGCCTCTTAGCTGCTTATCACTTCTTTCTACGATCTGAACTGGTGATGCTTGATATGTCAAATCGTTTCGTAACTGTACTATTTCTGGTTGTAGAAAGTGACTCTCGTTGGGAATATATTTCTTAAGTTGTGAGACATGAAAAACATCATGAAGGTTTGACAGATATGGAGGAAGGGCTACTTGATAAGCTACTAGACCGACTCTTTTAAGTATTTAGAAAGGTCCTATGTATCGAGGGTTAAGCTTTTTAGTCTTAAGGGCTCTACCTATTCCAGTAGTTGGGGTTACTTTAAGAAAGACATTGTCTCCCTTACAAAACTCTAAAGGTCTACATCTATTATCGGCATAGCTCTTTTGACAGTTTTGTGCCGTCTGGATCTTCTAACGAATCCCCTTTATCTTTTCAGTAGTTTCTTGCACCAGGTCTGGACCTAAGACACTAGCTTCTCCCTCGTCATTCCAACATAATGGTGTCTGACATCTCCTTCTGTAGAGAGCTTCATAAGGTGCCATCCCGATACTTTGTTAGTAACTGTTGTTGTAGACGAACTCGACCAACGACAAATACTTATCCCAACTGCCTTCGTTATCCATCAGACAAGATCTTAGCATGTCTTCTAATGTCTGGATTGTCTGCTTTGATTGTCCGTCTGTCTAAGGATAGTATGCTGTGTAAATCATGTTGCTTGTATGCGAAGTTTGTATTCGTAGGTTTTGATGAATGACAAACCAACAAACGACATGAAAGACAAACCAACAAACAACTTGAATGAACAAGCATGTTGAAAAATCAACCAACATTCAACATTGAGGAATGAAGAGTTGAAAGCAACACAATAACAACAAGAAACTCAAGTCCACAACATTTGAAGACAAGTATAGTGTCTTAGGACTTATGTAACTTCTTGTTAAGAACCAATTGCTAAATCTCTCAACACACACTCACAAAATGTTTTGATGCACATCTTGCAATTCGATGCTAGCCAAATGGTTTAAAAACTTGTTTTCAAAGGTACAAAGGCATAGGAATTGACTCCAACAAGTTTGAGATCAATCCTAAGTATTTTGAAGTGATTTTAAGCCATTCTTTAAGGTTTGCATCGATGCACACTCATCTTGCATCGATGCAAAGCATGCGACGACTTGTTGCATCGATGCAAAGATGTTTGCATCGATGCAACCTAGCTGAAAATTCAAATTTCAGCTTCAAAGACACATTTGCATCGATGCAAAGTGTTATGCATCGATGCAAATGATTCAAAAACATAAAAAACGGCTAGTTTTAACAAAACGGCTCCATCCCATTAACTCCCCAACGTTTCTAAGGTTTGGGAAGCCTATAAATAGATGGATTGAAGCCTTATTTCATATACGTGAGTATTTGCAAACTATCTTGTTCATATTCTTTCATTCTACACATTTTTAAGGTGTTATAATACACAATTTGAGAGAGCAATATCAATTGGTTCAATAGTGCTAAACTTGTAATCATACACTCTTCTAGAGAGTACTCATTTCATCTCAACAATTCTTTGAGAATTGTTTTCTTGTAACACTTTGTAAATTGGAGTGTGATCTCCAAGGTTGAGTCAAGAGTTATAAACACTATAGTCGGTGAGGATACCAAAGAAGTATACTAAGTACTCAAGGCAAATCTTAGAGAAGGTATCTCTAAGTGGAGTGGGTTAGTATACGAGTGGTGATCATATACCGTGAGGTGTTAGAAACTAAGGACTCGGATTGTAAAAGGTTTTGCGCGAGCACCTTGAAGCTTGGCAATAGTGGAACTTCTCAATAGAGATTGAGAAAGAAAGTGGACGTAGGACAAGGATTGTGCCGAACCACTCTAAATAGCGTTTGCATCTCTCCAAACTCATCTCTTCTATATTATTGTCTTTTACCTTTGAGCAAATAAATTGTGATCGAAAAGTAGCTTCGTAAGTACTTAAGAAATAGCTTAAGTCCGATTGGTGAAAAGCTTGATCAATTTATTTGAGTTGGTGTCTATTGGAAAGTAAAAGCTCCTTATAAATGCTTAGCAATTGAGTTAAGCTCTTGGAAAAATACTAGTACAATAACACTTTTGTATATTGTCTTTAACTTTCGCAAAAAGATTCATTGTTGTTGCAATACTCAATTCACCCCCCCTCTTGAGTAATTGTGCATAGGTTCTACAAGTGGCATCAGAGCTTAACCCTTTGAAAGACTTAACCGTTTAAGGGAAAAGATCATGGCAAGCACAAGCTTTAACAACAACAACACTAGTGAAGGTGACTCAACCGCTAGACCTCCTCTTTTTAGCGGAACAAATTACTCTTATTGGAAAAATAAGATGAGAATTTGGATCCGTTCTCAAGATGTGAGAATTTGGAAAGTGATTGAGAATGGAAATCACATTCCAACAAAGACAACAAGCGCTAAAGAAGGAGAAGTCTCCGTCTCAAAGCAAGTACCGAAAGGAGAAGATGAATATAGTGACGATGATTGGAAGAAAGTGGCAATGAATGATAAAGCCATCAACTTCATTCATTGTGCACTTAACGAGCATGATTATATGAAGATCTCTACATGTGAAACCGCTAAAGAGATTTGGGATAAACTCCAAATCACTTACGAAGGAATCGACCACGTTAAAGAATCAAAGGTATTTATGTTGGTTCATGAATGGGAAAATTTTAAAATGAAAGATGAAGAGAGCATTGAAGAAGCTCTTGAAAGACTCTCCAAGATCTTCAACAACCTAAGCATGCTTGGCACAAAATACAATGATAAACAAATTGTGACCAAGGTGCTTACAAGCCTTACACCAAAATGGAACTCCAAAGTGAACGCCATTGTGGAAGGAAGGCTCTATGATCAACTTACATTTGATCAACTACGAGGTAATCTTCTCACCTATGAAATGACTATGCTAAATAGACAAAAAGGTGAAGAAAGCAAGAAGAAAAGTCTCGCCCTTAAAACAACATCACTACAAGAAGAGAGTGATGATAATGAAGAAGAAGGAGATGAAGAATTTGCACTCTTATTAAAAAGATTCAATAAGTTTGCAATGAAGAAAAACTTCAAGAGCAAAACAAAGGTACCAAAATGCTATGAGTGTGGAGAAGTTGGACACATTAAACCCAATTGTCCAAAACTTCAAAAGGAGGACAAAAACAAGAAATTTAAGAAGAAGGAGAAAGCATACATATCATGGGAGAACGAGGATGAATCCGACTCCGATGACGACGAGGTTGCAAATCTTTGCTTAATGGCAAGCGAAGAAAAGGTTAGTGATGACAACTCCACTTCTTTTAATTTACAAGATGAATATGATGCGTTACTTGAGGTGTACACAAAACTTACCCAAGATTATTCTCTCCTAAAGAAAAAGAATATGGATCTTTTAAAACAAAATGAGATGTTGAAAAACGAGAATATCAATCTTGGAAAAGATAAGTGTAGCACAAGTAGTGATCCATACAAATCTTGTAAAATGCATGAAAATGAAATTACAAATCTTAAGAACACTTTAGCTAAGTTCAATGAATCTTCAAAGAACTTAGATAAAATGTTGAAAAACCAAAAGCATGTTCATAATAAGGAAGGTTTAGGTTTTGAAAAAGGAAAATTTAAAAATACTAAAACTCCTATTAGGCAACCGCAAGCCCAAAAGGCAAGCATGCCTAAAAGGAATGAAGCCTTTAAACATCCTCCTCAACATGCTTCATTTAGAAATTATAATCACAATGCATATAGATCAAAAGATGTTGCATTTAGGAAACAACCTAGGCAACCATTTAGAAACATGCATAGGATGCATAATCCAAATGTCATATGTCATTATTGTAATAAAGTAGGTCATATAGCACCCGTATGCTTTACTAGAATTAAACATATAAACTTTCGTAGTCAAGATATGAGATGGGCACCTTATGGGCATTATGCTCATACTAACCATCAAGGACCCAAATTCACTTGGGTACCTAAATCCCAATTTTAATTGTTTTGTAGGTACGTGTTGGAGCTAAGGATACAAATTGGTATGTTGATAGTGGATGCTCCAAACACATGACCGGCGATGAATCAAAGTTCACCGCAATAAAGCCTACAAACGGAGGAAACGTGATCTATGGAGACAACAACACCGGCAAAGTAATCGGCATTGGAAAAGTTGGTAAAAATTCTTCTACCTCCATAGATAATGTTATACTTGTCAAAGGTCTCAAACATAATCTCATTAGTGTTAGCCAACTTTGTGACAAAGGAAACTTAGTCACCTTTGATTCAAAATGTTGTTTGATAAAAAGGCAAGACACTAATGAAATTGTGCTAATTGGACACCGTGTTGACAATGTATACATGATTAATCTAGATGAAGTTTCCTCAAATGATGTGAAATGCCTTGTTAGTAAAAATGATGAAACTTGGTTATGGCATCGTAGAGTAGCTCATGCTAACATGGACCATCTTAGCAAGTTGGTCTCTAAAGAGTTAGTAATTGGCTTACCAAAGCTACGTTTTGAAAAAGACGTCCTTTGCGACGCATGTCAAAAGGGAAAACAAGTAAAGGCCTCTTTTAAATCCAAAAACATTGTTTCAACAACAAGGCCATTACAACTTTTGCACATGGATTTATTTGGTCCTTCCAGGACTATGAGCTTTGGTGGCAATTACTATGCTTTAGTTATTGTTGATGATTACTCTCGATTTACATGGACCTTGTTCCTAGCAAACAAGAGTGATGCATTTCGAGCATTCAAAAGATTAGCCAAAGTTATTCAAAATGAAAAGAATTTGCATATATCATCTATTAGAAGTGATCATGGTGGAGAATTTGAAAACAATCTTTTTGAAACTTTTTGTAAAGAAAATGGCATTGAGCATAATTTTTCCTCTCCTAGAACACCACAACAAAATGGTGTGGTTGAAAGGAAAAATCGTCATTTAGAAGAAATGGCGAGAACTATGCTCAATGAGGCTAATATTCCTAAGTACTTTTGGGCGGATGCGGTTAGTACCGCGTGTTATGATATGAATAGGATTATCATTCGACCTATTCTTAAGAAAACACCGTACGAATTGTACAAAGGAAGAAAGCCAAATATTTCCCACCTTCACGTCTTTGGCTGTAAATGCTTTATTCTAAATAATGGAAAAGATAAATTAGGCAAATTTGATGCTAAGGCTGATGAAGGAATCTTCTTAGGCTACTCTTTAACTAGCAAAGCTTTTAGAGTATATAATAAACGCATCATGACTATGGAAGAAAGTATTCATGTCGCTTTTGATGAAACTAACCGTTGTTGTGCCAGAAAAGATTTTGATGAAAATGTAGAAAACTTTGATTCACTAAATTTGAATGGTGAAGACAAAGAAAAAGATTTAAATGAAGCCTCTACAAGCTCAACAAAGGATAGTGTTCAAGTTGAAGAAATTGAACCATCACAAGCACAAATAAATTCACTTCCAAAGGACTGGCGTACTTCAAAGGATCATCCTCTAGACAACGTCATTGGTGATGTTTCGAAAGGGGTAACAACTCGATCCACTTTTAGAAATTTATTTGCATATAGTGCTTTTGTTTCTCAAATTGAACCATCTACCATTGAGTCCGCAATTGATGATGAACATTGGGCTATGGCAATGCAAGAGGAGCTTAACCAATTCAAACGAAATGATGTTTGGGAATTGGTGCCTAAACCAAGTAATCAAACAATTGTAGGAACAAAATGGGTTTTTAGAAATAAACTCGATGAAAATGGTACAATTGTTAGAAACAAAGCTAGATTGGTAGCTAAAGGTTATAATCAAGAGGAAGGCATTGATTATGACGAAACTTATGCTCCCGTAGCTAGATTAGAAGCTATTAGGATGTTACTTGCTTTTGCATCCTCTTATAACTTCAAACTTTATCAAATGGATGTTAAGAGTGCCTTTCTTAATGGTTTCATTCAAGAAGAAGTATATGTTGAACAACCTCCCGGTTTTGAGGATTATGAAAATCCTAATCATGTTTTTAAACTCAAGAAAGCTCTTTATGGTCTTAAACAAGCTCCAAGAGCTTGGTATGAACGTTTGAGCAAGTTTTTAATAGAAAAGGGTTTTAGAAGAGGGAAGGTTGATACAACTTTATTTATCATGATTGAAAACAAAAATATCCTTTTGGTACAAGTTTACGTCGATGACATAATATTTGGTTCAACTAACGAATCACTTTGCAAGTTTTTCTCAAACCTCATGCAAAGTGAATTTGAAATGTCCATGATGGGCGAACTCAACTTCTTCCTTGGTCTTCAAATCAAACAAGGAAAAGAAGGAACTTTCGTTAGCCAAACCAAATATTGCAAGGAATTGCTCAAATGATTTGGAATGGACAATGCTAAGGCAATGGACACACCAATGAGCACTACTTGCTACCTTGACAAAGATGAACAAGGTAAAAACATAGATGTAAAGAAGTATAGAGGCATGATAGGATCATTACTTTATCTAACGGCAAGTAGGCCAGATATCATATTTAGTGTATGCATGTGTGCGAGATACCAAGCTAATCCTAAGGAATCTCACTTAAGTGCGGTGAAAAGGATTATGAAGTATCTCATAGGAACATTAAATGTTGGATTGTGGTATCCGAAAGGATCCACTTGTGATTTGATTGGTTATTCCGATTCCGATTTTGCCGGTTGCAAATTGGATAGGAAAAGCACTAGCGGCACTTGTCACTTGCTAGGAAACTCTCTTGTTTCATGGCATAGTAAGAAACAAGTAAGTGTAGCCTTATCTACCGCCGAAGCCGAGTACGTAGCCGCCGGTAGTTGTTGCGCCCAAATTTTATGGATGAAACAACAACTTGTGGACTATGGACTCATGCTTGATCACATTCCTATCAAATGTGATAATACTAGTGCAATAAACTTAACCAAGAATCCGGTTCAACATTCAAGAACCAAGCATATTGAGATTAGACATCACTTCATTAGAGACCATGTTGAAAAGGGTGATGTGGTTATTGAATTTGTCGAAACTAGTAAACAACTAGCGGACATCTTCACTAAACCTTTATGTAAAGAAAGCTTTTTTAACATCCGAAATGAACTTGGTATCTTGGATTCTAATCTAATATGATTTGTTTGAATTCATTGTATTTATATTGCTATTTTTGTATCTCTTACTAACTTAAGCATTGGAGATATCCAATTAGCCATTGTTTTGTAGGTTTATGAGTTGATGAATGAATGATTAATCTTGAGGTAGATTGAAGAATTTGAAGATTATAAACAATGGAGGATCAACAAATTGAAGTTTATAATGGTTTAAGTGAGTATATACATAATGGAACTCAAAGGATTGAAGTAGAGCATGGTAGGCAACTTGAAGCACTTAATCGTCGTGTGTCTCGTGTAGATCATCGCACGGGTCGCTTGGATCATCGTATTGATAACTTATATGAGCATTTCGGCATCCACCTACCGTATGAAGAGGATAATGATGATGATGAAGACCAAGATTGATTGTCTCCTCTTCATCAAGTCACTTTTTATTGCTTTATGTTTATTTGATTATATGAACTGTTAAACTAACTCCTAGTAAGCTAAGGATTTCTATTATGGTTTAAATACTTTGATATTTCCCTCATAATTTTGTTTAATGATTAATGCTTGTATTCTTATTTGGTGAATAACTCAAAATAGGCTTGGTACCCCTATTTTAAGTTAATGTGCATGCCTTGATATATTTCACTTCTTTAGGGGGAATTATGCATGCTTGTTATATATAAAAAGAGGAAATCAAATTCTTTTTGAAAGGGGGAATATCTCATCCTTGAGATTAATAGAGATATTGAACTTAAAAAAATTCATTGTTTTATGCATGCTTCTATGACACATTTCAAACTCCTTTCTTTTTGATAATGTCAAAAGGGGGAAGAAAAGTTTGAGGATATTTGAAGTTTTGAACTTTTGAAAAAGAAGAAGTTTGAGGATTTGAAAAGAAGAAATAAGTTTGCGAAACAATGATTTCAAAAAGACTTCCGCTAAGCAAAAACTTTGATATCTAAACCGTTTTCTTTGATAAACGCCCTTTAAGGGAACAAATGCACATATTTAGGGGGAACTCCTGCAAAATTTTTTTGTGAAGTCTTCTCCAAAGCTTTCTATAAAACAAAGTGCATTATTGTTGCTTTCAAAATCATTTATAAATGCATATCCTCAAAATTGGTTTGTCATTATCAAAAAGGGGGAAATTGTAAATCATGTTGCTTGTATGTGAAGTTTGTATTCGTAGGTTTTGATGAATGACAAACCAACAAACGACATGAAAGACAAACCAACAAACAACTTGAATGAACAAGCATGTTGAAAAATCAACCAAGATTCAACATTGAGGAATGAAGAGTTGAAAGCAACACAACAACAACAAGAAACTCAAGTCCACAACATTTGAAGACAAGTATAGTGTCTTAGGACTTAGGTAACTTCTTGTTAAGAACCAATTGCTAAATCTCTCAACACACACTCACAAAATGTTTTGATGCACATCTTGCAATTCGATGCTATCCAAATGGTTTAAAAACTTGTTTTCAAAGGTACAAAGGCATAGGAATTGACTCCAACAAGTTTGAGATCAATCCTAAGTATTTTGAAGTGATTTTAAGCCATTCTTTAAGGTTTGCATCGATGCACACTCATCTTGCATCGATGCAAAGCATGCGACGACTTGTTGCATCGATGCAAAGATGTTTGCATCGATGCAACCTAGCTGAAAATTCAAATTTCAGCTTCAAAGACACATTTGCATCGATGCAAAGTGTTATGCATCGATGCAAATGATTCAAAAACATAAAAAACGGCTAGTTTTGACAAAACGGCTCCATCCCATTAACTCCCCAACGTTTCTAAGGTTTGGGAAGCCTATAAATAGATGGATTGAAGCCTTATTTCATATACGTGAGTATTTGCAAACTATCTTGTTCATATTCTTTCATTCTACACATTTTTAAGGTGTTATAATACACAATTTGAGAGAGCAATATCAATTGGTTCAATAGTGCTAAACTTGTAATCATACACTCTTCTAGAGAGTACTCATTTCATCTCAACAATTCTTTGAGAATTGTTTTCTTGTAACACTTTGTAAATTGGAGTGTGATCTCCAAGGTTGAGTCAAGAGTTATAAACACTATAGTCGGTGAGGATACCAAAGAAGTATACTAAGTACTCAAGGCAAATCTTAGAGAAGGTATCTCTAAGTGGAGTGGGTTAGTATAGGAGTGGTGATCATATACCGTGAGGTGTTAGAAACTAAGGACTCGGATTGTAAAAGGTTTTGCGCGAGCACCTTGAAGCTTGGCAATAGTGGAACTTCTCAATAGCGATTGAGAAAGAAAGTGGACGTAGGACAAGGATTGTGCCGAACCACTCTAAATAGCGTTTGCATCTCTCCAAACTCATCTCTTCTATATTATTGTCTTTTACCTTTGAGCAAATAAATTGTGATCGAAAAGTAGCTTCGTAAGTACTTAAGAAATAGCTTAAGTCCGATTGGTGAAAAGCTTGATCAATTTATTTGAGTTGGTGTCTATTGGAAAGTAAAAGCTCCTTATAAATGCTTAGCAATTGAGTTAAGCTCTTGGAAAAATACTAGTACAATAACACTTTTGTATATTGTCTTTAACTTTCGCAAAAAGATTCATTGTTGTTGCAATACTCAATTCACCCCCCCTCTTGAGTAATTGTGCATAGGTTCTACATGCTGTACTCATATGCAGCTCTGTTCCCAACACTTTCTGAAAAGCTCCCCAGAATCTGGAAGTAAACCTCGGATCTCGATCTGAAACAATTGACGAAGGTATCCCGTGCAATTGTATGATTTCTTAAATATATACCCGTGCCAGCTTTTCTACAGTATAGTCAACTCGGATCGGAAGGAAGTGCGCCGATTTTGTCAACCTGTCCATAATCACCCAAATAGGATCATGTCCTATTGAGGTCCTTGGCAATCCCGTGACAAAATCCATAGTGATCTGCTCCCATTTCCATTGTGGAATTTCCAAGGGTTGCAGGCTTCCTGAAGGCTTCTGATCTTCCACCTTCACCTTCTGGCAGGTTAAACATTTTGAGACATAATCAGCTACCTCTTTCTTTAAGCCTGGCCACCAGAACATTTGCTTCAAATCTTGATACATCTTTGTCACTCCAGGATGCATAGAAAATCTACTTTGGTGAGCTTCTGCAAGAATCCTTTTTCGTAATTCTCCAGAGTAACGCATATAAATTCTATTCTTGTACCTCCATGGACCACTACGATCTTGTCTCACAGCTTTTGGTACTTCTGCTCCCATATGTCTCAGCATCATCATCATTTCTGAATCCTGAACACAGTCTTTGGTATATCTGGCTACTAGAATTTGGTGATGACCCCATCGCAAATAAATCTTTGAGAACATAGTTGCACCTTTCAGTTGATCCATCAGATCATCAATCCGTGGAAGTGGGTAGTTATTCTTGATAGTGACCTTATTTAGCTGTCGGTAATTGGTGCGCAGAAATTGTGATTACACTTTGATTATGTAAAATTCATCGCTCTTTCTTTCCCTGGTAATGGCGCCAAAAATATGATGCCAATACCATGGTTCACAACTTCGCACAACTAACCAGCAAGTGCACTGGGTCGTCCAAGTAATACCTTACGTGAGTAAGGGTCGAATCCCACGGAGATTGTTGGTATGAAGCAAGCTATGGTCACCTTGTAAATCTCAGTCAGGTAGGGTTAAATGTGATTGGATTAGATAATTAAAAGATAAATAATAAAGGATAGAAATACTTATGTAATTCATTGGTGAGAATTTCAGATAAGCGAATAGAGATGCTTTTCGTTCCTCTGAACCTTTGCTTTCCTGCTGCCTTCATCCAATCAATCTTACTCCTTTCCATGGCTGGCTTTATGTGATACATCACCATTTTCAATGGCAACTTTCGGTCTTCTCTCGGGAAAATGATCCAAATGCCCTGTCACGGCACGGCTAATCGTCTGGAGGCATCACCCTTGTCAATGGTTTCACCTTATCCTCTCAGTGAAAATGATCAACGCACCCTGTCACGGCACGGCTATTCATCTGTCGGTTCTCGATCATGCTGGAATAGGATTTACTATCCTTTTGCGTCTGTCACTAACGCCCAGCACTCGCGAGTTTGAAGCTTGTCACAGACATCCAATCATTGAATCCTACTCGGAATACCACAGACAAGGTTTAGACCATCCGGATTCTCTTGAATGCCGCCATCATTCTAGCTTACACCACGAAGATTCTGA
The DNA here is from genome assembly GCF_059453495.1 of Arachis ipaensis. NCBI lineage: Eukaryota > Viridiplantae > Streptophyta > Magnoliopsida > Fabales > Fabaceae > Arachis > Arachis ipaensis. Next base: position 49,126,878 of record NC_142439.1, on the reverse strand, counting down.
TTAAGAGATCTAAGAGATACTCATTCAATTCTAATGTAGAACGGAGGTGGTTGTCAGGCACGCGTTCATAGGGAATGATGATGATTGTCACGTTCATCACATTCAGGTTGAAGTGCGAATGAATATCTTAGAAGCGAAATAAGATGAATTGAATAGAAAACAGTAGTACTTTGCATTAATCTTTGAGGAATAGCAGAGCTCCACACCTTAATCTATGGAGTGTAGAAACTCTACCGTTAAAAATACATAAGTGAAAGGTCCAGGCATGGCCGAATGGCCAGCCCCTCTGATCTAAGAACCAGGTGTCCAAAGATATCTAATACAATAGTAAAAGGTCCAATTTATAATAAACTAGCTACTAGGGTTTACAGAAGTAAGTAATTGATGCATAAATCCACTTCCGGGGCCCACTTGGTGTGTGCTTGGGCTGAGCTTGAGTGTTACACGTGTAGAGGTCATTCCTGGAGTTGAACGCCAGTTTTGGTGCCAGTTTGGGCATTGATCTCCACTTTGCAACTTGTTTCTGGCGCTGGACGCCAGAATTGGGCAGAGAGCTGGCGTTGAATGCCAGTTTACGTAATCTAAACTTGAGCAAAGTATGGACTATTATCCATTGCTGGAAAGCTCTGGATGTCTACTTTCCAACGCAATTGGAAGCGCACCATTTCAAGTTCGGTAGCTCCAGAAAATCCACTTTGAGTGCAGGGAGGTTAGAATCCAACAACATCAGCAGTCCTTCTTCAACCTCTGAATCTGATTTTTGCTCAAGTCCCTCAATTTCCGCCAGAAAATACCTGAAATCATAGAAAAACACACAAACTCATAGTAAAGTCCAGAAATGTGAATTTAGCATAAAAACTAATGAAAATATCCCTAAAAGTAACTAGATCCTACTAAAAACATACTAAAAACAATGTCAAAAAGCGTATAAATTATCCGCTCATCACAACACCAAACTTAAATTGTTGCTTGTCCCCAAGCAACTGAAAATCAAATAGGATAAAAAGAAGAGAATATACTATAAATTCCAAACTATCAATGAAACAGAGCTTCAATCATATGAGCGGGACTTATAGCTTTTTGCCTCTTGAATAGTTTTGGCATCTCACTTTATCCATGGAGGTTCAGAATGATTGGCATATATAGGAACTCAGAGTTCAAATAGTGTTATTGACTCTCCTAGTTCAGTATGATGATTCTTGAACACAGCTATTTGATGAGTCTTGGCCGTGGCCCTAAGCACTTTGTTTTCCAGTATTACCACCGGATACATAAATACCACAGACACATAATTGGGTGAACCTTTTCAGATTGTGACTCAGCTTTGCTAAAGTCCCTAATTAGAGGTGTCCAGGGTTCTTAAGCACACCTTTTTTTTTGCTTTGGACCTTGACTTTAATTGCTCAGTCTCAAGTTTTCACTTGACACCTTGGTTTAGCCGCTTAGACCAGGATTTTATTCCTTTAGGCCCTCCTATCCACTGATGCTCAAAGCCTTGGGATCCTTTTTATTTACCCTTGCCTTTTGGTTTTAAGGGTTATTGGCTTTTTGCTCTTGCCTCTTGGTTTTAAGAGCTTTTGGCTTTTTCTGCTTGCTTTTTTTCTTTTTCTTTCTATATTTTTTTTTCGCCTATATATTTTTTTTTTCTGCAAGCTTTGTTCTTTGCTGCTTTTTCTTGCTTCAAGAATCATTTTTATGATTTTTCAGATTATCAAATAACATGTCTCCTAGTCATCATTCTTTCAAGAGCCAACATATTTAACATTCTTAAACAACAACTTCAAAAGACATATGCACTGTTCAAGCATACATTCAGAAAATAAGAAGCATTGTCACCACATCAATATAATTAAGCTAAGTTCAAGGATAAATTCGAAACTCATGTACTTCTTGTTCTTTTGAATTAAAACATTTTTCATTTAAGAGAGGTGATGGATTCATAGGACATTCATAACTTTAAGACATAGTTACTAACTACTAATGATCATGTAATGAAGACACAAACATAGATAAGCACATAAACATAGAAAACGAAAAACAGAGAAAGTAAGAACAAGGAATGAGTCCACCTTAGTGATGGTGGCGTTTCCTCCTCGAGGAACCAATGATGTCTTTGAGCTCTTCTATGTCTCTTCCTTGTCTTTGTTGCTCCTCCCTCATTGCTTTTTGATCTTCTCTTATTTCATGGAGCATGATGGAGTGCTCTTGATGTTCCACCCTTAATTGTCCCATGTTGGCACTTAATTCTCCTAGGGAGGTGTTGATTTGCTCCCAATAGTTTTGTGGAGGAAAATGCATTTGAGGCATCTCCGGGATCTCATGGTGATGAGCTTCTTGCGCCTCTTGAGCTTCATGAATGGGCTCTCTTGCTTGCTCCATCTTTTTCTTAGTGATGGGCTTCTCTTCCTTAATAGGAATGTCTCCTTCTATGAAAGCTCCAGCTGAGTAACATAGATGGCAGATAAGATGAGGAAAAGCTAGCCTTGCCATGGGGGATGACTTTTTGGCTATTTTGTAGAGTTCATTAGAGATGACTTCATGAACTTCTATTTCCTCTCGAATCATGATGCTATGAATCATGATGGCCCGATCCACAGTAACTTCAGATCGGTTGCTAGTGGGAATGATTGAGCATTGAATGAACTCCAACCATCCTCTAGCCACAGGCTTGAGGTCCAATCTTCTTAGTTGAACCGGCTTGCCTTTGGAGTCAATCTTCCATTGAGCTCCTTCCACACATATGTCCATAAGGACTTGGTTCAACCTTTGATTAAAGTTGACCCTTCTAGTGTAGGGGCGTTCGTCTCCTTGCATCACGGGCAAGTTAAATGCCAACCTCACATTCTCCGGACTAAAATCTAAGTATTTCTCCCGAACCATTGTAATGTAGTTCTTTGGATCCGGGTTCTTACTTTGATTATGGTTCCTGGTGATCCATGCATTGGCATAGAACTCTTGAACCATTAGGATGCCGACTTGTTGGATGGGATTTGTTAGAACTTCCCAACCTCTTCTTTGAATTTCATGTCGGATCTCTGGATACTCATTTCTTTTGAGTTTGAAAGGGACCTCGGGGATCACCTTCTTCTTGGCCACAACATCATAGAAGTGGTCTTGATGGGCTTCGGAGATGAACCTTTCCATCTCCCATGACTCGGAGGTGGAAGCTTTTGTCTTCCCCTTCCCCTTTCTAGAGGATTCTCCGGTCTTAGGTGCCATCAATGGTAATGGAAAAACAAAAAGCTTATGCTTTTACCACACCAAACTTAGATTATTGCTCGCCCTCGAGCAATAAAAGAAAGAATAGAGGAAGAAGAAGAAGAAAATATGGAGAAGAGGGGTGAAGTGTGTTTCGGCTAAGTAGAGGGGAGAGGGTTGTGTTGTGTGAAAATGAGGAAGAATGGAGGGCTATGATGGGATATTTTCACGGAGAAACGAATTTCTCCAAGACACCCAAATCTAACCGGCAAGTGCACCGGGTCGCATCAAGTAATAATAACTCACGGGAGTGAGGTCGATCCCACAGGGATTGAAGGATTGAGCAATTTTAGTTTAGTGGTTGATTTAGTCAAGCAAATCAAGATTTGGTTGAGAGATTTGTGATTTGCAGAATTTAAATTGCATAGAAAGTAAAGGGAATGGGTAATTGGCATGAAATTAAAGAGTGCTGAAATTTAAAGTGCTGAATCTTAAAGAACAAGAAATTAAATGGCAGAAACTTAGAATGCAAGAAATGTAAATTGCAGAATCTTAAAGTGCAAGAAATGTAAATGGCTTGAATTTTAAAGGGAATTGGGAGTTGGATTTGCAGGAATTAAACAAAGGAAATTAAAATTCAACAAGCAGAGGAATAGAAGAACACTTGGATTGAATCAGATCTAGAAACAGAATTGTAAATGAGCATGAAAACAGTAAACAGGGAATGGGAAATGGGAAATCCGGATCTCAGGACCCAAGAGACTAGAAAACCAAGTCTAGATCTCAATGCCTTCCTAGATCCAACAAGAACAATTGCAAAGGAAATTGTAAATTGCAAAGAAAGTAGATGAAGAACAATTAACCGAAACTGAAATTCAATTAAGCAGAAAATTAAACAAGATTCCAAGGTGAGATTGAAACAGAATTTCTTCAATTCTCCACCCAAAATCCAAGACAAGAAAAGTAAAGAGTGCTGGGCAAGAACAAGGAAGAAGAGAGATTAATTCTCCTCCCAAATTCTCTTGAATTAAAACAACAATGCTAAGAAAATGTAAAAGTGAGCTCTCAATCAAACCAGAAAAGAAAGCTCCTCTGAAAACCAAAGGAAAACCTTTTCTTTTAAAACTTAAATTCTAATATATTTATACACTTTCTTCAAATGGTCTTCAAGCCTTCAATTGGGCCTTTGCTCTTGGTGGAATCGGGTTGAGAGAGGCCTTGGTTGATTGCTCTTGGAGTTTGGAGAAGAACCGAATTGAACCGGGTTGGAATCATGAAAGCTTGAGTAAAAGTTGGAGTAAAAGTTAGGGTCTAACTTTTGCTCCAACTTTTCACATCAGCACCCTTGTTTTGCTGATACCAACGTTGGGGCAAAAGTTAGGGGTCTAACTTTTGCTCCAACGTTGGCCTCCCTTTAGTTATTCATGGTGCCAACGTTAGCCAGAAAGTTAGGGGCTAACGTTGGCGCAAACTTTTGCTAGCCCAGGGAGTCTTTCAAGCGCCAACGTTAGCCAAAAATTTAGGGGCTAACGTTGGCGCAAACTTTTGGTGCATCCAGGGAGTGTTTTTCATGCCAAAAGTTAGCCAAAAAGTTAGGGGCTAACTTTTGCTCCAACTTTTGCCCAAAAGTTAGCCAAAAAGTTAGGGGCTAACTTTTGCTCCAGCTTTTGCCCAAAAGTTAGCCAAAAAGTTAGGGGCTAACTTTTGCTCCAGCTTTTGCTTCCTGGTTCATAATTAATTCAAGACTCAAGTCATTCCTCCTAGCCATTCCTTCTTGCATCAACCTTTCTCCAAGCTTTCTTCACCTATCATTAATCAACCAAACACATCAAAGCTATGCTCAAAATCATGAGATAGTCATTCTTTCATAATATGTGACATTTATAGCATAGAACCTCATGAATTGATACATGGTTGATTAAATCAAAGGAAACATGAAAATCTACCCAATTGGCTTGCTTTTGGCTCAAGAAAGTGCATAATTCAATTGAAAACAAAAGAAAAAGGCTAGTGAAACTAGGCTAAGATGACTTGTCATCAGGCTATATATAGGGGAGGGAGGGGGGTTAAGGTTCGGCCATTTAGGGTGGGTTTGAGTGGGAAATTGGTTTTGAATTTTGAAGGTAGGTGGAGTTTATGAGGTAGGTTTATGGGGAAGAGTGGATGGATGTGAGTGGTGAAGAGGTGATGGGGAAGAGAGATTGAGGTGATTGGTGAAGGGTTTTTGGGGAAGAGTGTTTATGGGATTGTGTGAAAGAGAGTGGTGAGGGATGAGAAGAAGTGAGTGGAGGTAGGTGTGGATCCTGTGGGGTTCACAGATCCTGAGGTGATCCTGTGGGGTCCACAGATCCTGAGATGATCCTGTGGGGTCCACAGATCCTGAGATGATCCTGTGGGGTCCACAGATCTTGAGGTGTCAAGGCATTTACATCCCTGCACCAATTTAGGCATGCAAAATGCCCTTGCACACAACTCTGGGCGTTCAGCGCCAGGTTGGTGCCCATTTTGGGCGTTCAATGCCCATTTACTAGCCATTTCTGGCGTTGAACGCCAGAACCATGCTGGTTCTGGGCGTTCAGCGCCAGCTCTTCTCCAGGGTGCCATTCTGGCGTTCAGCGCTTAGATGATGCCCATTTTGGGCGTTCAGCGCCCAGACACTGCCCATTTTGGGCGTTCAGCGCCAGAACCATGCTCTGTTCTGGCGTTGAACGCCCGGCAAATGCTTCCTCCAGGGTGTGATTTTTCTTCTGCTATTTTTGATTCCGTTTTCAATTTTTTTGTTTATTTTGTGACTCCACATGATCATGGATCTACAAAGACATATAACTAAGAAAAAAAAATAGAGTTAGATAAATAGAAATTGGGTTGCCTCCCAACAAGCGCTTCTTTAATGTCAATAGCTTGATAGTGGGCTCTCATGGAGCCTCACAGATGTTCAGAGCTTTGTTGAGACTCTCCAACACCAAACTTAGAGTTTGGATATGGGAGTTCAACACCAAACTTAGAGTTTGGTTGTGGCCTCCCAACACCAAACTTAGAGTTTGACTGTGGGGGCTTTGTTTGACTCTGCTTTGAGAGAAGCTTTTTATGCTTCCTCTCCATGGATGCAGAGAGAGATCCTTGAGTTGTAAATACAAGGTTGTCCTCATTCAATTGAAGGATTAATTCTCCCCTGTCCACATCAATCACAGCTCTTGCTGTGGCTAGGAAAGGTCTTCCTAGGATGATGGATTCATCCTCTTCCTTTCCAGTATCCAGGACTATGAAATCAGCAGGGATGTAAAGGCCTTCAACCTTTACTAACACGTCCTCTACTTGTCCATAAGCCTATTTTCTTGAATTGTCTGCCATCTCTAATGAGATTTTAGCAGCTTGCACCCCATAGATTCCCAGTTTCTCTATTACAGAGAGGGGCATGAGGTTTATCCCTGAACCAAGGTCACACAGAGCCTTAAAAATCATGGTGCCTATAGTACAAGGTATTATGAACTTTTCAGGATCCTGTCTCTTCTGAGGCAATGTCAGTTGATCCAGATCACTTAGTTCATTGATGAACAAGAGAGGTTCAACTCCCCAAGTATCAATGCCAAATAATTTGGCATTCAACTTCATGATTGCACCAAGAAACTTGGCTGTTTGCTCTTCAGTAACATCCTCATTCTCTTCAGAAGAGGAATACTCATCAGAGCTCATGAATGGCATAAGGAGGTTTAATGAGATCTCTATGGTCTCTAGATGAGCCTCAGAGTTCTTTGGTTCCTCAGAGGGAAGCTCCTTATTGATCACTGGACGTCCCAGGAGGTCTTCCTCCTTGGGATTCACGTCCTCCTCTCCCTCATTGGGTTCGGCCATTTTGGTTATGTCAATGGCCTTGCACTCTCCTTTTGGATTTTCTTATGTATTGCTTGGGAGAGTGCTAGGAGGGATTTCAGTGATCCTTTTACTCAGCTGGCCCACTTGTGCTTCCAAATTTCTAATGGAAGACCTTGTTTTATTCATGAAACTTACAGTGGCCTTGGATAGATCAGAGACTAAGTTTGCTAAGCTAGATGGATTCTGCTCAGAATTCTCTGTCTGTTGCTGAGTGGATGATGGAAAAGGCTTGCTATTGCTAAACCTGTTTCTTCCACCATTATTAAAGCCTTGTTGAGGCTTTTGATCCTTTAATCAAAAATTTGGATGATTTCTCCATGATGAGTTATAGGTGTTTCCATAAGGTTCACCTAAGTAATTCACCTCTGCTATTGCAGGGTTCTCAGGATCATAAGCTTCTTCTTCATAAGAAGCCTCTTGAGTACTGTTGGATGCAGCTTGCACTCCATTCAGACTCTGAGAGATCATATTGACTTGCTGAGTTAATATTTTATTCTGAGCCAATATGGCATTCAGAGTATCAATTTCAAGAACTCCCTTCTTCATAGGCGTCCCATTATTCACAGGATTCCTTTCAGAAGTGTACATGAACTGGTTATTTGTAACCATGTCAATGAGTTCTTGAGCTTCTGCAGGCATTTTCTTTAGGTGAATGGATCCACCTGCAGAGGTATCCAATGACATCTTAGATAACTCAGACAGACCATCATAGAATATATCCAAGATGGTCCATTCTGAAAGCATGTCAGAAGGACACTTTTTGGTCAGTCCTTTGTATCTCTCCCAAGCTTCATAGAGGGATTCACCTTCTTTCTATCTGAAGGTTTGAACATCCACTCTAAGCTTGCTCAGTTATTGAGGAGGAAAGAACTTGGCTAGGAAAGCCTTGACCAGCTTATCCCAAGAGTTCAGGCTATCCTTAGGTTGAGAGTCCAACCATACTCGAGCTCTATCTCTTACAGCGAAAGGGAAAAGCATGAGCCTATAGACTTCAGGATCAACTCCATTAGTCTTAACAGTATCACATATCTGCAAGAATTCAGTTAAGAACTGAAAAGGATCTTCAGATGGAAGTCCATGAAACTTGCAGTTCTGTTGCATCAGAGAAACTAATTGAGGTTTCAGCTCAAAGTTGTTTGCTCCAATGGCAGGAATGGAGATGCTTCTTCCATGTAAATTGGAATTTGGTGCAGTAAAGTCACCAAGCAATTAGTTTTTGAAAAGAAATTAGTTAATTAAAAAGAAATTTTTGAAAAAAAAAGGGAGGATATTTTCGAAAATTAGAGAGAGAGAGAGTTAGTTAGGTAATTTTGAAAAAGATGAGAAGCAAACAAAAAGTTAGTTAGTTAGTTGAAACAAATTTTGAAAATCAATTTTGAAGAGATAAGAAGATAGGAAGTTAGAGAAGATATTTTGAAATCAATTTTTTTGAAAAAAATAAGATAGGAAGATATTTTTGAAAAGATATGATAGAAATTAGTTTTGAAAAAGATTTGATTTTTGAAATCACAATTAATGACTTGATTCACAAGAAATCACAATATATGATTCTAGAACTCAAAGTTTGAATCTTTCTTAACAAGTAAGTAACAAACTTGAAATTTTTTTGAATCAAACATTAATTGGTGATGTTATTTTCGAAAATTATGTGATAAAGATAAGAAAAACATTTTTGAAAAACATTTTTATAATTTTCGAAAATAACTAAGAAAAATGAGAAAGATTTGATTTTTGAAAAAGATTTTGAAAAAGATAAGATTTTTAAATTGAAAATTTGATTTGACTCATAAAAACAACTAGATTTTAAAAATTTTTGAAAAAGTCAAATCTAATTTTTGAAATTATGAGAGAAAAGAGGGAAAGATATATTTTTTTTTTATTTTTGAATTTTTATGATGAGAGAGAAAAACACTAAAAAGATGCAATGCATGAAATTTTTAGATCAAAACATGTGATGCATGCAAGAATGCTATGAATGTCAAGATGAACACTAAGAACACTATGAAGATCATGATGAACATCAAGAACATATTTTTGAATTTTTTTTTTTTTTGCAAAGAAAACATGCAAGACACCAAACTTAGAATTCTTTAATGCTTAGACATAAAGAATTCAGGAATGCATATGAAAAACAAGAAAAGACACAAAACATGCAAATGCAAAGATCAAACAAGAAGACTTACCAAGAACAACTTAAAGATCATAAAGAACACTATGAATGCATGAATTTTCGAAAAATGCAAGATGCCCATGCAATTGACACCAAACTTATAACATGACTCAAGACTCAAACAAGAAACACAAAAATATCTTTGATTTTTATGATTTTCTAAATTTTTTTGTATTTTTTTTCGAAAATTTTTGTTAAAAATAAAAATAAGGATTCCAAAATTTTTTATATGAATTCCAGGAATCTTGCATTCTTAGTCTAAAGCTTCAGTCCAGGAATTAGACATCGCTCACTAGCCAGCCAAGCTTTCAAAGAAAGCTCTAGTTCAAAACACTAGACATGGCCAATGGCCAGCCAAGCTTCAGCATGTAAATCAGGAACAGTAGCAGGTGGATTAGCAACAACTAGCTTGAACTTGATAACAAATTGCAAGCCTCAGTCCAAATAAATTTAGACATGGCTTTACAGCCAGCCAGGCTTCACATGCTTCATGAGACACTAGAATTCATTCTTAAAAATTTTGAATAAAATTTTTGAAAACATTTTTATTTTTTCGAAAATAGATGAGAAAATTTTTGAAAGATTTATTTGAAAAATTTTTTTTTTGAAAATAAAATAAAAAGAAAATTACCTAATCTGAGCAAGAAGATGAACCGTTAGTTGTCCAAACTCGAACAATCCCCGGCAACGGCGCCAAAAACTTGGTGCGCAGAAATTGTGATTACACTTTGATTATGTAAAATTCATCGCTCTTTCTTTCCCTGGTAATGGCGCCAAAAATATGATGCCAATACCATGGTTCACAACTTCGCACAACTAACCAGCAAGTGCACTGGGTCGTCCAAGTAATACCTTACGTGAGTAAGGGTCGAATCCCACGGAGATTGTTGGTATGAAGCAAGCTATGGTCACCTTGTAAATCTCAGTCAGGTAGGGTTAAATGTGATTGGATTAGATAATTAAAAGATAAATAATAAAGGATAGAAATACTTATGTAATTCATTGGTGAGAATTTCAGATAAGCGAATAGAGATGCTTTTCGTTCCTCTGAACCTTTGCTTTCCTGCTGCCTTCATCCAATCAATCTTACTCCTTTCCATGGCTGGCTTTATGTGATACATCACCATTTTCAATGGCTACTTTCGGTCTTCTCTCGGGAAAATGATCCAAATGCCCTGTCACGGCACGGCTAATCGTCTGGAGGCATCACCCTTGTCAATGGTTTCACCTTATCCTCTCAGTGAAAATGATCAACGCACCCTGTCACGGCACGGCTATTCATCTGTCGGTTCTCGATCATGCTGGAATAGGATTTACTATCCTTTTGCGTCTGTCACTAACGCCCAGCACTCGCGAGTTTGAAGCTTGTCACAGACATCCAATCATTGAATCCTACTCGGAATACCACAGACAAGGTTTAGACCATCCGGATTCTCTTGAATGCCGCCATCATTCTAGCTTACACCACGAAGATTCTGATTAAGAGATCTAAGAGATACTCATTCAATTCTAATGTAGAACGGAGGTGGTTGTCAGACACGCGTTCATAGGGAATGATGATGATTGTCACGTTCATCACATTCAGGTTGAAGTGCGAATGAATATCTTAGAAGCGAAATAAGATGATATGAATAGAAAACAGTAGTTCTTTGCATTAATCTTTGAGGAACAGTAGAGCTCCACACCTTAATCTATGGAGTGTAGAAACTCTACCGTTAAAAATACATAAGTGAAAGGTCCAGGCATGGCCGAATGGCCAGCCCCTCTGATCTAAGAACCAGGTGTCCAAAGATATCTAATACAATAGTAAAAGGTCCTATTTATAATAAACTAGCTACTAGGGTTTACAGAAGTAAGTAATTGATGCATAAATCCACTTCCGGGGCCCACTTGGTTTGTGCTTGGGCTGAGCTTGAGTGTTACACGTGTAGAGGTCATTCCTGGAGTTGAACGCCAGTTTTGGTGCCAGTTTGGGCGTTGAACTCCACTTTGCAACTTGTTTCTGGCGTTGGACGCCAGAATTGGGCAGAGAGCTGGCATTGAATGCCGGTTTACGTCGTCTAAACTTGGGTAAAGTATGAACTATTATACATTGCTGGAAAGCTCTAGATGTCTACTTTCCAACGCAATTGGAAGCGCCCCATTTCGAGTTTTGAAGCTCCAGAAAATCCACTTTGAGTGCAGGGAGGTCAGAATCCAACAGCGTCAGCAGTCCTTCTTCAACCTCTGAATCTGATTTTTGCTCAAGTCCCTCAATTTCAGCCAGAAAATACCTGAAATCACAGAAAAACACACAAACTCATAGTAAAGTCCAGAAATGTGAATTTAGCATAAAAACTAATGAAAACATCCCTAAAAGTAACTAGATCCTACTAAAAACATACTAAAAACAATGTCAAAAAGCGTATAAATTATTCGCTCATCAGTAATCTATGCAAAGTCTCATTCCACCATCCTTCTTCTTTACTAGCAATACCGGAGCTTCCCAAGGTGATGCACTGGGACGAATAAATTTCTTTCCAAGTAGCTCATCCAACTGCTTCTTCAACTCTGCAAGTTCCAGTGGTGACATCCGGTACGGTGCTATAGATATTGGTCCAGTTTCAGGTACTAGTTAAATGCTAAATTCTATCTCTCGCTGAGGGGGGAACTCAGGTATGTCGTCCGGGAAAACATCAGGAAATTTCTTCACCACTCAGATTCGTTCTAAACTTAGTTCACTGTCATTCGAGCTAACCGCTAAAAGAACGTACCCCTCACAATCACTCCCGTCTAATGTAACTCTTACAAAATTTAGATATAAAGTATGAGATAAAAATGGTTTAATATCTGATGAGCAGATATTTTATACGCTTTTTGAGGGTAATTTCATGTAGTTTTTAGCATGTTTTAGTTGGTTTTTAGTATATTTTTATTAGTTTCTAGGCAAAATTTATATTTCTAGACTTTACTATGAGCTTGTGTGTTTTTCTGTGATTTCAGGTATTTTCTGGCTGAAATTGAGGGAGCTGAGCAAAAATCTGATTCAGGCTGAAAAAGGACTGCAGATGCTGTTGGATTCTGACCTCCCTGCACTTGAAATAGATTTTCTGGAGATACAGAAGATCAAATGGCGCACTCTCAATTGCGTTGGAAAGTAGACATCCAGGGCTTTCCAGCAATATATAATAGTTCATACTTTGCTCAAGGATAAACGACGTAAACTGGCGTTCAACTCCAGTTCCATGTTGCATTCTGGTGTTAAACGCCAGAAACAGGTTACAAGTTAGAGTTAAACGCCAAAAATAGGTTACAACCTAGCATTTAACTCTGGAAACAGCCTAGGCACGTGTAAAACTCAAGTCTCAGCCCCAACACACACCAAGTGGGCCCCAGAAGTGGATTTCTGCACTATCTATCTTAGTTTACTCATTTTCTGTAAACCTAGGTTACTAGTTTAGTATTTAAACAACTTTTAGAGATTTATTTTGCATCTCATGACATTTTAGATCTGAACTTTGTACTCTTTGACCGCATGAGTCTCTAAACTCCATTGTTGGGGGTGAGGAGCTCTGCTGTGTCTCGATGAATTAATGCAATTATTTATGTTTTCTATTCAAACACACTTGTTTCAATCTAAGATGTTCATTCACACTTCAATATGATGAATGTGATGATCCGTGACACTCATCACCATTCTCAATCTATGAACGCGTGCCTGACAACCACTCCCGTTCTACCTTCGATTGAATGAGTATCTCTTGGATTCCTTAATCAGAATCTTCGTGGTATAAGCTAGAATCCATTGGTAGCACTCTTGAGGGATTGAATGACTGCGACGAGCTTCAAACTCACAAGGGTTGGGCGTAGTGACAGACGCAAAAGGATCAATGGATCTTATTCCAGCATGAGTGAGAACCGACAGATGATTAGCCGTGCGGTGACAGCGCACTTGGACCATTTTCACTGAGAGGACAGATGGTAGCCATTGACAACGGTGATCCACCAACACACAGCTTGCCATAGGAGGAACTTTGCGTGCGTAAAGAAGAAGACAGGGAGAAAGCGGAGATTTAGAAGACAAAGCATCTCCAAAACTCCAACTTATTCTCCATTACTGCATAACAAATATTTAATTTATGCTCTTTTATTTTTTGCAATTCAAACTGATAATCATAATTAATCTCCTGACTAAGATTTACAAGGTAACCAGAGATTGCTTCATTCCAACAATCTCCGTGGGATCGACCCTTACTCATGTAAGGTATTACTTGGATGACCCAGTGTACTTGCTGGTTAGTTGTGCGGAAGTGTGAAAAGTGTGAATCACAATTTCGGGCACCAAGTTTTTGGCGCCGTTGCCGGGGATTGTTCAAGTTTGGACAACTGACGGTTTATTTTGTTGCTTAGATTAGGAAAACATTTTCTTTTTGGTTTAGAGTCTTCTATTATTGTTTTTGGTTGAATTTTTTTTTATTTATCCATATTTTCTCTTCTTAATTGTTTTCGAAAATTTTTATAAGCTAAAAATTGAGTTTTTCTGTTTGAGTTTAGTTTCATATTTTAAGTTTGGTGTCAATTGCATGTTTTTATTTTTTTAATTTTCAAATTTGAGTCCATTGTTCTTTCTTAATCTTCAAGTTATTCTTGTTTATTTTCCTTGTTTGATCTTTAGTTTTTCTCGTTCTGTGTCTTTTCTTGTTTTTCTTGTGCTTCTTTCAAAATATCAGTTTTCAAAAAAAAAATCTTTATTTATTAAATACCTTATTAAAACACGTTAAATTTATAGCTCAATTGGCTAGAGCGTTGTGCTTATGTTCTTGGTACTTTTCAAAACTTTTTCAAAAATAATTTTTCTTTGAATAAATCTTGTGCCAAACTTTAAGTTTGGTGTTTTCTTGTTAATTTTTCTTTAGTTTTCGAAAAGTTATTTTTGGTTTTCTAAAAATTTTAAGTTTGGTGTTCTATCTTCATGCTCTTGTTGTTCTTGTGAGTCTTCAAGGTGTTCTTAAGACTTCCCTGTGTTTTGATCTTAAAATTTTTAAGTTTGGTGTTCCTTGGTGTTTTCCCTCCAAAATTTTCGAAAATAAGGAGCATTGGATTTAAAAATTTTAAGCTTTGTGTCTTTTTAGTGTTTTTCTCTTTCCTCATTGAATTCAAAAATATCTTTTTCCTTTATTTTATTTGATTTTTCGAAAATCACCTTTAAAAACTCAGATTTTTATTTTAAAAATCAAATCTTTTCAAAATTCAAAACCTTATTCAAAAATCATATTAAAAAATTTTCAAATCTTTTCAATTAATTAGTCAATTCAACATTCAAATTTCTTTTTATTTTCTTTTCCTTTTAATTTTCGAAATCTATACTTTATTTTCTAATTATTTTACTTTATTTTATTTTTTCGGATATTTTGAATTAAATAAAACAAAAAAATTTAAAATATATTTTACTCGCAATTCACATCATCTCCCTTTCTCTGTCATGGATCTAAGTGGAAATGAACAGTCTAGAAGGACTCTGGGGTCATATGCTAACCCCACTACTGCTGCATATGGGAGTAGTATCTGTATACCCTCCATCAAAGCAGGCAGTTTTGAGCTAAATCCTCAGCTCATTGTCATGGTGCAGCGAAATTGCCAGTATTCCAGTCTTCCACATGAAGAACCTACTGAGTTTCTGGCACAATTCTTGCAAATTGCTGACACAGTACATCACAAGGAGGTAGATCAGGATGTATACAGACTGTTACTATTTCCGTTTGCTGTAAAAGATCAAGCTAAAAGGTGGTTAAATAACCAACCCACAGCAAGTATAAGGACATGGAAACAGTTATCAGACAAATTCCTGAATCAATATTTCCCTCCATAAAGGATGACATAACTAAGGCTGGACATCCAAGGCTTTAAACAAGAGGATGATGAATCCCTTTATAATGCCTGGGAGAGGTACAGAGGTATGCTAAGGAAATGCCCCTCTGAAATGTTTTCAGAGTGGGTGCAATTAGACATCTTCTACTATGGGCTTACAAAAGGAGCTCAGATGTCCCTAGACCACTCAGCTGGTGGATCTATACACATGAGGAAAACTATTGAGGAGGCTCAAGAGCTTATTGATATAGTTGCTAGAAACCAGCATCTGTACATAAGTAATGGGTCCCCCATAAAAGAAGAAGCCAAAGCAGTGTCTACTGAACTTGGTCCTCTAGAACAAGTTGCTGAACTCAATCAATAATTGTGCCATCTAACAAAACATTTAGCAGAATTCAAGGAGATGCTACAAGACACTAAAAATGCTAATAAAAATATGGAGGCACAATTGAATCAGACAAAACAGCAGTTATCAAAGCAGATAACAGAAGAGTGCCAGGCAGTTCAATTAAGAAGTGGAAAAACACTAAATACCTCACTTCAGAACAACAGAAAGCCAAGGAAAGAACAACTGACAGAGGATGAGCAAAATATCATCCAAAATCCCTCTGAGGACAGTAAGAGCCTAGAGAGGAATGATTTTGGTGCTCAAACGCCAGAAAAAGATGGAGAGCTGGCGTTAAACGCCCAACCCATGCTTAGTTCTGGCGTTCAAACGCCACAAACAAGCAAGGAGTTGGCGTTAAACGCCCAAAGGAAGCTTAGTTCTGGCGTTCAAATGCCAGGAACAGGTAAGGAGTTGGCGTCCAACGCCAATTCAGCTTGCACCCCTGGCATTCAAACGCTAGTGAGGGATCAGACACACACAAGTGCTGATAACAACCCATCTAAAAAGGCTTCCCCAACCACCTCTGTAGGAAATAAACCTGCAGCAACCAAGGTTGAGGAATACAAAGCCAAGATGCCTTATCCTCAAAGACTCCGCCAAGAGGAGCAGGATAAGCAATTTTCTCGCTTTGCAGACTATCTCAGGACTCTTGAAATAAAGATTCCGTTTACAGAGGCACTTGAGCAAATACCTTCTTATGCCAAGTTCATGAAAGAGATCTTGAGTCATAAGAAAGATTGGAGAGAAACTGAAAGAGTTTTCCTCACTGAAGAATGCAGTACAGTCATTTTGAAAAGCTTCTCAGAAAAGCTTAAAGATCCCGGGAGCTTCATGATACCATGCACATTAGAGGATAATTGCACCAAGACAGCTTTATGTGATCTTGGGGCAAGTATCAATCTAATACCTACATCCACTATCAGAAAGCTTGGTTTAACTGAAGAAGTCAAACCAACCCGGATATGTCTCCAACTTGCTGATGGCTCCATTAAATACCCATCAGGCGTGATTGAAGACATAATTGTCAGGGTTGGGCCATTCATCTTCCCCACTGACTTTGTAGTGCTGGAAATAGAGGAGCACAAGAGTACTACTCTCATTCTAGGAAGACCTTTCCTAGCAACTGGATGAACTCTCATTGATGTCCAAAAGGGGGAAGTAACCCTGAGAGTCAGTAAGGATGAGTTTAAGTTAAATGCTGTCAAAGCCATGCAGCATCCAGACACACCAAAAGACTACATGAAAGTTGATCTTATTGACTCTTTAGTAGAGGAGATCAACATGGCTGAGAGTCTCGAATCAGAGCTGGAATACATCTTTAAAGATGTTTAGCCTGATCTGGAGGATTCAGAGGAATTGAAAGAGCCCCTGAAACTTCCTCAGGAAGAGGAAAAACCTCCTAAACCAGAGCTCAAACCATTACCACCATCCCTGAAATATGCATTTCTGGGAGAAGGTGACACTTTTCCAGTGATCATAAGCTCTGCTTTGAATCGACAGGAAGAGGAAGCACTACTTCAAGTGCTAAGGACACACAAGACAGCTCTTGGGTGGTCCATAAGTGACCTTAAGGGCATAAGCCCAGCTAGATGCATGCACAAGATCCTATTGGAGGATGATGCTAAGCCAGTGGTTCAACCACAGAGGCGGTTAAATCCAGCCATGAAGGAAGTAGTGCAGAAAGATGTCACCAAGTAGTGCAAAACCTCTGAGCAATCTGCTAGCTGCTGACATGCCATTTGTGTTTGACATAGAGTGTCTGCAGGCGTTTGAAACCCTGAAGGCTAAGCTGGTCACAGAACCAGTTATTTCTGTACCAGACTGGACATTACCATTCGAATTAATGTGTGATGCCAGTGACCAAGCCAATGGTGTAGTATTGGGGCAGAGGCACGACGAAATACTGCATGTCATTTATTTTGCTAGCCGTGTTTTAAATGATGCCCAAAAAAATTACACAACCACAGAAAAGGAATTGCTTGCAGTGGTTTATGCCATTGACAAGTTTAGATCTTACTTAGTAGGATCAAAAGTGATTGTGTACACTAACCATGCTGCTCTTAAATATCTACTTACAAAGTAGGATTCAAAACCCAGGCTCATAAGATGGGTATTGCTTCTGCAAGAGTTTGATATAGAAATAAGAGACAGAAAAGGGACAGAAAACCAAGTGGCTGATCATTTGTCCCAGATAGAGCCAGTAGAATGGGTGTCCTTTCCCTCTATTGAAATCTCTGAAACCTTTCCAGATGAGCATTCCTTTGCCATTCAGGAAACACAATGGTTTTGCAGACATTGCAAACTATAAAGCTGCAAGGTTCATACCCAAGGAGTACGGCAGGCAACAAAAGAAAAAATTAATTACTGATGCAAAGTATTACTTGTGGGATGAACCCTATCTCTTTAAGAGGTGTGCAGACGGAATAATCAGAAGGTGTGTGCCTAGAGAATAAGCACAAAAGATCTTATGGAATTGCCATGGGTCACAATATGGAGGACATTTCGGAGGTGAGCGAACAGCCACCAAGGTCCTCCAATGTAGTTTCTACTGGCCTACCCTCTATAGAGATTCCCGAGAGTTTATACGTAACTGTGACAGTTGCCAGAGAGCTGGTAATCTGCCTCATTGTTATGCCATGCCTCAACAAGGAATCTTGGAGATAGAGTTGTTTGATGTATAGGGTATTGACTTCATGGGGCCTTTCCCACCATCATACTAAAACACTTATATTCTGGTTGCAATCGATTATGTATCTAAATGGGTCGAGGCCATAGCCACACCCACTAATGATACTAAGACAGTGGTGAAGTTCCTCCAGAAACATGTCTTCATCAGGTTTGGTGTCCCTAGATTACTAATCAGTGATGGGGGCACTCACTTCTGCAACAAACAGCTTTACCCTGCCATGGTTCGGTATGGAATTAGCCACAAAGTGGCAACTCCATATCATCCATAGACATGGGCAAGCTGAAGTCCCTAACAAAGAACTAAAAAGAATCTTGGAACGGACTGTAAGTACCCGTAGAAAGGATTGGGCAAGAAGCTTGGATGATGCTCTGTGGGCTTACAGAACAGCATTCAAGACTCCTATAGGGACCTCTCCATACCAGCTTGTGTATGGTAAGGCCTATCATCTACCCGTGGAACTGGAATACAAAGGCTACTGGGCAACTAGATTCCTAAACGTTGATACCAAATTAGCTGGAGAAAAAAGATTGCTCCAGCTAAATGAGCTAGAGGATTTCAGACTCACTACTTTCGAAAATGCCAAGCTTTACAAGGAGAAAGCAAAACGGTGGCATGACAGAAAGCTGTCATCTAGAGTCTTTAAACCAGGACAGAAGGTTCTACTGTTTAACTCTAGGCTCAGGCTATTTCCTGGGAAACTGAAATCCCGGTGGAGGGGACCATATGTGATTACAAGTGTGTCACCATACGGCTATGTGGAGCTTCAAGACATTGATTCTAATAAGAAGTTCATTATTAATGGATAGAGAATCAAACATTATCTTAAAGGCAATGTTGAGCAAGAATGCTCAAAGCTGAGGCTAGATTAAAAAGCTCAGCAAGTTCCAGCTAAAGAGAATAAAGAAGCGCTTGCTGGGAGGCATCCCAGCCATTAGCAAAACTCTTTCTGTTATTTTATTTTATTCTATACTTCATTTTATTTATTTTTAAAGCATATAAGGTCAATATTAACAAGGTAAAGAATCAATTGCATAAGTTCACAGGGCTACAGAAGGATTCAGAGCACAAAACAGGAAAAAGGAGCTCACTGGCAAGAAAACGCCAGTAAGAGGCACAATTGAAACGCCCAAAACGAGCATCTACTGGGCATTTAACGCCAGTAGAGATAGCCATCTGGGCGTTAAACACCAGAAAGACGCAGCTTCTGGGCGTTTAACGCCAGATTTACAGCATCCTGGGCGTTCAGAAAAACGCCCAATGACAAAGGAGTTTTTGGCGTTTAACGCCAGCTAGAAGCAACAGTTGGGCGTTAAACGTCCAGACCAAGCATCAATTGGGCGTTAAACACCCAAAACATGCAGCAGTTGGGCGTTTAACGCCAGGATTGTGGGGAGTAGGCAATTTCATTTTCAATTCAAATTTTTCCATTCTTTATGTTTCAATTTATGATTTTTTTGCACAAACATGTTACAAATCCTAATTTTTTCAAATCCTCTTTCAAAAGATATCAAATGTATCTTAATTCATAAACCCTTTTTTTTATCCTCTTCAAATTATTTTAAAATCCTTTTCAAAACAAATCTATCTCTTTTCCTTCTACAATCATTTCAACTCATCAATATCTTCTTCAAATCTTCACAACATCTTTTTCAAAACAAAGTTATCTTTTTCAAATATCTTCCATATTATTCATATCTTTTCAATTTTAAATTGCATCCTTTTCCTATCATACTTATCTTTTACAAATCATATCTTCTTCAATATTTTCGAAAAACCCACCCACCCTCCCCTTTAAATCCTAGTTCGGCCTCCCCCCCAGCTCCACAATTCGGACTTGGCTCTCCTCATATCCCTCTCCTTTCTTTTCTTTTGCTTGAGGACAAGCAAATCTCTAAGTTTGGTGTGTTTATCTGTGATCACTAAGCCAATACCCACTAAGATCATGGCTCCTAAGAAAAAACAAACAAACTCAAGAGGCAAGAAAGAGAATATTCTAAAACCAATTTGGAATCAAGGGAAGTTCTTAACCAAAGAATATTCAGACCATTACTACAAAATAATGGGTCTAAGGTCAGTGATCCCGGAAGTTAAATTCGATCTGAAAGAAGATGAATATCCAGATATCCAAGAGCAAATTCGAAATAGGAGCTGGGAAGTCCTAGCTAATCCTGAAACAAAGGTGGAAAAAACATGGTTCTGGAATTCTACGCAAATCTGTGGCAGACGGACAGGCAGAGAATAGCGGAAACCGCATTCTATGACTATAGAACTCTAGTTAGAGGGAAGATTGTTCACACCCACCCTGACAAAATAAGAGAGATCTTCAAGCTGCCTCAACTGCATGATGACCCAGACTCCTTTAATAGGAGAATGATGAGATCAAACCTGAACTTGGACAAGATCCTAGAGGACATATGTCTCCCTAGAGCTAAATGGACAACCAGCACAAAGGGTGCCCCGAACCAACTCAAAAGAGGAGATCTCAAACCAGTCGCCAGAGGCTGGCTAGACTTCATTAGGCACTCTATATTGCTCACTAGCATCTGCTCTGAAGTCACCATCAGAAGAGCAGTAATGATTCATTGCATTATGCTGAAAAAAGAAGTGGAAGTTCATCAGCTGATTGCTTGTGAGCTTTACAAGATTGCAAACAAGAACTCCAAAGATGCCAAATTGGCTTATCCAAGCTTGGTCTCTCTGTTATGTAAAGATGCTGGGATAAAAATGGCAGTAGATGAGTACATCCCTGTTGAGCTACCAATCACCAAAAAGTCTATGGAAGGACAACAAGTGCAGGACGAACCCATCAAGAGGAGAGCACAGGAGTTCCTCTTGAAAATCCCTCAAATTGAATACTGGGAGCGCCTAGAAGCATCTGTCACCAAGTTGCAAGAAGCTGTGGATCAACTGAAGGAAGAATAGCAAAATTAAAACAGCATTATCTGCAAACTGCTTAGAGAACAAGAAGAGCAAGGGCGTGAACTGAAGGAACTGAAGCGCCAGAAGCTATCTCTTGAAGGGCCAAGCACTCCACAGACTAAAGAGGCATCCACCTCCCAAATTCAAGGTTGTTGAGTTCTAATCTTAGCCTTAACTCTGTGATAATTATTCTTATTAGAAATTTACCTTAGAAGTTATATATGAGTAGTAGTAATTAGTATCTCTATTTTGATTTTATCTCCAATTAAGCTATAATTTATTTTTCTCATCATCATCAAACATGAATAAAATAGCAGGTTTTTTTAGAATAAGGAGGTAATAATTTTTTTTCGAGTTCTTAATAAGAAACTTCTAATTATCTATATGTGGTGGCAATGCTTTTTGTCTTCTGAATGAATGCCTGAACAGTGCATATTTTTGATATTGAATTTTATGAATGTTAAAACTGTTGGCTCCTGAAAGAATGATGAACAAGAGAAATGTTATTGATGATCTGAAAAATCATGAAATTGATTCTTGAAGCAATAAAAAGCAGCAAAAAAAAAAGAGAGAAAAAGAAAACGAAGAAAGAGCAGTAGAAAAAGCTAGTAGCCCTTAAAACCAAAAGGCAAGGGTAAAAAGGATCCAAGGCTTTGAGCATTAATGGATAGGAGGGTCTAAAAGGAATAAAATCCTGGCTTAAGTGGCTAAACTAAGCTGTCCCTAACCATGTGCTTGTGGCGTGAAGGTGTCAAGTGAACACTTGAGACTGAGCGGTTAAAGTCGAGGTCCAAAGCAAAAACACAGTGTGCTTAAGAACTCTGGACACCTCTAATTGGGGACTTTAGCAAAGCTAAATCACAATCTAAAAAGGTTCACCCAGTTATGTGTTTGTGGCATTTATGTATCCGGTGGTAATACTGGAAAACAAAGTGCTTAGGGCCACGGCCAAGACTCATAAAATAGCTGTGTTCAAGAATCAACATACTAAACTAGGAGAATCAATAATAATATCTGAATTATGAGTTCCTATGGATGCCAATCATTCTGAATTTCAAAGGATAAAGTGAAATGCCAAAACTGTTCGAAAGCAAAAAGCTACCAGTCCCGCTTATTTGATTAGAATCTAAGCTTCACTTAAAACTCTGAGATATTATTGCTTCTTGATTTCTTTTCATCCTATTTTATTTGTCTAGTTGCTTGGGGACAAGAAACAGTTTAAGTTTGGTGTTGTGATGAGCGGATATTTTATATGCTTTTTGAAGGTAATTTCATGTAGTTTTTAGCATGTTTTAGTTGGTTTTTAGTATATTTTTATTAGTTTCTAGGAAAAATTCATATTTCTGGACTTTACTATGAGCTTGTGTATTTTTCTATGATTTCAGGTATTTTTTGGCTGAAATTGAGGGAGCTGAGCAAAAATCTGATTCAGGCTGAAAAAGGACTGTAGATGCTGTTGGTTTCTGACCTCCCTGCACTCGAAATGAATTTTCTGGAGCTACAGAAGTCCAAATGGTACGCTCTCGATTGCGTTGGAAAGTAGACATCCAGAACTTTCCAGCAATATATAATAGTCCATACTTTGCTCAAAGATAAATGACGTAAACTGGCGTTCAACGCCAGTTCCATGTTACATTCTGGCATTAAACGCCAGAAACAGGTTACAAGTTGGAGTTAAACGCCGGAAACAGGTTACAACCTAGGGTTTAACTCTGGAAACAGCCTAGGCATGTGTAAAGCTCAAGTCTCAGCCCCAGCACACACCAAGTGGGCCCCAGAAGTGGATTTCTGCACTATCTATCTTAGTTTACTCATTTTCTGTAAACCTAGGTTATTAGTTTAGTATTTAAACAACTTTTAGAGATTTATTTTGCATCTCATGACATTTTAGATCTGAACTTTGTACTCTTTGATGGCATGAGTCTCTAAACTCCATTGTTGGGGGTGAGGAGCTCTGTTGTGTCTTGATGCATTAATGCAATTATTTCTGTTTTCTATTCAAACACGCTTGTTTCTATCTAAGATGTTCATTCGCATTTCAATATGATGAATGTGATGATCCGTGACACTCATCACCATTCTCAATCTATGAACGCGTGCCTGACAACCACTTCCATTCTACCTTCGATTGAATGAGTATCTCTTGGATTCCTTAATCAGAATCTTCGTGGTATAAGCTAGAATCCATTGGCGGCACTCTTGAGAATCCGAAAAGTCTAAACTTTATCTGTGGTATTCCGAGTAGGATTCAGGGATTGAATGACTGCGATGAGCTTCAAACTCACAAGGGTTGGGCGTAGTGACAGACACAAAAGGATCAATGGATCTTATTCCAGCATGAGTGAGAACCGACAGATGATTAGCCGTGCGGTGACAGCGCACCTGGACCATTTTCACTGAGAGGACGAATGGTAGCCATTGACAATGGTGATCCACCAACACACAGCTTGCCATAGGAGGAACTTTGCGTGCGTGAAGAAGAAGACAGGGGGAAAGCAGAGATTCAGAAGACAAAGTATTTCCAAAACTCCAACATATTCTCCATTACTACATAACAAGTATTTAATTTATGCTCTTTTATTTTTCGCAATTCAAACTGATAATCATAATTAATCTCCTGACTAAGATTTACAAGGTAACCAGAGATTGCTTCAATCCAACAATCTCCGTGGGATCGACCCTTACTCATGTAAGGTATTACTTGGACGACCCAGTGCACTTGCTGGTTAGTTGTGTGGAAGTGTGAAAAGTGTGAATCACAATTTCGTTCACCAATATGTAAACTATCAGACGGAATAATAGCAGTTCTTTCATAGCAATTAAGAAAAACATGATACTTGGACAACCAATCTATTCCTAGAATAACTTCCAAACCACATAGAGGCAAACATATTAGATCATGTATAAAAGTCCTGTTCCTAATTGTAAATGGTACTTGTAGGCAAACTAAACTGGTCAAAGCATTCTAGGATGCAAGTGTATGGACAATTAAATCAAAATTTAACTCAGAGAAATCTAGTCCCAACTCACGAGCAACAATTAAAGAGATAAAGGAATGCGATGCACCCGAATCATACAGTACAGTTAGAAATCGATTCTTGATGTAACACTGACCTTGGATCAGGGTGTCTAATTGCATAGCATCATTAGCAGTCATAGCAAACACTCGGCCTTGTTGCTGGGTTCTTACTGGATTCCGAACAAACTTTCTTGGGTAGATCCTAGCTGTGTCCAGATTCCTCATGAGTAAAACAAGAGTTCGTTCCTTACAGCATCCAAATCTGACATAACCATAACCATGGAGATCATAACAGCTATGAGGATAGCTGTGCCTCGCATCAATTCGTCGTTCGAAACTCGATTAAACTTTGCCTACTCGCAGTCATTATGGTCCTATCCGCACCAAACAATCAACATTAAGGTGATCAGTCTTAATATTTCAAGTAAGGCACGAACATTCCAAAAATGAGCACTCATAAACATTCATGCCAAATGTATCTTGAAGATACCCTAACAACATGAGACACACAAGCAGAGTATGCAATGAAGCATAGTCAGTCCATTCCCCAGGCTCTATTGGGAACGAACTGCTCTGATACAAAATTCTAACGACCCAACTCCCAGTATGCCATGGTTATACAAGAAGCTAAGTGTTACCAACTTGTTCTTCCTAATTATTAACTATTATTTAATATATGAGCCTGTTCCTTGTTTGAACGTTTCCAATTTTACGAGTAACTTTTTTTTATTCGCTGCAGATGATAATGTAAAATAAACAAGCATACATTGAGAGCAATAAAAGCAAGCGTAAAGAAATATAGAAATATAGCAAATAATATACATCATGTATACTATAACACAACATGTAGCGTTTACACAAGATCAAGTCAGTTTACATCCTCGTCATCCTACGTAGTTAATATATATACGACACTCCCAGTGCCTGGCCTATACAAAATGCCGCTAAATTGGTGCCCAGGCTAGCCTAATGATGCCAGGGCATTTTGGCCAGCTTTACTTACCTTTTCTTTACTATTTTAGGGTAGTTTCATGCATTTTCTTAGTTAATAAGCAAGTTTGGGTAGATAATCACTTACATCTTGATTCTAGCAAACATTGTGAATTCTATGTGATTTTATGAGAATTATGCATGAATTGAATGATAAAATGGATGATGCATGATCTCATAAGTTAGAACCTAGCTTTGATGCACTTTATTTGCTTGATTTCAGGACAAAGGAAGCAAGGAAGATGCCACGTTAATAGCCACGTTAGTCTAACTAACGTGACCATTAACGTGGAATGGAAGCTAGCTTGCAACGTTAATGAGAAAAGTGATCGCCAATAATGCCTTCGTGAGCCATCATAGCCCACGTTAGTTGCCACGTTAACTACATTAACGTGGAAGCTAACGTGGAAGAGAAGTAAAGCTCCAACGTTAGTGGTAAACGTGAATACCACTAACGTTGGAAAAAGGGGCACACTTAGCCACGTTAAGAGTCACGTTAATTACATTAACGTGAACTCTAACGTGGAGGGAACAAAGAAGTTCCAATGTTAGTGACACTCACCTTTGTCACTAACGTTGGACCAAGCCACTATGAGCTACGTTAGTTGCCACGTTAACTACATTAACGTGGAAGCTAACGTGGAGGAAAGAAATGATGAGCCAACGTTAGTGACATTCACCTTTGTCACTAACGTTGGAGATGGCAATCACCACCACATTAGTGGCCACGTTAATACAATTAACGTGAGGAACTAATGTGAGAAGGGGCGTTTGGGGCGTTAGTGACAAAGGAAAGTGTCACTAACGCTCTCGAAGCTGAGGCATGCCCACGTTAGGGGTCACGTTAGCTACACTAACGTGGACTCTAACGTAGGAAGGAAAGGCAACAAGCAAACGTTATTGGAAAAGGTGAATGCCAATAACGTTTCTGAAGGACCAAGAGGCAATGTTAGTGGTCACGTTAGTGCCACTAACGTTGAAGTTAACGTGGACCATCTTGGGTTAGGAACGTTAGTGAAAAAGGTGATCGTCACTAACATTCTCGAACCTACATTTTCACTTAACGTTAACACCACTAACGTCCTAACTAACGTTCATGCCTAATTCACATTTTCTCTACAAACAAAGCTGAGCCCACTGAAGACTGCAACTGCTTCAACTTAAGATCCAAAGGCCCATATCCAAGACTTGAAGAGCCAACTAGAAGATCAGAAGAGTAGTATATATAGGAGGAGTTTTGAACTAGTAAAGGGAGCTTTTGGCATTGGGAGAACTACTCTCTATATAATTTTACTTTCTCTGCAACTTCTAGTTTTACTTTCAGAATGTATTTTCCATCTTTGTTTTCCATTCCCAGAGCTATGAACAACTAAATCCCTTTCATTGGGATAGGGAGCTCTGTTGTAATTTGATGGATCAATTACAGTTTTCATTATTCTTCTTCTTTCTTTTCTCTTGATTTTACTAGAAAGCTTTCAATCTTCATCCAACTGGGTAGTTGTCTTGGAAAAGATGCTATTCATACTTGGATCTCTTCGGAACCTTGGAAGAGGAATGAAGAGATCATGCTAGAAATGCTTTCTCATGTTGGACCAAATTGGGGTTTGGATGGATATAGTGACATATAATCCTACCAACACTTTAATTTGGGAATACATGTGGTATAATCAGTGACCACACTTCATCTCTTCTCATGAGCAATTAGACCAAGGAATTGGCTATTGATCAAGATTTGACAGATTGAATTACCCAGGAATTGGAATTCAATCACTTAAGATTGCCAAGGAGATCAATGAATGCATTGATTGAGGAAGAGATGAAAATGAACTTGCTCCGGAGAATACAACATCTCCTGAGCCCAATGAACTCCCCATTTCTGATCTTACCCATTCTCTTTACTTTCTGCCATTTACTTTTATGTTCATCTTCCCCATTCCCCATTTAAGATTTTGTAATTTACCTTCCCTCATTTACATTTAGTCTTTATTTCCAGCATTTACATTTTCTCCCATTTACTTTCCCGCCATTTAATTTTTTGCAATTCTCCAATCAAAGTTTGCTTAGCTCAACTAGAACATTCCTTCAATTAATGTTGCTTGACCAATCAATCCCTGTGGGATTGGACCTCACTCTATTGTGAGTTTTTACTTGACGATAATTCGGTGTACTTGCCGAGGGAAATTTGTTGAGAGACAAGTTTCTGTGCATCACCTAACTACTATATAGCTCCTAGCTCTCGGGTGTACTAACACAAGTGAGAGACTAACTAATAAATAATGTCAGACTAGAGTGTCATTAAAAGAATGCCCCTTCTGCTGTCAAACTATCTCTACATGTGGCCGTTCGGAGAATCGCCGTGAGGCTCGTCCATCTCCTCATCCTGCTCTATATCTATCTCAGGATCCTCCTCTTCCTCATCATCCGCAGCTACAGCTATACCCTCAGATCCACCAGAAACTCTGCTGTCACTATGTACAAAACCATTCGCGAGTACAGGTCCGTTTACGTAAATAGGAGCTACCCCATCGTCTGGTAGTGCCGGCTTGTCAGGCTGTGGAAAGTCTGGGATCGGCTCAGGGGAAAAGTCCCACTCTAGTGGAATCACAGGTATGTAGTCATCAGCTAACTTGAGCTCATCAGGAATGTTAGGCTCACGTGCCGCCTCGTTCAAGGGTTGAACTAGTATAGGGTGTTCGGGACCATCGGGAAAAGGATGTCCAGGTGCGTCAGGGTGTAACCAGGATAAAGGAAAGTCATAAGGAGCATCGGGGTCAAAATACGGGCTAGACAGAGGATGTTGAAAAGCTTGATTAGGTAACGCATATCGTCTAATACGAGGCTCCAAACCCATAATGAGTAACTGTGATGTACCGGATCCTCGTAGACGTAAGGGTCCTCGAACTCATAGAAGATCACGCCGGTCTCCATCTGAGGGGAAGGAAGGGAGAGAAGGGGTAAGAACTGGGAAGTTCTTAGTAGGGTCAGGGTTGTTAGTTACATTCATTTATTCGATTTCGATTAGTAGATGGATAATAAAATACAGTAAAGTAGTAAATAGAAGTTAAAAATAGATAAAAGAACAAAGAACAGAACACAAGCAGAAGAGTACAAGAAGATAAAGCACAGACATAGCACTCAAGCAGACAAACATAAAAAAATAGTTCACGCACAAGAGGGAAAGCAACAGAGAATGATGCGCAGACAAGAATAATGCATGTCTAGTCCTAGTACAGGCCATGAGCTCATGTGTCGGTTAGCACCTGCATTCCCGACATTTATCCGGTCACGAGTTCACGATTTCCCGGATACGATCTTCCATTCAAATAAATGCACATATAATTATTAGCCGCTCTATTGAGACAACCTCTGCTTTCTACTCGCAGGAAATATACTCTTGGGAACGGAAAATTCCTGTAGGTATCCTAATTTCCCTACAAAAGCTCTTGGGTTGCTTTAAGCAACAGATAAATAAACATTTACCTCTTGGGTTGCATTAAGCAACGAATAAGCAAACAATATCTCTTGGGTTGCCTCAAGCAACAAATAACTTTTCTATAAGCCTTCTGCCCTTAGTCTCTTCAATATGCTCTGATTTCTCTGTTTAACATATGTATTTAAAGCTTATGTAAATTTCGGTATGAATAGTTAGCCTGTCCCAACTATACGTTCATTAAGTCTATACTGAAACAGTTTAACTTTTCATATAATACCTAACCCTAGTCGCAACTCAAGGACTAACTATGTTTCCCTAGTTTGTTCGCTAGTCTCTATCTGTTTTTCTGTCGTTAAAATTTTACAGACTTTTCTTTGATTTTTATCTTTTCTTCAACTTTTTATCTTTTATTTATCTTTGCCTCACTAATATGTTCTTACCACTCCCTAAGTGTTTTATGAAGGTAATTATGAGATTCTGCGCTTAAAGTTGTCTTTCTAGAGCTTTTACAGAAAACTGCCTTTTCCGTATTATTTTATTATTTTTATTAAAATATTATTTTTAATTAAATATTATTATTTAATATTTTATTATTATTTATTATTTAATCATTAATTTTCGAAAATTAACTTACCTTTTACTTTTAACCTTTAAAATTTACTTTTTAACACCCGTAACTTTTAATATTTCTACTTTAACCACCCTAACTTTTAGAAATTACTAAATAACCCCTTAAACACCAAAATTTTTACTTCCTTGCCCTTTTAAGGATCTAAAGCCTATTCTTCATTGTTCTTCATCACACTCAAAGTGTTTTTCATGTTCTTCATAAATTCTTTAAATTCTTTCTCTGTTTTTACCCGTTTTTCAGTCTTTTCAGCAACCGATTTTTACTATAATTCATACTAAATTAGCAGTCACTAAAACCCTATTTTTTTCTACATGATTTCAACACAAATTGAACCCCAATTTAAGCCTAGGGTTTCGTTTTTTCAGCTGCCCCAAGAACATGAACTTTAAAGCTTGAATTTCATCAAATTTCATCAAAATTTCACCAAATTTTCACCAAGAATCAATCATCACTACAAGAAAAATACCCATTCAGGTACACCTGAAATGTGTAGCCAAAAGTGAAAAAAAAATGATGCCTTAGGCTACGGCTACGCTTTTTGGGCTACAGCTACGCTTTTTGGGGTGATTCCTATTCGGCCGTTGCCTATTTTCAAAGGCTACGCTTTTCTGCACCAAGGGCTATGCTTTTGGCATTTGGGAATAGGCTATGCTTTTCAAGTGATGCTGTCCAGGACCAAAAGGTCCCTCTTTTTTTTTTTATACTATAGCTACTGTATATAAGTGTAGCCTTAGGTCTCGTTTTTTTTTTATACTATAGCTACTGTATACAAGTGTAGCCTTAGGTCTCGTTTTTTTTTTATGGTATAGCTACTGTACATATAAGTATAGCCTTAGGTCTTTTTTTTTCTGTATATATATATATATATATATATATATATATATATATAATTATCTAATAATTATTAATACAACATAATAGTTAATATGATTACATGTATAAATGAGTTGAATATTACAAAATAAAAATAAATACATAATTATATTAAATAATTTCTTTATATAATAAAAATTGTCT
This sequence comes from Arachis ipaensis, assembly GCF_059453495.1. NCBI lineage: Eukaryota > Viridiplantae > Streptophyta > Magnoliopsida > Fabales > Fabaceae > Arachis > Arachis ipaensis. Next base: position 49,096,704 of record NC_142439.1, on the reverse strand, counting down.
CTAACCAAAATATATTTATAACATTGATCCAAAATTGTCTCTAACTGTAAAATTTATACAACTCAAACTAAAGTAAGCATAGTCATATCAAAACCATAATACCACTTAGCCAATAAAAGTATCTTCTAATAAAAATCATTAGTCAACCATACATGTAAAGATTCTAAATAGCACTCTATCTTAGCCAATAAACCGCAATAATAGTCAGCTTAATCTTCATTGTTACCCTGCATAATTATATTGAAAAATAGTTAAAAAAATATTGATAATGACATTCGTAATTATAAAAATTAAATGGAACACGTAGTCATAGTAAACCAAGAAAGCATATACTAAAAAAAATAACATGGTCACGGCAGAAGAGGTGAATTCAAGGAATTATGTATTATCTTGTTTCATTCAAACCATGAAAATCTACAGGTGTTTCTTTCTTCCATTTCCTTTAACACAATCCTAATATGTCCTTATAGCATTTTTCATGCACTAATTAACCAGACTTTCACACTTGAATTAGATATAGGGACAAATTCATATGTACCAAGTGCACAAAATCAAAAATACAACCACCAGAATTACACAAACAAATTTTAGCCAAAGCAATACAACTTCAGTGTTAATAAAGCCAACAAACATTTTCAGCCATAGCAATTAATGTAAATGCAAGTAAAAAACTATGGAACAAGGAATAGATAAGTACATACCACATCTAAGTTCGGAAAATGTGTTGATCCATGGCCGCTATTCGCATCAATAGGAGACTGTTGGGTGTCTTGTAATAAAGCTTCTAGTTCTTCTGGCCTCATTCCAGGTTCCGATCACTGCAGTAATAACTTGATCATATTTTGCAACCCATGAATCTCTTAGTCTTGTTTTTGCTGTTTGGCCTCTTGTTTTTGCTATTGGGCCTCCATGTGTCCAAGTTTATCCTTCAGACTGGACACTTCCTCTTTGTGCTGATTCTTGATTTCATTAATTTCAGCATGTTTCTTTAAATCAGTCTTTGTCACAGATCTTCCATACAACCTTACCCGAACTGGTTGTTCTTTCCTGAATAAGGCCTCAAATGCTTCCTCTTCTGTTTCACCAGCAGCTTGGCGGTGTTGGAAGTCTTCCTGCATAGAAGAAACATTTAAAATTGAGTTAGTTACCGTATCCTAAAATTGAAATGTAATTATGGATGATTCAATGAACTCTTACAACAGCAGTTTGTGTTTCCTCATCCACTTCTTTCCTCTTCCGACTTGTTCAGGTAGCAATGAACATCTCAAACCTTCTTGGTTCCTCGTTTGTTTCCTTTGTTGCTTGCTGCAAAACAAGATCATACTTCGATTTCTTCCTTCAATTTATGCAAATATAAATTCTAACAAATATATTGACTAGAAGTGAATAAAAAGTTAGCATACAGTTACTAAAACGTGCAGCATAATGAGTTAGGCAAATCTACTAGCAAGGCTGCATTATTAAGCTAAAGCACTGAACAGTACCAAAAAGCAAGCATAAAAGATCTATTTATAATACATTTAGCACCTGTTCAGTTTTTTCACAACTGTAAAAATTCACACTTCACAAATGGCTCATGTAACAACCCTGATTTTCGAGTACGTGAGATCTTTTCTAAAGGCACGAATTTCTCCGGAAGATCAGTAAAGAGAACACCTCTTCTATATCAACAAGTATCTTGATACTCATTGTCATTATGTCATCCTTAAGCTAGAACCTTTTCTGAGGCAAGCTTGATAACGCGGTCACGAAGAACCTAGTTTTTGAACCGTATCGGTTAGGAGTTTTGATTCAGTTTTTTGTAAGTAGTCTCAGTTTGACGAACCGGACTCGACTCATGAGAGAAGAGAGATAATAGTATAATATTATCATTATATTAGTATTAGAAGATGCTTGAATGATATTATAAGGTTACCTGGTCAGTTTTAGTTAAAAACAGAAATCGGTTTAACCGGGTTTACGGTTTACTAGTGCAGCTTAGCACCAGCACTCTTTGATGACTTTAGCAATGCTAGGGCCTCATTGTACATATTTTATTATCATAATAAATATGTTACTAGTGTCATTTATGCTAGTAGCTCAGAAAATAATTTTTAGAGATATTTTTACAAGTGTTCCGATACATCTAGTTTTAGTAGTTGTACACCAGAGATATTTTAATATTAATTTAATCCACCTTCAAGCCAACCAATCACAAATCACCTTACACCCCCAAGACACTCCAAGGCTGGTCATTTACTCCCTTTGGCCGAAATTGAAAGGAGAGAAAAGAGAGAAAACTTCATGAACACTTAATCTTCAAAGCTTGATTTCTTCTGAACCAAAACTCAAATCAAAACTCCGATTTCACCAAAATGATACTTTCTTCTTTCTCTACATGATCATATGACTTATCAAGGCTGGAAATAAGGTGAGATGGCTGTCTCCTTCCCTCTTCAATTCGGTTTTCAAGGAAAACCATGCAAAACATGTGTTTTCTTGATGTTCTTCCCTAGGAATCATGCTTAACTTGACTTGAGGGCCAAGAAACGTTAATTTCCAGCAAGTCTAAGGTGAGATATCTCTTCCTAACGTGCTGAGGGAGATTTGGTCAGTTGAGAGTTTGTGGATTTAAAGTTGTTCTTGATGTGTTTTAGGAGGAAAAAGTGCTTTAAGAACACTTCAAAGAGTAACCGGATTTGGAGCAGCAAATCAAGGTAGGGTTTGACGAATTTAATCTTGATTGATTGTGTTTGAGTTGTGTGATTATGATATGGTTTGGCTGTGCTTGAAATTGATGATTTATATGAGTGATTCTTGTTGAAATTTTGGTGAAAATTTGATGAAATTTGATGATATTCAACTTTGAAATTATGTTCTTTATGGCTGCTAGAAAAACGAACCCTAGAGCTTAAATTAAGGTTCAATTTATGTTAAAATCATGTAGAAAATATGGGATTTTAGTGGCTGTGAATTTCTTTTGAATTATGGTAAAAATCGGTTGCTGAAAAGACTGAAAAACAGGTAAAAACAGAGAAAGAATTTGAAGAACATACGAAGAACACGAAGAACACTTTGAGTGTGGTGAAGAACAATGAAGAACACCTTTTTGATTCATAAAAGGGCAAGGAAGTAATTAATTTGGTGTTTGGGGGGTTATTTTGTAATTTCTGAAAGTTAGGGTGGTTAAAGTAGAAATATTAAAAGTTACGGGTGGTAAAAAGTTAATTTTAAAGGTTAAAAGGTAAAGGCAAGGTAATTTTCGAAAATTAATGATAAAATAATAAATAATAATAAAATATTAAATAATAATATTTAATTAAAAATAATATTTTAATAAAAATAATAAAATAATGCGGAAAAGGCAATTTTCTGTAAAAGCTTTAGAAAGACAACTTTAAGCGTATAATCTCATAATTACCTTCATAAAACACTTAGGGAGTGGTAATAACATGTTAGTGAGGCAAAGATAAATGAAAGATAAGAAGTTAAAGAAAAGATAAAAATCAAAGAAAAAGTCTGTAAGGTTTTAATGACAGAAAAACAGACAGAAATTAGTGAACGAACTAGGGCAACATAGTTAGTCCTTGAGTTGCGACTAGGGTTAGGTATTATATGAAAAGTTAAACTGTTTCAGTATAGACTTAATGAACCTATACTTGGGATAGACTAACTATTCATACCGAAATTTACATAAGCTTTAAATACATACGTTAAACAGAGAAATCAGAGCAGAGTAGAGAAACACAGAGAACAGGGCAACCTGAGTAATGTAAAGAGATAAAAAAAAAAGAGTAATATAGATACAGAGGAAAGAGTAATCAGTAAAAATTAAAGAGATACAGAGAACAGAGTAATCAGAGCAGAGTAAAAAGACAAAGTGAAAAGAGTAATATGATAAAGAGAATAGAGAACAAGCAGAGGGCCTGTTGAAAGGTCATTTGTTGCGTTAAGGCAACTCCAGAGATATTTGTATATTCATTTGCTGCTTTTCTGTTGGCCCTAGAGGTCCTGTAGGCCCAACTTCACCTACAGTGAGTTGTTATTCCTGTAGGCCGAAGTTCACCTACAGTGAATATCAATTGTGTATCTCAGGGTATTGCTCCTGTAGGCCGAAGTTTACCTACAGAGAGTTGTGATACCTGTAAGCCGAAGTTCACTTACAGGGGTGCTATTTCTGTAAGCCAAAGTTCACTTACAGAGGTGTTATTTCTGTAGGCCGAAGTTTACCTACAGAAAGTTGTTGTGTTTTATTTAGACTATTCCTGTAAGCCGAAGTTCACTTACGGAAAATAAGCCATATCTAGGACTAGTTCCTAGGTAATGTCGGGCTGCAGGGTGTAAACTGACACGTGAGCTCATGGCCTGCATAGGACAGACATGCATCATACTTGGTTGTGCATTTTCTCTGTTATGATTGTTGTATGAATGTATGTTTTCCTTGTTTGTATTCTCTTCTCTGTGTTTGTGTTTCACTTTCTTACATTCTTCTGTTTGTGATCTGTTTTTAGTTTACTCTATTTTCTCTATTCATATGTCTTCTGTTTACTGCATTTTTATATTCTTCTATATGTCTGCTAAGCGACACAAATTAATGAACTTAACTAATAACCCCGACCCTACTAAGAACTCCCCAGTTCTTACCCCTTCTCTCTCCCTTCCCCCTTCAGATGGAAGCAAGAGTTCCTTTCTGTTGTTCGCTGACGACTGTTTGTAAAAAGGATTCCGCTCTAGGTAGTCTTCTGAGTCTAAGGTGAATCCCATTCTCTGTTTATATGTATATACTGTGAGACCAGCCAATGTCTGCACCCCGTTTGTATGCGAACTTTAACTTAAATAATGTGTACGAGACTCCTGTTGTGTGGCTACTTGATGAGGTACCGGAGAGACTTCCTATGGGAATGTCTGATCGTGCAGAGGAGTAGCAGATGATGTTCTACCTTTTGGTAACATTCCACCTGACTTGTGTTTTGAAGACCTAGAACGTACTTTCCCTCGCTTTAGTAGTTTAGAGGGACTAGGTGAGTATAGAGTCTAGGCTAGCCTAGGTGCCAGCTTAGGGACCTATTGAACAGGTCAGGACCTGGGATATTGTATGTATATATATGTATATAGATATTATTTAGCTATATCTAGGGGTGTTCTAACTAACACTCTATATTCTAATAAAGGCTGAATTACCGAATGTTGTCAACTACTTGTGATGTATTTATGTGTGGTTATTTATAACTGTTTTATCTGTTATTATTTGTGAATTGATTATAAATGATTCTGTTTATTAATTCAAACGTTTTCAAAAAAAAAAAGTACCTCGCTAACTAACTACGCTTCTAACAACGAATCAGGCTCATATAATAAATAATAGATAATAATTAGGATGACAAATTGGTAGCACTCAGTTTCTGGTATGTCCTAGGCGTACTGAGAATTGGGTTGTTACAGCTCAAATTAATGAAATTATGGGTCAGTGTGCACATTCTCCTTGTGATAAGAACACTCGCAATCCTCGTTGCATTTTAAGACTCTAGTAACCAAATAACTACTCTTAGATTCTCAAGCTTAAGCCTATAGAAGCACATATGAATGGAACAAAACTACATAGCTATGAGATCTACAAAGAATTATACACATAACACAAGAAATAAAGTACACATGCATATAAGTCAATCCACTAAAAGCAAAATTCAGATGTGGTTTTCATGAGAAAATCTATTACTCAAATTAAATAAAAAAATAATTTGGCAGGAAGTGTTATATCACATTGAAAAATAGAACTTGATAGATGACTATACAAAGGTTTTCAACCACAACTATTTACAGAAGCAACCAGAACCTATGGATAATTCAATTTTTCCAAGTAGTCCACACCACAATTAGTGTTATATCAGTTGCATCCTATGCAGAACTGTATCAAATATATAACTATTTCCATATTGAAGGCTTAAAGAATCAGGGTTGAGTTCACAAACTCTTAACTCACTAGAAAGTTCATGAGTATCCAAATTTAGGTCCCCAACTAAAAAGCTAGCTACTCTTAGTTCACAAACTCTTAACTCACTAAAAAGCTATTATGCAATAAGAGATTATGTGTAAGAACTAAAAAGCTAGCTACTCAGATCCTTCATCTGCCAAAATTGTTGTATATATTTATATACCAAGAAAAAAAATCATGGGAATTTTGAAAGAAAGTGAAAGAAGCTATGCATATAACTTTTAGATAAAAAATAATATAGTTTTAATATTTATATACCATATTGCTCTTTCAATAGTCAAGTAGTTTCACATGAAAATTCGACATATATAGTCTTTTACCTGGATTAGAGGATGACTCCAATAATAGATCAGTTTTATGAAACCACTCTTTGGTACTTGTGGGGATCGATTCTTCACCATATCATCAATAGTATCATAGGGAACGAAGTGCTTTTGCTTAATCTTTGCTTTGAACCGCTTCCAGGCATCTCGAATCGCTTGCATTACCCACTTTTCTCCACTGTCTGGGAGGAGAAACTTGGTCTGCATGATTATAAGTGATTGTTATATGCTCTTGTACTGAATAAAAAAACTGAAATCAATAATTACCAAGTGTCTTACGTTAACATAGTCCCACATGAACTTCTTAGCTTTAGGGGGAACAGCATGCCAACTAGTGTACAAAAGACTAATGAATCTTTTATTTCTACCAATAGTGCCAACAAAACTAGCTAAATTAGAAATACTTTGGTCGGTTGGTCCTACGGGCTGTCCAAGATCAAAAGTGACTTCTTCCCGCTGTTCCATAGTCCTTGCATAAATCTCTTTGCAAGTTGTTTTTCCACGAGTTTTCTTCTTCTTTGGCTTTCCTAGTTTTATTCATTGGTTAACATCAGATTATGCTTGATTAACTCGAGCTCAACAAGCATATAAAGCAAACAAGTACACAAATATAAAAATTATAAAAATTATAAATCTGACCTATGTAGTTGATACCATGAAGTGGACAACTTTTAGCTATTCTAGAGATCGATCAAAGCACACAACTTTTAAGTTCATTCCGCATCATGGACTTCACTGAATTATGCATTTCAAAACTACATCAATTGCATCCATCAAGGCACATAAAACTTCAGTTGACTTAACCACTTCAACAAATTCACTAAACTACCATAGCAAAGCAACAATAATTGGATCAATCAAATAACAGACAAGCTTCTATTCAAATAACGCTAACTCCACCAGCCCTCAATACTTGGACCAACCAATGCACCCAAACTCATTGACAATACTGAGCTATCCTCCACGCTCATCAAGCTGACCGATATTCTTAAACAAAGTTCAAAATCGAAAGAAATCTTAATTTCACAACCTCAACAATTAGATCAATCATAGCACACAAACTTCGAATCAACTAACACTATATTTACCAACTTCAAACAACTAGATCTACCAGTCCAGTTTTTCTATAACGATTTAAAAAAAAATAAATATTTATCATCAATAGAAACAGAGCAAAACAGTACCTTCTTCATCATCAATGTCCTCTATCACATGTTGATAATAGTCTTTATCAAGTGCCATGCTTTCTTCCCCGTCCTCACTTAGTTCAGTGCTTGGTCCTTCAATTTCCACATCTATCCCATTTTTCTTTAAGAATTCGTCAATTGTTGTAGCCTTTACTCCTGGCATCCTCTTACCCTTTGTTGATATTCCTTGCTCCAACATTGCACTTTCATTTTGTGGGGTAGTTTCAGGAGAAGGCAAAGTTGTGTCATCTTGCCCTGTTTAAGTCTCTTCATCTGTGAGTTGAATATTCTACTACTGCCCTTGGTTGATTGTGAGTTGAGTAGAACATGGACAACTCCGCTCTTAGCTTAGACTTGTTGACATGTTGCTGTTCATTTTACAAATTTCTTCGAGCTTCCTTGTAAGTTCATCTGCCTCCATGTTTGTAGGCTTAGACTTCTTCAAGCCTTGTGTTGATTTTCCACCCTGCACTCCATTCTTGACTTTTTTAGCAGTAGGCATAGTCAATAGCTCCTTTCTCTTTTTATTTTTTGGCTGTTACGATGGAATGTTTGGATGTACTTCCAAGGTGGTAGGCGTGGAGTTAGTCCTTTTGCTAATAGAATCGAATGTGCTTTGCAGATGACTAAAATCCAGCTTCTTTGATGTGGATTTCTTCTGCCCTTTGGTTGCACGCATCTCCAATTGACTTTCTGGTTCATCCACCCTTCGCTCATATTTCTCCTTGTCATTAGCAGCTGCAGCTTCCATTTCATATTTCTTGCGTTCAGTTACAATCCTTTGTCTCTTAGCCTCGAATTGTCTAAGCAAATTCTTACTTGATGTAGCTTTAAGATCAATAAATTCCTTATTCCTACATAAATAAATTAGTTAAGTAGAGTCAATTTACCCATTAAAATCAATATAAGAAAAATGTAAGAGACTGACAAATTAACAAAAAAATAAGTATTACTTACAAATAAAAAGGTGAAGAAGAAAACTTAAGTATACATATGTACATATTAAGCAATAAATTGCTTAGGATGACCAATCAGAATCAAAATCTCCAATGAAGTCTGCCTCGTATTCTTGGCCAGAAGTCACTTGGGGAACTGTTTCAATAACCGTGGGTCGTAAATCAGTCCTCTCCAGAATAAGTTCACCATCATCAGCTGGTATGGCAGGGCTCGTTATACGCTCGTGTTGTTCACTATAGTGTGTTTGACGGGCCTCAGACTCAGATTCGTCGCTTGTTTTAAATAAGTCTCTTGGGATAGTTTCCATAACATAATGTTTGTTATGTTCATATGGATATTGCACATAAAAACACTGATGTGCTTGAGATGCTAGTATAAAAGTTTCATCCTGGAAGCATTTCTTATGGAAGTGAACAAATGTAAGACCATACTTATCTCTCCCAGCATCGTACCACTCACACCGAAATAAGACAACCTTAAAACGCCCAAAATAGTCTAACTCTACTATCTCAAACAACCTTTCATAATAAGCTACATTGTCTTAGATTGGACTTTGATCTTTAGCACTTGCAAAGCTTGAAGTTAAAGCAGTTAATGTGACACCGCTGTTTTGTGTTTTTCTCCTTGCCTCACGTTCCACCGTGTGAAACCTGTATCCATTAATTACATATCCAGAAAATCTTCTTGCAACAGAGCTTGGACTTCGAGATAATTCTTTTAGCCAAAAAGGCACATTTGGATCCCTCGCATGAGTTTCAAACCACTGCGCGAACGTTTTGTTGTGAACTTTTGCTTTTCTCCATTTCGTTCCCCGCTGATTGTTAACCTCTTCCTCATGCTCTCTATAATTAATAATAGTTAGGTTTGATCTAAAAAATATGGGTGAATTTGATCGGAATAAAAAAAAAGTTTAATTAAGTTATCTAACATAATCTGCCACTTCTTCACAATTGTGTAATACATACACATGGGCTTGAGCAATTGATATGTCATCTAGATTAATTGGTTCTCCATTTCCCACACCTAACGAACGACCTTTGTTAGAAAACAACTTTGATGGCATAACTTCGTCTTCGTTAGGATCATCATCATTCCGAGGCCGCTTATTAAGTCTTGTTTGCACACCTCCATGCAAGTATCTTGAGCAGAAAGTTAAGCACTCCTTAGCTAGATATGCCTCTGCAATAGAACCTTCGGGCCGACTTCTGTTGCGAACATATGACTTTAATGTACACATGTACCTTTCCGGAGGATACATCCAACGAAACTGCACCGGACCTCCCAATCTCACCTCTCAAGCTAGCATAATGTTTCCACAATCTCTAACTCCAGTAAATCTATCTCTTCCAGTGTGATGAACTTTTTGCACAAGCGACGAAAAAAGGAACTTAGTCGAATCAACGGAATGGCCACATGATCAGGAAGGATGCTTTTAATCGGTATTGGTAGTAAATAGTGAAGCATAAAGTGAGCATCGTGCGTCTTATACCCAGAAACTTTTCTTTCTCCTAGATGTACACAACGTGATATATTCGAAGCACTGCCATCAGGTAGCTTTGTTGTCTTTAAAACACCACAAAAAACTGACTTCTCTGCAGCAGTCATAGAAAAGCATGCCTTTGCCAACTTTGTTCTTTTGCCATTATTCACCCCCTTTGGTTGAATATTTTTCCAGATACCCAAATCTTTTAAGTCATATCGAGCATTCAAATGGTCCTTTGTCTTGCCTGGGATATCCAAGAGAGTTCTAATTACACTGTCAAGTATATTCTTCTCTATGTGCCTGACATCTAAGTTGTGACGCAGTGGGTTCTTGTGCCGGTAAGGAAATTCAAAGAAAATTGATCTTTTTTTCCAATTCCATAGGAAACTATTTGATGTACTTTGCTTCTTTCCAAAGACATTCTCAGCATTTTGTAGCATCTCAAAAATTTCGGGTCCTTCTATAACAGGTGGAGGGGGTCTTAATTCTTGCTTCCCATTAAAAGACCTTGTATTGGTTCTCCATGGATGATCCATGGGTAAAAAGACACGATGGTCCATATAAACTATCTTCCGACTGTGTTTTAGTTGTAAGCTACTGGTATTTCTGTTGCAACAAGGGCAAGCCAACTTTCCCTTTGTACTCTACCCAGAAAACATAGCATAAGCAGGAAAATTGTTGATTATCCACAAAAGTGCTGCCCGCATTTGAAAGGTCTCATTTTTTGACGCATCATAGGTTTTGACCCCTTTTTCCCATAACAACTTCAAGTCTTCTATCAATGGTTGTAGATACACATCAATGTCTTTACCAGGTGATTGTGGCCCAGGAATAAGCAAAGAAAGCATTCAATATTCGGGTTTCATGCACATCCACGGAGGCAAATTGTATACCATCAGCATCACGGGCCACGTGCTCCAAGAAATATTCATGCTACGAAATGGGTTGAACCCATCACTTGACAAGCCTAGTCTAATATTACGAGATTCTTTTGCAAATTCTTCATCTATTTCATCAAGGTTCTTCCATTCCAAGCCATCAGCAAGATGCTTTAACGTCCCATCTTTTACACGCTCCTCATCATGCCACCTCAGACTAGCTGCCGTCTTTGAGCACATAAATAATCTCTGAAGTCTTGGAATTATAGGAAAGTATCTCAGAGTCTTTACAGGAATAGGACGACCTTTCTTGTCAGGTTGGTTCTCACTATTATCACTGGAATTTTCAGTATATCGAGAAGTTCCACACACACGACATTGTTTTTCATCCTTTAGTTCTTTTCTATACAGGAGGCAATCATTAGGACAAGCATCAATTTTTTTATAATCCATACCTAAATCTCTTATCATAGCCTTTGTCTTATGGAAAGATGAAGGTATGTTAATGTCAGGTATTGCCTCTTACAATAGCTCAAGAAGTGAAGTGAAAGAGGCATTGCTCCAACCATGCAAACACTTTAACAAGTATAGACGGATGGTAAAAGATAATGTAGAAAATTTCTTGCAACACGGGTATAACTCTTGACTTGCCCCATCTATTAAATTGTAAAACTTTTTTGCCTCTTCATTTTGACCTACAGTAACACCCTCAGCATGAGTTACATCTCCAAATGCATCATTAAGCAGTCCTTCGATGTCATCGTATGCACCTTCTTGATCATCTGTGTCATCGTCAACCGCCATCAGGATTGCCCATTCGCCATGATTAATCCATGTTCAATATCCCTTAACAAATCCGTCGACTACTAAATGGTCAAATACCACATCTCTTCTATACCAATTAATGTTACAACACCTCTTACAAGGAATTTGTCGTCCGTCCGGTTCTCCCTCAGAGTATGCAAAGTCTAAAAAACTAATAACACCATTGATATACTCTTCGCTATACCTCGGTAGATCCATCCAATCCTTTGGCATATAACAAAACCTAATCGATAATTATTAAATTTTTTAGGCGGAAAATTTATAAGGGGTCGCAAAGTGAAGATTAGAAGAATAGAGGAGGCAGGATGTTATTCGCTACAAAGGGAATGGGCAATGAAAAGGACATTCAAAGACTTATAACTAGGTTGGGAAATAGTTCCTAGTCTTCGAAGTAATTCTCTAGAAACCCATTGAGGTAAAACAAATAAAGAGAAACATAGAATTTATAGTACAAATATAATAAGTTAAATTGCAACTTCAAAACTAACAAATCAAAAGAATTAAAGTATGCATTGTACCTTGCCATGACACGATCAACGTTTTGACAAAATCTTCTTGGAAGACCTTAACCAAAAACTTTCGCCTTCAACCTTAACCACGAATAACTGTAAAAATTACAGACAAAAAAAATTGTAATTGCCATATCCAACCATTTAACCACGAATTTAGCACAATCATCATTTAGCAAGAATTAAATTGATATAATCAAATAGATTTGGGACCCAGCAGCAGCAGCAGCAATTAAATCATTCAACAGATAACGGCAAAACAACAAAATTTCAACATGCATGGCCCTTGCTTGAAAGCTTAATTGACCATTGACCAGTATATTTTAGATTGGCTTGGTTTGATTTGGCTAAATTATTTTTAAAACGTTAATTAACCTAACCCAACTTTGATTGGTTTGAACTTTATTCTACTTCAAATTCCAACCGGCCAACTCAGCCTGTTTCTTATAAAATATGTTTTAAATTCTACTTTTTAAGACACAGAAAAAAAAGAAAAATAAAGCATGGGCAATGGCATAGTGTTATAGTAACATGTCCTAATTAAGTGACACAGGTGCACCATCAACCTCAGCAAAGACAGAACAACAACCACCCTCATACTCCTAATATTATAAACCGTACCCTCAAAATAGTTAAACAGACCAGGTAGAACAACCCTCAACACTAAACCACCAAGCAACCCCATTTATTAGGATGACCAACCAAAAGACTTTGATCCAAGGTAACACTTGTGCATTTTAAGTAATTCAGAAAAAAGCCACACACACACACACACATATCCTTCAGAAGACCAGAAAATCAGAACCCAGATTTCATAACCAAAATAAAAAAAACATTATTATTATTATATTAATATAAGAAAAATAAATAAAATAATCAAATTGAAATACCAGTACGGGGTACAGATTAAAATTGGAAAAAGCACTAGAAATATCTTCACTTGAGGTAATTTAAGTGGGGAAAATTAAAGAAAAAAAGGTTTACCAGAATAAGCAAGTTGGCAATGATACATATTGATGTCTATGAGAACTAAAAATTTATATTAATTTCAAAAAAGAGAGACTACAATGACATTTATGATCAGTGCAGGACTAACTTGTGTGTTATGTATATATCTTTGGATGACATGAGTATTTTTCTCCATTAGAGAATCTTTTTTTAGGGGAAGGAATTTAAAAAGCTTTTACAATACCTCAGCCTCCTTAATAGGATCAGCTTGGTTGCGGTACTGATCTAATAGTGTCTGCACGGCTTTCCCTTCTGGAGAGTTCCTCACATTCCTAGCGCGGACGCGAGCTTGAACTCGAACAAGAGCCTGCATGCACCTTAGAGTAACAGCAGCTTGCTTCCTCACTAGCCTTCCGTAAAATATAGCCTGCAGCCTCACCACTGCCCTCAACGCCCTCAACGCCCATTTTGCCTGCAACATTCATCACATAATTAAGGTCAAAAACTCAAAATAAACAAGTAAGAGAAATACAAATACAATCACATGGAACACAAGTTTAACATATTGATAAAACTCTCAGAACACAAGGATCAAGCTTGCAACTATGAACTACCTCTCTCTGGTCAAATCGAAACCCACCAACATTATGCTCAAGCATTCCTTAGGAAACTAGAAAAAATTGTGGCTTGATGTCTTACCATGGACTAAGCTTCAATAGGTCAAAGTCTTACCATGGTTGAACTCATTCAAAATTAGGATCTAGTTAATAATTCTTTTACAAAAGATCATACTGTGATCTTAGGAATCCTGATCCTTACCTGACCCGGAATTTTAGTAATTTAACATCAACTAACTATTTCATGTTAAAGATACTAGAATTAGAAGTTAAGAGTTTTGATTAAAGGAAAAAAAATTAAATGATATTTCTGGCAAGGATTCAGTATCAATGAATAAGCTAATGAAAAAACCAACCATGAAAATACTACTTTTAATTTCTATGCAGAAGAATTATTCAATGCTTTTTTCTATACAGAAGAAACCTTGATTAATAGTATTATTCGTGATAGAAATATAGTAAGGAATCTCGATTTTCTTGTCTTACTGGAGGCAATTAAGGAAGCAATAAAGAATCATAACCAATTAGTTCCATGTGATGGCAGTGACTGCATTTCATTTTTCTATTACCCAAACAAATATGGTTTAAAACAACAAGCAACCTCTACTCAATTCAAATTTTAGTAAATAACAACTGAATCACTTGAACTAAACCAAACTTGAGATTTCACTAATAACAGGCAATTAGTGTACTAAACCCCGAAAATTAAAAACCCTAAATCGGAACCTTAAACCTCTAATTTCAGAACCAAATGAAAATCTATACATACCTTCTCGACGATGGTGAGCAGAGAGAACAATGATGCTAAGCGCGCGGCGACGGTCGGCACAGAGACAACAAGGGTGAGAAGTAACGGTGAGAGTAGAGACAACTAGGTTGAGCGGCTAAAGTGGGCGCAGATACGACGATGGTGACCAGTGATGGTGAGAGCAGAGACTACGAAGGTAGATGAACGTTCTGGGCGGCGCGCTACGATCAGTGCAAGAGGGCGACTTAGCATGGAACGACAGTCAGTGGTTAGTGGTGAGTGGTGTGTGGTGGTGAGTGGTGAGTGGGGGTCAGTGGTGACTGGGGTTTTCGATTCGCAATGCAGGAGGGTTTTCTGAGGGTGATGACGAGCTGAGGGTGATGACGAGGGTTTTCTTCTAAAAGGGTGAAATGGTTTTCTTTGTGAGCTTAGTCTGAGCTGAGGGTTTTCTTTGTGAAAGGTAAAATCGTTTTCTTCTCTTGGAGGGAAATTTTTCACTAAGTGTGAGCTGGATAAAAAGTTAAGAGGGAGAAAAATTTACAAGTGTTAAGTTTTTACTATTAGGCATCATTTTTAAAACGCACCCAAAACATAATAAATAGGCTACCCTCTAAAAGCGTTCCCTTTAATACGAAAAGTGAATCTATAGGTATCAATCTACGGCTACGCTTTATAAGTGATTTCTATAATACCTAAGGCTACACTTTTTTAATGATCCCATAATTATCTATTCTTTTCTCTTATAAAAAGGCAACACAGAGAAAAGCGTAGCCTATTCATATAATAGGCTACGCTTTTCAAATGTAGTTTAAAAAAAGTGTGGCTGAATGGGTATTTTTCTTGTAGTGCATATATGCAACCAATTTTTACCACAACCAAATCATACAACATTCACACAACTCAAACACAAATAATCAAGATTAATTTCGTGACACCCTACCTGGTTTTGCTGCTCCCAATTCAGTTAGACTTTCAGGTGGTCCTTAAGCACTTTTTCCTCCTAAATCACATCAAGAACAACTTTAAAACTCTAAAACATCAACTAAACAAACATCAGAAGCATCTTAGAAAGGTTATTGTCACCTTAAACGTGCAGGAAATCAAAGATCTTTGGCCCACAAGTCAAGCTAAGCAAGAGATCTAAGGAAGAACATCAAGAGAACACTTGTTTAAGCATGTTTCCTTGAAAACCGAATTCAAATGGGAAAGGGACAGCCATCTAACCTTATTTCCAGCCTTGATAAGTTACATGGTTATGTAGAGAAAGAAGAGAGGATCATTTTGGTGAAATTGGAGTTTTGATTTGAGTTTTAGTTCAGGAGAAATCAAGCTTTGAAGATTAAGTGTTCATGAAACTTTCTCTCTTTTCTCTCTTGTTATTTTCATCCAAAATGAAGAAATGAGATAGCCTTGGAGTGTCTTGGGGGTGTAGGGTGAGTTGTGATTGGTTGGCTTGGAGGTGGATTAAAATAATATTAAAATATCTCAGGTGTATAACTACTAAAACTAGGTGTATCGAAACACTTATAAAAACATCTCTAAAAATTATTTTCTGAGCTACTAGCATAAATGACACTAGTAACATATTTATTGTGAGAATAAAACATGTATAATGAGGCCTTAGCATTGCTAAAGTCATCAGAGAGTGCTGGTGCTAAGCTGCACCAGTAAACTGTGAACCCGGTTAAACCGATTTTCTATTTTTAACTAAAATTGACCAGGTAACCTTATAATATCATTCAAGAAGCTTATAATACTAATATAATGATAATATCATCCTATTATCTCTCTTCTCTCATGAATCAAGTCTGGTTCATTAAACTGAGACTATTTACGAAAAACCGAATCAAAACTCCTAACCGATATGGTTCAAAAACTAGGTTCTTTGTGACTGTGTTATCGAGCTTGCCTCATAAAAAGTTCTAACTTAAAGATGACATAATGACAATGAGGATTGAGATACTTGATGATATATTAGAGCTTCTCCCCTTACTGATCCTCCGGAGTTCTCGGTACTTTCAGAAAAGATCTCGCGTACTCGAAAACCGGGGTTGTTACAAGTGCCATGCGTGCTTATGCGCGGATGCAGCAGCGACAATCCGCGCGTACACGTCATGCGTGCCTATGTGCAGATGCGGCAGGGACAATCCATTCGTACGCGTCATGCGTGCTTACGAGTGGATTGTTGATGAGCGGATATTTTATATGCTTTTTGAGGGTAATTTCATGTAGTTTTTAGCATGTTTTAGTTGGTTTTTAGTTTATTTTTATTAGTTTCTAGGAAAAATTCATATTTCTAGACTTTACTATCAGCCCGTGTGTTTTTCTGTGATTTCAGGTATTTTCTGGCTGAAATTGAGGGAGCTGAGCAAAAATCTGATTCAGGCTGAAAAAGGACTGCAGATGCTGTTGGATTCTGACCTCCCTGCACTCGAAATCGATTTTCTGGAGCTACATGAGTCCAAATGGCGCGCTCTCAACTGCGTTGGAAATTAGACATCCAGGGCTTTCCAGTAATATAGAATAGTCCATACTTTACTCAAGGATAAATGACGTAAACTGGCGTTCAACACCTGTTCCATGTTGCATTCTGGTGTTAAACGCCAGAAACAAGTTACAAGTTGGATTTAAACGCGAGAAACAGGTTACAACCCTGGCGTTTAACTCTGGAAAGAGCCTAGGCACGTGTAAAGCTCAAGTCTCAGCCCCAGCACACACCAAGTGGGACCGAGAAGTGGATTTCTGCACTATCTATCTTATTTTACTCATTTTCTGTAAATCTAGGTTACTAGTTTAGTATTTAAACAACTTTTGGAGATTTATTTTGGACCTGATGACATTTTTAGATCTAAACTTTGTACTCTTTGATGGCATGAGTCTCTAAACTCCATTGTTTGGGGTGAGGAGCTCTGCTGTGTCTCGATGAATTAATGCAATTATTTCTGTTTTCTATTCAAACACGCTTGTTTCAATCTAAAATGTTCATTCGCACTTCAATATGATGGATGTGATGATCTGTGACACTCATCACCATTCTCAACCTATGAATGCGTGCCTAACAATCACTTCCATTCTACCTTCGATTGAATGAGTATCTCTTGGACTCCTTAATCAGAATCTTCGTGATATAAGCTAGAATCCCTTAGCAGCATTCTTGAGAATCCGGAAAGTCTAAACCTTGTCTGTGGTATTCCGAGTAGGATTCAGGGATTGAATGACTATGACGAGCTTCAAACTCACAAGCGTTGGGCGTAGTGACAGACGCAAAAGGATCAATGGATCCTATTCCAGCATGAGTGAGAACCGACAAATGATTAGCCGTGCGGTGACAGCGCACCTGGACCATTTTCACTGAAAGGATGGATGGTAGCCATTGACAACGGTGATCCACCAACACACAGCTTGCCATAGGAGGAACATTGCATGCGTGAAGAAGAAGACAGGGGAAAAGCAGAGATTCAGAAGACAAAGCATCTCCAAAACTCCAACATATTCTCCATTATTGCATAACAAGTATTTAATTCATGCTCTTTTTTTTTTCGCAATCCAAACTGATAATTATAATTGATATCCTGGCTAAGAATTACAAGATAACCATAGATTGCTTCAAGCCAACAATCTCCATGGATTGTCCCAGTGCACTTGCTGGTTAGTGGTACGAGTTGTGAAAAGTGCGATTCACATTTCGTGCACCAAGTTTTTGGCGCCGTTGCCGGAGATTGTACGAGTTTGGACAACTGAAGGTTTATTTTGTTGCTTAGATTAGGAAAAATTTTTCTTTTTGGTTTAGAGTCTTCTATTATTGTTTTTGGTTGAATTTTTTTTTATTTATCCATATTTTCTCTTCTTAATTGTTTTCGAAAATTTTTATAAGCTAAAAATTGAGTTTTTCTGTTTAAGTTTAGTTTTATATTTTAAGTTTAGTGTCAATTGCATATTTTTATTTTTTTTAATTTTCGAATTTGAGTCCATTGTTCTTTCTTAATCTTCAAGTTATTCTTGTTTATTTTCCTTGTTTGATCTTTAGTTTTTCTCGTTCTGTGTCTTTTCTTGTTTTTCTTGTGCTTCTTTCAAAATATCAGTTTTCAAAAAAAAGAATCTTTATTTATTAAATACCTTATTAAAACACGTTAAATTTATAGCTCAATTGGCTAGAGCGTTGTGCTTATGTTCTTGGAAATTGGCTATCTTCTTTTTAAAACTTTTTCAAAAATAATTTTTCTTTGAATAAATCTTATGCCAAACTTTAAGTTTGGTATTTTCTTGTTGATTTTTCTTTAGTTTTTGAAAAGTTATTTTTGGTTTTCTAAAAATTTTAAGTTTGGTATTCTATCTTCATGCTCTTGTTGTTCTTGTGAATCTTCAAGGTGTTCCTAAGTCTTCCCTATGTTTTGATCTTAAAATTTTTAAGTTTGGTGTTCCTTGGTGTTTTTTCTCCAAAATTTTCGAAAATAAGGAGCATTGGATCTAAAAATTTTAAGTTTTGTGTCTTTTTATTGTTTTTCTCTTTCCTCATTGAATTCAAAAATATCTTTTTCCTTCATTTTAATTGATTTTTTGAAAATCACCTTTAAAAACTCAAATTTTTATTTTAAAAATCAAATCTTTTCAAAATTCAAAATCTTACTCAAAAATCATATTCAAAAAATTTTCAAATCTTTTCAATTAATTAGTCAATTCAACATTCAAATTTCTTTTTATTTTATTTTCCTTTTAGTTTTTGAAATCTATACTTTATTTTCTAATTATTTTACTTTATTTTATTTTTTTGGATATTTTTAATTAAATAAAACAAAAAAAATATAAATATATTTTACTTGCAATTCACATTATCTCCTTTTCTCCGTCATAGATCTAAGTGGAAATGAACAGTCCAGAAGGACTCTGGGTTCATATGCTAACCCCACTACTGCTGCATATGGGAGTAGTATCTGTATACCCTCCATCAAAGCAGGCAGTTTTGAGCTAAATCCTCAGCTCATTGTCATGGTGCAGCAAAACTGCCAGTATTCTGGTCTTCCATAAGAAGAACCTACTGAGTTTCTGGCACAATTCTTGCAAATTGCTGTCATAGTACGTGACAAGGAGGTAGATCAGGTTGTATACAGACTGTTACTATTTCCGTTTGCTATAAATGATCAAGCTAAAAGGTGGTTAAATAACCAACCCACAGCAAGCATAAGAAAATGGAAACAGTTATCAGACAAATTCCTGAATCAATATTTCCCTGCAAAAAGGATGAAACAGCTCAGACTGGATATCCAAGGCTTTAAACAAGAGGATGATGAATCTCTTTATAATACCTGGGAAAGGTACAGAGGGATGCTAAGGAAATGCCCCTCTGAAATGTTTTCAGAGTGGGTGCAGTTAGACATCTTCTACTATGGGCTTACAGAAGGAGCTCAGATGTCCCTAGATCACTCAGCTAGTGGAACTATACACATGAGGAAAACTATTGAAGAGGCTCAAGAGCTTGTTGATATAGTTGCCAGAAATCAGCATCTGTGCATAAGCAGTGAGTCCTCCATAAAAGAAGAAGCCAAAGCAGTGTCTACTGAACTTGGTCCTCCAGAACAAGTTGCTGAACTCAATCAACAATTGTGCTTCTTAACAAAACAGCTAGCAGAATTCAAGGAGATGCTACAAGACACTAAAAATGCTAATAAAAATATGAAGGCACAATTGAATCAGACAAAACAGCAGTTATCAAAGTAGATAACAGAAGAGTGCCAGGCAGTTCAATTAAGAAGTGGAAAAATATTAAATACCTTGCTTTAGAACAGCAGAAAGCCAAGGAAAGAACAACTGACAGAGGATGAGCAAAATATCATCCAGAATCCCTCTGAGAACAGTAAGAGCCCAGAGAGGAATGATTCTGGCACTCAAATGCCAGAAAAGGATGGAGAGCTGGCGTTAAACGCCCAACCCATGCTTAGTTCTGGCGTTCAAACGCCACAAACAAGCAAGGAGTTGGCGTTAAACGCCCAAAGGATGTTCAGTTCTGGTGTTCAAATGCCAGGAACAGGTAAGGAGTTAGCATCCAACGCCAATCCAGCTTCCACCCCTGGCATTCAAACGCCAGTGAGGGATCAGACACACACAAGTGCTGATAACAACCCCTCTAAAAATGCTTTTCCAACCACCTCTGTAGGAAATAAACCTGCAGCAACCAAGGTTGAGGAATACAAAGCCAAGATGCCTTATCCTCAAAAACTCTGCCAAGAGAAGAAGGATAAGCAATTTGCTCGCTTTGCAGACTATCTCAGGACTCTTGAAATAAAGATTCAGTTTGCAGAGGCACTTGAGCAAATATCTTCTTATGCCAAGTTCATGAAAGAAATTTTGAGTCATAAGAAGGATTGGAGAGAAACTGAAAGAGTTTTCCTCACTGAAGAATGCAGTGAAAAGCTTAAAGATCCCGGGAGCTTCATGATACCATGCACATTAGAGGGTAATTACACCAAGAGAGCTCTATGTGATCTTGGGGCAAGTATCAATCTAATACCTGCATCCACTATCAGAAAGCTTGGTTTAACTGAAGAAGTCAAACCAACCCGGATATGTCTCCAACTTGCTGATGGCTCCATTAAATACCCATCAAGCATGATTGAAGACATGATTGTCAGGGTTGGGCCATTCGCCTTCCCCACTGACTTTGTAGTGCTGGAAATGGAGGAGCACAAGAGTGCTACTCTCATTCTATGAAGACCATTCCTAGCAACTGGACGAACTCTCATTGATGTCCAAAAGGGGGAAGTAACCCTGAGAGTCAATGAGGATGAGTTTAAGTTGAATGCTGTCAAAGCCATGCAGCATCCAGACACACCAAAAGACTGCATGAAAGTTGATCTTATTGACTCTTTAGTAGAAGAGATCAACATGGCTATGAGTCTCGAATCAGAGCTGGAAGACATCTTTAAAGATGTTCAGCCTGATCTGGGGGATTCAAAGGAATTGAAAGAGCCTCTGGAAATTCCTCAGGAAGAGGAAAAACCTCCTAAACCCGAGCTCAAACCATTACCACCATCCCTAAAATATGCATTTCTGGGAGAAGGTGACACTTTTCCAGTGATCATAAGCTCTGCTTTGAATTCACAGGAAGAGGAAGCACTACTTCAAGTGCTAAAGACACACAAGACAGTTCTTGGGTGGTCCATAAGTGACCTTAAGGGCATAAGCCCAGCTAGATACATGCACAAGATCCTATTGGAGGATGATGTTAAGCCAGTGGTTCAACCACAGAGGCGGTTAAATCCAGCCATGAAGGAAGTAGTGCAGAAAGAGGTCACCAAGTTACTGAAGGCTGGGATTATTTATCCTATTTCTGATAGCCCCTAGGTGAGCCCTGTTCAAGTTTTCCCCAAAAAGGGAGGCATGACAGTGGTTCATAATGAAAAAATGAATTGGTTCCTACAAGAACAGTTATAGGGTGGCGCATGTGTATTGACTACAGAAGGCTCAATACAGCCACCAGAAAGGATCATTTTCCTTTACCATTCATAGACCAGATGCTAGAGAGACTAGCAGGTCATGATTTTTACTGCTTTTTGGATGGCTATTCAGGTTACAACCAAATTGCAATAGATCTCCAAGATCAAGAGAAAACTGCATTTACATGTCCATCTAGAGTATTTGCCTACAGAAAGATGCCATTTGGGATGTGTAATGCACCTGCAACCTTTCAGAGATGCATGCTCTCTATTTTCTCTGATATGGTGGAAAAATTTTTGGAAGTCTTCATGGATGACTTCTCAGTATATGGAGACTCATTCAGCTCCTGTCTTGATCACCTGACACTAATCCTGAAACGATGCCAAGAGACTAACCTGGTTTTGAACTGGAAAAAATGTCACTTTATGGTGACTGAAGGGATTGTCCTTGGGCATAAAATTTCAAACAATGGGATAGAGGTGGATCAAGCTAAAGTGGAAGTAATTGAAAAATTACCACCACCTGCCAATGTTAAGGCAATCAGAAGCTTTCTGGGGTATGTAGGATTCTATAGGAGGTTTATAAAGGATTTTTCAAAAATCGCAAAACCTCTGAGCAATCTGCTAGCTGCTGACATGCCATTTGTGTTTGACACAGAGTGTCTGTAGGCGTTTGAAACTCTGAAAGCTAAGCTGGTAACAGCACCAGTTATTATGCTAGCCGTGTTTTAAATGACGCCCAGAAAAATTACGCAACCACAGAAAAAGAATTGCTTGCAGTGGTTTATGCCATTGACAAGTTTAGATCATACTTAGTAGAAACAAAAGTGATTGTGTACACTGACCATGCTGCTCTTAAATATCTACTTACAAAGCAGAATTCAAAACCCAGGCTCATAAGATGGGTGTTGCTTCTGCAAGAGTTTGATATAGAAATAAGAGACAGAAAAGGGACAAAAAACCAAGTGGCTGATCACCTGTCCTGAATAGAACCAGTAGAAGGGGCGTTTTTCCCCCCTATTGAGATCTCTGAAACTTTTCTGGATAAGCATTTGTTCGCCATTCAGGAAACACCATGGTTTGCAGACATAGCAAACTATAAAGCTGCAAGGTTCATACACATGGAGTACAGCAGGCAACAAAAGAAAAAATTAATTACTGATGCAAAGTACTACTTGTGGGAAGAACCCTATCTCTTTAAGAGATGTGCAGATGGAATAATCCGTAGGTGTGTGCCTAGAGAAGAAGCACAGAAGATCTTATGGCATTGCCATGAGTCACAATATGGAGGTCATTTCGGAGGTGAGCGAACAGCCACCAAGGTCCTCCAATGTGGTTTCTACTGGCCTACCCTTTATAAAGATTCCCGAGAGTTTGTACGTAACTGTGACAGTTGCCAGCGAGCTGGTAATCTGCCTCATGGTTACGCCATACCTCAACAAGGGATCTTGGAGATTGAGTTGTTTGATGTATGGGGCATTAACTTCATGGGGCCTTTCCCACCATCATACTCAAACACTTATATTCTGGTTGCAGTCGACTATGTATCTAAATGGGTAGAGGCCATTGCCATACCCACTAATGATACTAAGACAGTGCTGAAGTTCTTCCAAAAATATATCTTCAGCAGGTTTGGTGTCCCTAGAGTACTAATCAGTGATGGGGGCACTCACTTCTGCAACAAATAGCTTTACTCTGCCATGGTCCGGTATGGAATTAGCCACAAAGTGGCAACTCCATATCATCCACAGACAAATGGGCAAGCTGAAGTCTCTAACAGAGAACTAAAAGGAATCCTGGAACGGACTGTAAGTACCCGTAGAAAGGATTGGGCAAGAAGCTTGGATGATGCTCTGTGGGCCTACAGAACAGCATTCAAGACTCCTATAGGGACCTTTCCTTACCAGCTTGTGTATGGTAAGGCCTGTCATCTGCCCATGGAACTGGAATACAAAGCCTACTGGGCAACCAGATTCCTAAACTTTGATGCCAAATTAGCTGGAGAAAAAAGATTGCTCCAGCTGAATGAGCTAGAGGAATTCAGACTCACTGCTTTCGAAAATGCCAAACTCTACAAGGAGAAAGCAAAAAGATGGCATGACAGAAAGCTGTCATCTAGAGTCTTTGAACCAGGACAGAAGGTTCTGCTATTTAACTTTAGGCTCAGGCTATTCCCCGAGAAACTGAAATTCCGGTGGAAGGGACCATATGTGATTACAAGTGTGTCACCATATGGCTATGTGGAGCTTAGATTTATGGACAGAGAATAAGAAGTTCATTGTTAATGGACAGAGAATCAAACATTATCTTGAATGCAATGTTGAGCAAGAATGCTCAAGGCTGAGGCTATATTAAAAAGCTCAGCAAGGTCCAGCTAAAGACAATAAAGAAGTGCTTGCTGGGAGGCAACCCAGCCATTAGCAAAACTCTTTTTGTTATTTTATTTTATTCTATTCTTTATTTTATTTATTTTTAGAGCATATAAGTTCAATATTAACAAGTTAAAGAATCAATTGCATAAGTTCATAGGGCTACAGAAGGATTCAAAGCACAAAACAGGAAAAAGGAGCTCACTGGCAAAAAAACGCTAGTAAGAGGCACAATTGGGCGTTAAACGCCCAAAAGGAGCATCTACTGGGCGTTTAATGCCAATAGAGATAGCCATCTGGGCATTAAACGCCAGAAAGAAGCAGCTTCTGGGCGTTTAGCGCCAGATTTACAACATCCTGGGCGTTCAGAAAAACGCCCAGTAACAAAGGAGTTTCTGGCATTTAACGCCAGCTGGAAGCAACAACTGCATTAAACGCCCAGACCAAGCACCAATTGGGCGTTAAACGCCCAAAACATGCAGCAGTTGGGCGTTTAACGCCAGGATTGTAGGGTGTAGGCAATTTCATTTTCAATTCAAATTTTTCCATTTTTTATGTTTCAATTCATGATTTTTTTGCACAAACATGTTACAAATCCTAATTTTTCAAATCCTCTTTCAAAAGATATCAAATGTACCTTAATTCATAAACCCTTTTTTTTATCCTCTTCAAATTATTTTAAAATCCTTTTCAAAACAAATTTATCTCTTTTACTTCTACAATCTTTTCAACTCATCAATATCTTTTTCGAATCTTCACAACATCTTTTTCAAAACAATGTTATCTTTTTCAAATATCTTCCATATTATTCATATCTTTTAAATTTTAAAGTGCATCCTTTTCCTATCATACTTATCTTTTACAAATCATATCTTTTATCATATCTTCTTCAAAATTTTTGAAAACCCACCCCTCCCCTTTAAATCCTAGTTCGGCCTCCCCCCCCACCTCCATAATTCGGACTTGGCTCTCCTCATATCCCTCTCCTTTCTTTTCTTTTGCTTGAGGACAAGCAAACCTCTAAGTTTGGTGTGTTTATCCGTGATCACTAAGGCAATACCCACTAAGATCATGGCTCCTAAGGGAAAACAAACCAACTTAAGAGGCAAGAAAGAGAATATTCCAAAACCACTTTAGAATCAAGGGAAGTTCTTAACCAAAGAACATTCAAACCATTACTCCAAAATAATGGGTCTAAGGTCAGTGATCCCAGAAGTTAAATTCGATTTGAAAGAAGACGAATATCCGGAGATCCAAGAGCAAATTCGAAACAGGAGCTGGGAAGTCCTAGCTAATCCTGAAACAAAGGTGGGAAGAAACATGGTTCAGGAATTCTACGCAAATCTGTGGTAGATGGACACGCAGAGAATAGTGGGATCCACATTCTATAACTATAGAACTCTGGTTAGAGGGAAGATTGTTCACACCCACCCTGACAAAATAAGGGAGATCTTTAAGCTGCCTCAACTGCAAGATGACCCAGACTCCTTTAATAGGAGAATGATGAGATCAAACCTGAAGTTGGACAAGATCCTAGAGGACATATGTCTCCCTGGAGCTAAATGGACAACTAACACAAAGGGTGCCCCGAACCAACTCAAAAGAGGAGATCTCAAACAACTCGCCAGAGGCTGGCTGGACTTCATTGGGCGCTTTATATTGCCCACTAGCAACCGCTCTGAGGTCACCATCAGAAGAGCAGTGATGATTCATTGCATTATGCTGGAAAAAGATGTGGAAGTTCATCAGCTGATCGCTTGTGAGCTTTACAAGATTACAAACAAGAACTCCAAAGATGCCAGATTGGCTTATCCAAGCTTGGTCTCTCTGTTATGTAAAGATGCTGGGATAAAAATGGGAGTAGATGAGTACATCCCAATTGAGCTACCAATCACCAAAAAGTCTATGGAAGGACAACAAGTGCAGGACGAACCCATCAAGAGGAGAGCACAGGAGTTCTTCCCGGAAATCCCTCAAATTGAATACTGGGAGCCCCTAGAAGCATCTGTCACCAAGTTGTAGGAAGCTGTGGATCAACTAAAGGAAGAACAGCAACATCAAAACAGCATGCTCTGCAAACTGCTTAGAAAATAAGAAGAGCAATGGCGTGAACTGAAGGAACTGAAGCGCCAGAAGCTATCTCTTGAAGGGCCAAGCACTCCACAGACTAAAGAGGCATCCACCTCCCAAATTCAAGGTTGTTGAGTTCTAATCTTAGCCTTAACTCTGTGATAATTTTTCTTATTAGAAATTTACCTTAGAAGTTATATATGAGTAATAGTAATTAGTATCTCTATTTTGATTTTATCTCCAATTAAGCTATAATTTATTTTTCTCATCATCATCAAACATGAATAAAATAGCAGATTTTTAGAATAAGGAGGCAATATTTTTTCGAGTTCTTAATAGGAAAATTCTAATTATCTATATGTGGTGGCAATGCTTTTTGTCTTCTGAATGAATGCCTGAACAGTGCATGTTTTTGATATTGAATTTTGTGAATGTTAAAACTGTTGGCTACTGAAAGAATGATGAACAAGAGAAATGTTATTGATGATCTGAAAAATCATGAAATTGATTCTTGAAGCAAGAAAAAGCAGCAAAAAAAAAAAGAGAAAAAGAAAAAGAAGAAGGAGCAGTAGAAAAAGCCAGTAGCCCTTAAAACCAAAAGGCAAGGGTAAAAAGGATCCAAGGCTTTGAGCATTAATGGATAGGAGGGTCTAAAAGGAATAAAATCATGGCCTAAGCGGCTAAACTATGCTGTCCCTAACCATGTGCTTGTGGCGTGAAGGTGTCAAGTGAAAACTTGAGACTGAGCGGTTAAAGTCGAGGTCCATAGCAAAAACAGAGTGTGCTTAAGAACTCTGGACACCTCAAATTGGGGACTTTAGCAAAGCTAAGTCATAATCTAAAAAGGTTCACCCAGTTATGTGTCTGTGGCATTTATGTATCCGGTGGTAATACTGGAAAAAAAAGTGCTTAGGGCCACGGCCAAGACTCATAAAATAGCTGTGTTCAAGAATCAACATACTAAACTAGGAGAATCAATTATACTAACTGAATTCTGAGTTCCTATGGATGCCAATCATTCTGAATTTCAAAGGATAAAGTGAAATGCCAAAACTGTTCGGAAGCAAAAAGCTACTAGTCCCGGTCATTTGATTAGAATCTGAGCTTCAATTAAAACTCTGAGATATTATTACTTCTTGATTTCTTTTCATCCTATTTTATTTGTCTAGTTGCTTGGGGACAAGCAACAGTTTAAGTTTGGTGTTATGATGAGCGGATATTTTATACGCTTTTTTAGGGTAATTTCATGTAGTTTTTAGCATGTTTTAGTTGGTTTTTAGTATATTTTTATTAGTTTCTAGGAAAAATTCATATTTCTAGACTTTACTATGCGCCTGTGTGTTTTTCTGTGATTTCAGGTATTTTCTGGCTGAAATTGAGGGAGTTGAGCAAAAATCTGATTCAGGCTGAAAAAGGACTGCAGATGCTGTTGGATTCTGACCTCCCTGCACTCGAAATGGATTTTCTGGAGCTAAAGGAGTCCAAATGGTGCATTCTCAATTGCGTTGAAAAGTAGACATCCAGGGCTTTCCAGCAATATATAATAGTCCATACCTTACTCAAGGATAAAAGACGTAAACTGGCGTTCAACGCCAGTTCGATGTTGCATTCTGGCGTTAAACGCCAGAAACAGGTTACAAGTTGGAGTTAAACGCCAGAAACAGGTTACAACCTAGTGTTTAACTCTAGAAATAGCCTAGGCACGTGTAAAGCTCAAGTCTCAGCCCCAGCACACACCAAGTGGGAACCAAAAGTGGATTTCTACACTATCTATCTTAGTTTACTCATTTTCTGTAAACCTAGGTTACTAGTTTAGTATTTAAACAACTTCTAGAGATTTATTTTGGACCTCATGACATTTTTAGATCTAAACTTTGTACTCTTTGATGGCATGAGTCTCTAAACTCCATTGTTGGGGGTGAGGAGCTCTGCTGTGTCTCAATGAATTAATGCAATTATTTCTGTTTTCTATTCAAACACGCTTGTTTCTATCTAAGATGTTCATTCGCACTTCAACATGATGGATGTAATGATCTGTGACACTCATCACCATTCTCAACCTATGAACGCGTGCCTGAGAACCACTTCCGTTCTACCATCGATTGAATGAGTATCTCTTGGACTCCTTAATCAGAATCTTCGTGGTATAAGCTAGAATCCCTTGGCAGCATTCTTGAGAATCTGGAAAGTCTAAACCTTGTCTGTGGTATTCCGAGTAGGATTCAGGGATTGAATGACTGTGACGAGCTTCAAACTCACAAGGGTTGGGCGTAGTGACAGACGCAAAAGGATCAATAGATCCTATTCCAGCATGAGTGAGAACCGACAGATGATTAGCCGTGCGGTGACAGCGTACCTGGACGATTTTCACTGAGAGGACGGATGGTAGCCATTGACAACGGTGATCCACCAACACACAGCTTGCCATAGGAGGAACCTTGCGTGCGTGAAGAAGAAGACAGGGGAAAAGCAGAGATTCAGAAGACAAAGCATCTCCAAAACTCCAACATATTCTCCATTACTGCATAACAAGTATTTAATTCTTGCTCTTTTATTTTTCGCAATCCAAACTGATAATTATAATTGATATCCTGACTAAGAATTACAAGATAACCATAGATTGCTTCAAGCCAACAATCTCCGTGGGATTCGACCTTACTCACGTAAGGTATTACTTGGACGACCCAGTGCACTTGCTGGTTAGTGGTATGAGTTGTGAAAAGTGTAATTCACATTTCGTGCACCAATTGTGCTTTTTGCACAGTGCACGCGTGATGTCTGCGCAACTCTCGGGAAAATGTACTGGAGTTGTGAAACCACGCCGACGCGCGTCGATGCCCCCTTTTTTTTTTAAAGATGCTTAGAACAAAAACAGGGCACTCTCCTAATCTACAATCATTCTAAAACAACTAAAATTCAAATTTAACAAAAATCTTTAAGTTTTTGAAAAATTTTCAAAGACAAAACAAACAAAACTTGTACTTCAAGCAACCTACTTTAACAACAATCTAAACTAATCAAAATACACTACTACAACCTATCAATCAAAACAAAATGTATAAGAGTATAGAAAAGAAGAAAGCTACCTATAATGGCAACTCAAATCACTTATTAAGTATATATATAGATGGCTCCTCAAACAAAACTGGGCGTGGCGCAAGCGTAATTATAGAGAGCGACTAGGGGACCCAAATTGAGCTCTCCTTAATGTTTGAGTTTCCTGCCTCAAATAACCAAGCTGAATACGAGGAACTACTGGCTGGTTTAAAGCTGGCTAGGGAGGTGGGAGTTCAAAAGCTTACCATCTTTTGTGATTCACAAGTAGTCACCTCACAAATAGAAGGGAGCTACCAAGCTAAGGATCCCACCATGAAAAAATACTTGGATAAAACTAGAGAACAACTCAGACAGTTCGGGGGATATGAGGTCCGACATATACCTCGGGAATAGAATGCCCGAGCTGATGCACTTTCACAACTAGCCAGCACCAAACCAAGGGGCAATAATAGAAGCCTCATCTAAGAAACACTGCAAAGTCCATCAATCTCGGAGGAAAAAAGTCCTAACCATATCAGGTCAGGATTAAGGATTGATGACTCCCATAATCAACTACCTCAAGTCTGAAACACTCCCCACAGATAAAACGGAGGCAAAAAGGCTAGTACGAGAAGAACAATACTACACCATAGTGGACAACATCCTATATAGGAGAGGGATTTCAACACCCTCCTAAAATGTGTGCCGACCTCCGATACAAGGGAAGTCCTGGAAGAAGTACATAGTGGTACGTGTGGCAACAACCTGGGGGCACGAGTGCTTTCCAAAAAGGTACTCCGAGCTGGTTTCTACTGGTCGACCTTACAAAAGAAGGCAACAGAGTTCGTCAAGAAATGCCCACCATGCCAGAAGCACGCCAACTTCCATATAGCTCCACCCGAGGAGCTCATCTGTGTTACATTACCCTGGCCATTTGCCAAGTTTTTCATTGTAGGCATAGACTACTTCACAAAGTGGATTGAGGCAGAGCCATTAGCTACTGCCACCGTCCAAAGAAGTCGGAAATTCTTATACAGAAACATTGTCACAAGGTTTGGGGTTCCATACTCCATTACCATAGATAATGGTACTTGTTCATACCTCGGGTTGAGCTATCCGACCCGGGTTGATTGAAGACAAGTAAACTGACCTCTCCAAGTTGGATCGCCACCGACCTCTTCTCAAAGAGGTTGGACAAATCGCTAGAGAAGCCCAAAGAAGGCCCAACAAAGGAACACAGCCCAAAATCTAAAGGCAGCTAAAGCCTTGAAAGATAAAGGTGGTTCCCTAAAATATAAGATATGATAATTATCTTATCTCCAGAAAAGTCACACAACACTATTATAAAAATACTAGAGGACCCAGGTATAACTTATACTCTGATTCTACTAAAAACCTGCCTAAAGCAAGTGCTAACTTAAGCATCGGAGTCTCTTGCAGGTACCACCACCCTTCGGTGACGAAGGATCAGCAGTACCACCAAATCCAACAAGTCGGACACAACAGCTCTGGCCACCACCACAGATCTCGTCAAAGATCGACCTACAGTTTCAGGTAACCCTCGGAACATTGGCACCATTATCGGGGAACCTGAAAGGTATCTGATAAACCATTATTTTATGGTTAATATTGTGCTTCATTGTGTGATTTTATCAAACCTTTACCCATTTATTCATACGATTAGCATGCATTTACAATTCCTTCCCAAATCATTTCATGGTTGAAAACTTGCTTCCTAGAGAATTTTAATTTTGTATTTTTAATTCTCCTTTATTCCATTCGATGCCGTGATCTGTGTGTTAAGTGTTACAGGCTTTATAGGGCATGAATGACTTGGAGATTAGAAAGGAGCTTGCAAAAATGGAAGGAACACAAGAAATTAAGGAGATGACCAGCGAGAAGTGACGCGGACGCATGGCTCACGCGACCGCGTGACATAAAGGAAATTGCAGTGATGCGGACGCGTGCCAGATGCGAACGCGCGAACTGAAAACAGCACAAGTGACGCGAAGGCGTGGACGACGCGCACGCGTGGCAACGCAGGACGCTGGATGACGTGAACGCGTGGATGACGCGATTGCGTGACGTGCGTGATCTGCAGATTCTGTAGAATTTGATGGAGGTGAATTTGGGCCCTGTTTTGACCCAGTTTTTGGCCCAGAAAAGAAGATTAGAGCCAGGGAACATGCAGAGACAAAACACAACATTCATTCCGCATACTTTTAGTTAGATCTGATTTTACTCCTCCTTTAGCTTTTCTCTCTACACATTCATAGTTCTTAGGATTTTGATTTCATTTTTTTTTTTGGATTGGGATATTGAGAAGAGTTATTACCTCCGTCAAGACTTCGTCATTCTAGTTTGTTTCCTTACCTGTCACTTACTCTTCCATGTCTTTTATTTACTCAGAATTACTATTGGATTATTTTTAGAATTTATTAATACAAGAACTATTTTTATTTTTAATTGATTTTTTTATTATTATTTATTATGTCTTTCTTTATTTCCCTTTCTTATGTTGTGAAGTTTACATTCATAATGAGCGAGTAGTTCCATACTTGATGGGGAGTTGATTGAAAGGATGACCTTGAGTCAGAATGCTCAAGAGAAAAATTGTAATTGGGTTTATTGTTGGATTGTCCTCTAGTCACTGACACTAATCCTTTCCAAGGGAGAGGATTGGAACTTGTGAATAGAAATAGCTTTCCAACTTGCTTGACATTCCTCTACCTAGTAAGGGATAACTAAGCAGAACAACCTTCAATTATCAATTAATCTTGAGAGTACTCCAACAATAATAGGGCTTCCAACTAATCTACTCCCAGTCAAGGTTTTTATTTAAGATTACATAAATTCTCTAATTTAATTTCCTGTTTATCAACTCAAACCATTTTAGAAAACATCTGATTAACAAAATAGCACACCTTTCTGTAACTCGTTGGGAGACGACCTGGGATTCTTACTCCCAATATTTTAATTTGAATTTTGTGACAACCCTTCTAAATTGATAAACAGAATTTCGGTTGGTTAAGGACTGTACTTGCAACATATCTCTTATAATAATTTCTTAACACGCCAATTTCCGCCACGTCAATTTTTGGCGCCGTTGCCGGGGAGTTGCAATAGAGTGCTAAGTTATTGATTGGAATTTATTTATTTGTATTTTATTTTATTTTGCTACTGTGAGCTACATGTTTCTTTCATTAAATGACACGTTCACTTCCTGATCCAAGCTTGCCAGTATTTGATCCTGAGATTGAATGAACTATCTCACGAATAAGCCAAGCTCGGCGTCGGTTAGTCCTCTCTGAGGGCGAATCTGAAACGTCACTTGAGGACGAAACAAGCTCCCTTTCTGCTGATTCGGTTCATTTACGTGTAGGTGACATGGCAGCACCTAGAAGAATTACTATCCAGGAGGCTGGAGCTCCTGATTTCACAATGCAACCATTTCAAGCGAATCACCCAGCAGTGGCTACAGATTTTGAAATAAAGACTGCACTGCTCAACTTGATGCCTAAGTTTCATGGCTTACCTGCTCAAGAGCCTATCAAGCACCTGAGAGATTTCCAAGCAGCCTGTTCTACTGTCAGGCGTGATGGTGCAGATGAAACTTCTATTCTGTTGAAAGCTTTCCCGTTCTCTCTTGAGGGAAAAGCAAGAGACTGGTACTACACTCAACCTGCAACAACTGTTTCTGACTGGGATACGCTTAGAAGAGAATTTTTGGAAAAATTATTTCTAGCTAAAGTTACTGATAAACTGAGGAAAGACATTTCCATGATTGTTCAGGACGAATCTGAGACTCTCTATGAATATTGGGAGCGCTTCAACAATCTCCTGGAAGCATGCCCCTACCATATGATTGACAAGATAGTGTTGCTCGGCTATGTCACACAGGGCATGAGACCCCAAGATAAGACCACATTGGAAAGTGCTAGCAATGGGTCTATGAAAAAGTACAAGACCACTGATGAGGCATGGCAATTGATCAGCGACTTAACTGAATCTACTCGGAATCACAGGCAGAAACAAGGCCGTTCAAAAGTTATTGCAGAGGTATCTTCTAACAAAGAGACTACTGCTCTGACTCAGAGTATATGCGAGATGACCAACTTACTGAGGCAGATGCAGTTGAATGAACAACAAGTTCAGCAAGCTCAACCTTCTCCACTATAGCAAAGCCAACAATTAGTCCCACAGAGAGTGTGCAGAATCTGTGATGATTATAGCCATTATAATGATGAATGTCCGCAGCTCCAGCAAGAAGACAACACTGTGGCAACCACTCATAACTTCTATGACCGTCCCAATCAAGGATACAATCAAGGTGGTAACTACAACCATGGATGGCAGGACAATTCAAACCAGAATTGGATAGACAATTCTAACCAGAATTGGAGGGACAACAATAACAGAGGAGGCAGAGGCAATTGGGGAAATCAGAGGTGGAATAACAACAACAACAGGCAGCAGAACCAGAACCAACCTTACAGAGCACCTCACCTGAGGCAATTCCAAGGATTACAGCACAACCAACAGCAGACCTCTCAGATCACTTATCCTTCTTCATCTTCTAATGATGAGTTACTACAATCTATTGATCGGAGACAACAAGCCATGGAAAACAACCTTACTTCTACTCTAAATGGTCTAAACTCTACCTTGCAAGCTCTTGTCCCACAGATTAGATCAATGAATAACTCCAATAACCAGCCTTTGAGCTCCAGTGGAATTCTCTCTCAACCATTACCTAATCCAAAGGGTGGCATTAATGCCATCACCCTAAGGTCCGGAACCACATTGCAAGAGAGGAATCAGGAGGAGCCAAACCCACCAGAACACGCCTCAGCTAAAGAGGTAGTGGAAATAGAAGATGTTGAGGAGGAAAAGGACATACAGGACACGACTGAAGAAGAAGAAGCTCAATCACAGGAAGAAGCACCAAAGGGCGCAGACACTGCAGAAAACGCCATTCCTATTCCATTTTCACAACTTGCAAGGAAGCCCAGGAAGCTGTTGGAACCTGATCCCAAAATGGTAGAAATATTCAAAAAGGTTGAGGTAACTGTTCCCCTTTTTGATGTTATTCAACAGGTACGTAAATATGCAAAGTTTCTAAAAGATTTATGCATACATAAAGACAAAATTAATGAATTAGAAACTATTCCTTTAGGTAGTTCTATATCTGCTTTAATAGGAGGTATACCTGAAAAGTGTAGTGATCCAGGTCCATGTATGGTTAATTGTACTATTGGTGGTGTGGTATTTTCTGACTGCATGTGTGATTTAGGAGCATGTGTTAGTATAATGCCTTTGTCTATATATGATATTTTGAGGCTCCCTCCCTTAAAAATGTCGGCAGCTCATTTTGTGTTAGCAAATAAAAGCATTATTACAGTGGTTGGAGTTGCTGAAGATGTATTAGTGGGCATTAAAGAGCTCACATTCCCCATTGATTTTTATATCCTGGAGATGCCCCAAAATGACTCAGAGAAGCCATCATCAATCCTACTCGGAAGACCATTCTTGAATACCTCGAAGTTCAAATTGGATGCTTTTTCAGGAACATACTCTTTTGAAATAGAAGGCCGAGTAGTAAGCTTCAATCTAAATGGAGTTATGAAGCACCCTCCAGAAGACCATTCTATCCTCCAATGTGACATCATAAATAAAACCGTGGCTGAAGTTCACCAGGAGGAGTTCAAAGAGAAGTACATAGGACAAGGTTCGAGTGTGGGGACACTTTCTGAGGACAATGAAAGTGCTTTACCATTATCATATAGCTCCTGAAGATCAGGAAAAGACTACTTTCACCTGTCTTTTTGGGACTTATGCTTATAAGAGAATGCCCTTTGGCTTGTGCAATGCACCAGCTACTTTCCAAAGGTGCATGATGAGTCTTTTCTCTGACCTTATTGAGGACTGTATGGAGGTTTTTATGGATGATTTTAGCGTTTATGGTGATTCCTTTAACCTTTGCTTAGATAGTTTATCTAGAGTATTAGATAGATGTGTCAGTACAAACCTTGTATTGAATTTTGAAAAATGTCACTTTATGGTTAAACAAGGGATTGTATTAGGACATGTTGTATTTAATACTGGCATTTCTGTAGATCCAGCAAAGGTGGATGTTATTTCTAGTTTGCCTTACCCTCCTCTGTGAGGGAAGTCCGTTCGTTCCTTGGCCATGCAGGTTTTTACCAGAGATTCATTAAGGACTTTAGTAAGATAGCACTTCCCTTATCCAGATTACTGCAGAAAGATATTGAGTTCGAGTTCAGTGAGGATTGCAAACAAGCTTTTGATAAACTGAAGACTGCCCTGACTCAAGCTCCAATTGTGAGAAGACCTGACTGGAGCCAGCCATTCGAAATCATGTGCGATGCTTCCAACCATGTAGTAGGAGCAGCGCTAGCTCAGCGTGAAGGTAA
Source organism: Arachis ipaensis (assembly GCF_059453495.1). Taxonomy (NCBI): domain Eukaryota; kingdom Viridiplantae; phylum Streptophyta; class Magnoliopsida; order Fabales; family Fabaceae; genus Arachis; species Arachis ipaensis. The sequence continues at coordinate 49,060,919 of NC_142439.1, read as the reverse complement.
CGACCCCTTTGTAATTGCTTATGCGTCTAAGACTTTAGACGCCGCTCAATCTAATTACACTACTACTGAGAAAGAGCTTCTTGATATTGTTTTCGCTCTGGATAAATTCTGAGCCTATTTACATGGTACTAAAGTAGTAGTGTATTCAGACCACGCAGCTCTAAAGTATTTATTAGCTAAAAAGGAATCTAAACCAAGGTTTATACGTTGGATACTGCTACTACAAGAATTTGATTTAGAAATAAAGGATAGGAGTGGTAACCAGAATCTAGTGGCAGACCACTTGAGTCGCCTTGAGCACATTAAAGATGACTCCACTTCTATAGCTGATAATTTCCCATTTGATAACCTGCAAGCAGTATCTGAGGTAGTCCCTTGGTATGCACCTGTAGCTAATTATCTAGTTAGCCACACCTTTCCTCCAAACTTTACTAAGCATCAAAGAGACAAGCTGAAAAGCGAGTCTAAATATTATATATGGGATGACCCATATTTATGGAGATGTGGCACTGACCAGGTAATTAGAAGGTGTGTGCCTCAATCAGAATTCCAGTCCATTTTAGAGGCCTGTCACTCATCTGAGAGTGGAGGACATTTTGGCCCTCAAAGAACAGCAAGAAAAATATTAGACTGTGGATTCTGGTGGCCTACTGTTTTTAAAGACACTGCTGAATTTTGTAAATCCTGTTTCCCATGCCAAAAATTTAGTAATATATCCAGGAGGGATGAGATGCCTCAACATATTATGCTTTTTTGTGAAATTTTTGATGTTTGGGGCGTTGACTTCATGGGTCCATTTCCAAATTCTAATGGTTATTTTTATATATTGTTAGCTGTGGATTACATTTCTAAATGGGTGGAAGCAATTCCTACCCGCACTGATGATGCTAACACTGTTGTTTCCTTTGTTAGAAACCATATCATTTGTCGCTTTGGATCACCACGAGCAATCGTGAGCGATCAAGGCACCCATTTTTGTAACAGGAGACTGACAAGACTATTGAAGAAGCACGGGATAGTTCATAAAGTGGCAACAGCCTACCATCCTCAGACTAATGGGCAAGCCGAGGTGTCTAACAGAGAGATAAAGCGCATGTTGCAGAAGATAGTCAAACCTCATAGAAGAGACTGGAGCACCAAGCTACAAGATGCACTCTGGGCATACAGAACAGCATACAAGACACCCATTGGGATGAGTCCCTTCCACTTAGTTTATGGAAAAGCCTGTCACCTCCCAGTTGAAGTAGAGCACAAAGCCTTTTGGGCAGTAAAGGAGTTCAACATGGGATTTGAGAAAGGCGGAGCTGAAAGGAAGTTGCAACTGCAAGAATTGGAAAGCCTACGCTTAGAAGCTTATGAGAACTCAAGACTGTACAAGGAAAAGATGAAGGCTGTACATGATCAGCACATCAAGAGGAAAGAGTTCCAACCTGGGGACTTAGTCCTCCTCTACAAATCTAGACTGAGGCTCATGCTAGGCAAGTTGAGATCAAGATGGGAAAGTCCCTATAGAGTAGAGAAGGCTGAGCCGTACGGGGTTTTTCACCTAAGTCACCCTTCAAGCTCTGAACTCATCAAAGTTAATGGACATCGGTTGAAGCTATATCATGGTGAGAAGGTGACGAAAAACAAGGAGTTAGACATCTTCCTCTTGGAGGATCCACTCACAGTAGAAGACTGAGCTAGTAGAGCATCCAACTTAAGGACGTTAAAGCAAAGTGCTAGGTGGGAGACAACCCACCATGGTATGATCGTTCCTTTCTTTATTCTTAGTTTTCTTTTTCAATAACTCTTCTCATTATTAGCACATTTAGTTTGCATCCGCATTTACATACTTTTATTTTTTAAAAAAAAAATTTCAAATATTCGCACGCGACGCGACCGCATTGCCGACGCGTCCGCATCGCAGGTGGATCAGAAAGAATAAGAAATCGAACAGAAAGTCACGCGAGAGTGTGGCTGGAAGCGTGCCTTTAGCAAAATTCACCCCCACGCGACCGCGTCGCTGACGTGTCCGCGTCATATGGGAATAATGCCTCCCACGTGTCCGTGTCACCCACGCGGATGCGTGACCAGAAAATCGACGTAATAAAGGGTGCACGACCGAAAGTTGTGCTAGAGTGGTGCTGGACTGATGCTGAACGCACAAGCCTTACCACGCGGACGCATGGCTCACGCGTCTGCGTCATATCCCAATGATGGCTGCTCACGCAATCGCGTCAACCACGCGACCGCGTCACCCTGGATTTTGGCACTAATAAGTTTTGAACAGAGAGTTGTGCGAGCACGAGGCTGCCCTCGCGCCAGTAGTACAAAACAAGTCACGCGTCCGCGTGACCGATGTGACCGCGTCGTTTCATTCAAGCGCGCTCTGCGCGAACGCGTACCCCACGCGTCTGCGTCACTTGCGCCGCACAGCTTATCCTAATTTGCCAAATATCTTATCTTTCTCTTCCCTAAATCCTATTTATTCTTTTCCCCCCTCATTATTTTCTTCCTTTTTCTTCCTCCTTCATTCTTTCTCACTTTCTACTTTCTCTCTCTCACCAACATTAACAAGGTTTTCTTTTCTTCTTCCCTCTTTACTTTTCTATTCTTCTTCTTAATTTATGTTTTTTTTCTTTTTTTCTTTTCTTTTTACTTGCATTATCCATGTTTTCTTTCTTTTTCTTTTAATTGGTGTTAGATATTTAGTAGGGTCATTATTATTCCTTTTGTTTGCTTGTGGATTGTTAAGAACTTATTTGGCAATTATATGTTAATTTTTAAAGGGTTGCTTGCATGTTCCATTTATTATTTTCAATAGCTACCTACCATGCAGGCTATGTGTTTGTGAAAACGCCTGTATGGCATTGTGCACTATTTTTAAATTCTTTTATTCTACTACTCTAAATGCCTACTTTGCACAAAACCCTTTTTTATATTTTATTAATTTAATATAATTGTTATTATAAACAAGTTGTTAGTTTGAACTCTGTGGTAATTTAACATGGACATTGAATGCTTGATCTATGCTACTCATGCCTTTGCCTGCATGCCAATAAACACGTTGCATTTAATTGTCCTCATATGCGCTTACTATATTCCTCATGATAATTTTTCACATGCAGTCATGACCATGTGTTAACTTCATTCATCTTTAATGTGCATTGATTACCACACATACCATCATCTTCCTTGCTCTACCCCTTGACATTTTGACATACTTTCTCTTTTCTCCCTTTAAGGATGGCCACCAAGAAAGGCAAGGAGAAAGCTGCTCCCAAATCAACAGCAAGGAGAGGAACAAAACGAGCATTAGTGGCAGAGCCATCTTCAACTGCAGTTAAACCCTCAACAAAAAAATTAAGAGGATTATAAAGGTTGATGATAAAGAGAAAGCCTTCCCAGTAAAGGACACTGCGCGATTTACCAATCGCTACTATGAGCAGATGTTCCCCATCCTGGCAGAAAGGAGTTACAACAACGAATACCTTCTTATCCTCCTAAACCATATTGCTGAATTTGTTGAGTCACAAATTGCACGAAGACAATGGGGTTTCCTACAAAGATAGCCACGGCAGGTTAATCTTTCTTGGGTAGTAGAATTCTACTCCAATTTCCACATGCCAACCCTGCAATCTGTCTATGTCCGACAGAAGCAAGTCCCTATTGCAGAAGAGGCCATCTAACAAGCTTTAGATCTTCCCCCTACTCCAGAAGGACTGGACGCATTTCAAGAAGCCACACTCAAGCGCCAGATGTACCAATTTGACTGGGATGCTGTTCTCAGAGTTATCACACTAACTGGCAGCAGATGGATCTACGGATACCATCGTTCCCGTCCTAAGGGAATATTGGCTTCCGCACTCACCTCAGAGGCTCGCGTATGGGCACAGATTATGTCCCATTACGTCTTTCCGAGCACTCACGAGTCCTCCTTCACTGCAGACATGGCCGTTCTACTATGGTGCATCCTTACAGACCAGCCTTTGAACCTACCAAGACACATCCGGAATGCCATGGGACACGTCCAAATTGCGGGCAACTTACCTTTTTCCACCTTGGTCTCAGATCTTGTCTCAGCAGCCGGAGTCTCCGACAGAGCTGGGGACAGCAAAGCCATGCTTCCACGGGATGATTGGTGCACGAAATCGTGATCGTTCATTCCTTGGTAACGGCGCTAAAAACTTAATACGCACGTTCATAATTTTATTTCTTTTTCACAATTTCGATACAACTAACCAGCAAGTGCACTGGGTCGTCCAAGTAATAAACCTTACGTGAGTAAGGGTCGATCCCACGGAGATTGTCGGCTTGAAGCAAGCTATGGTCACCTTGTAAATCCCAGTCAGGCGGATTCAAAAGGTTATAGAGTTTTAATAATTAAAAGATAATTGAAATATAAGCTAGGATAGAGATACTTATGTAATTCATTGGTGAGAATTTCAGATAAGCGTATAGAGATGGTTTTGTTCCTCTGAACCTCTGTTTTCCTGCTGTCTTCATCCAATCATTCCTACTCCTTTCCATGGCAAGCTTTATGTAGGGAATCACCATTGTCAATGGCTACATCCCATCCTCTCTATGAAAATGGTCCAATGCACTGTCACTGCATGGCTAATCATCTGTCGGTTCTCGATCATACTGGAATAGGATTTACTATCCTTTTGCGTCTGTCACTATGCCCAGCACTCGCGAGTTTGAAGCTCGTCACAGCCATCCCTTCCCAGATCCTACTCTGAATACCATAGACAAGGTTTAGACTTTCCAGATCTCAAGAATGGCCGTCCATGGGTTCTAACATATACCCCGAAGATTCTAATATCTCGGACTCGGTCCTCTGTATTAGATATCTAAGAGATACTCATTCTAGCTTGTTTGCATGTAGAATATAAGTGTTTGTCAAGAACGCGTTCATAGGTGAGAATGATGATGAGCGTCACATAATCATCACATTCATCATGTTCTTGGGTGCGAATGGATATCTTAGAGAAGGAATAAGCTTGAATTGAATAGAAAAACTGCAGTACTTTGTATTAATTCATGAGGAACAGCAGAGCTCCACACCTTAATCTATGGAGTGTAGAAACTCTAGCGTTGAAAATACATAAGTGATAAGGTCCAGGCATGGCCGAATGGCCAGCCCCCTAAACGTGATCAAAGGATCAAAAGATAATCCAAAGATATAAATACAATAGTAAAAAGTCCTATTTATGCTAAACTAGTTACTAGGGTTTACAGAAATGAGTAAATGATGTAGAAATCCACTTCTGGGGCCCACTTGTTGTGTGCTTGGACTGAGCATTGAGCTTTACACGTGTAGAGGCTTCTCTTGGAGTTGAACGCCAGTTTGTAACCTGTTTCTGGCGTTTAACTCCAAAATACAGCATGGAACTGGCGTTGAACGCCAGTTTGCGTCATCTAAACACGTGCAAAGTATGGACTATTATATATGTCTGGAAATCCCTGTATGTCTACTTTCCAACGCAATTAAGAGTGCACCATTTGGAGTTCTGTAGCTCCAGAAAATCCACTTTGAGTGCAGAGAGGTCAGAATCCAACAGCATATGTAGTCCTTCTTCAACCTCTGAATCTGATTATTGCTCAAGTCCCTCAATTTCAGCCAGAAAATACCTAAAATCACAGAAAAACACACAAGCTCATAGTAAAGTCCAGAAACGTGAATTTTAATTAAAAACTAATAAAAATATACTAAAAACTAATTAAATTATACTGAAAACTGTGTAAAAACAATGCCAAAAAGCGTATAAATTATCCGTTCAACACAACACCAAACTTAAATTGTTGCTTGTCCCCAAGAAACTGAAATCATATAGGATAAAAAGAAGAGAATATACTATAAATTCCAAAATATCAATGAAACTTAGCTCCAATCAGATGAGCGGGACTTGTAGCTTTTTGCCTCTTGAATAGTTTTGGCATCTTACTTTATCCATTGAAGTTCAGAATGATTGGCATCTATAGGAACTCAGAGTTTAGATAGTGCTATTGATTCTCCTAGTTCAGTATGTTAATTCTTGAACACAGCTACTTTATGAGTCTCGGCCGTGGCCCTAAGCACTTTGTTTTCCAGTATTACCACCGGATACATAAATGCCACAGACACATAACTGGGTGAACCTTTTCAGATTGTGACTCAGCTTTGCTAAAGTCCCCAATTAGAGGTGTCTAGGGTTCTTAAGCACACTCTTTTTTTTTGCTTTGGACCTTGACTTTAACCGCTTAGTCTCAAGCTTTCACTTGACACCTTCACGCCACAAGCACATGGTTAGGGACAGCTTGGTTTAGCCGCTTAGGCTAGGATTTTATTCCTTTAGGCCCTCCTATCCACTGATGCTCAAAGCCTTGGATCCTTTTTATTTACCCTTGCCTTTTGGTTTTAAGGGCTATTGGCTTTTTGCTCTTGCCTTTTGGTTTAAAGAGCTTTTGGCTTTTTTTGCTTGCTTTTTCTTTTTCCTTATCTTTTTCTTTTGCCATTTTTCTTTTCCCTTTTTTATTTTGCAAGCTTTTGAATTCACTGCTTTTTCTTGCTTCAAGAATCATTTTTATGATTTTTCAGATTATCAAATAACATTTCTCCCTTTTCATCATTCTTTCAAGAGCTAACATATTTAACATTCATAAACCACAAATTCAAAAGACATATGCACTGTTCAAGCATTCATTCAGAAAACAAAAAGTATTGTCACCACATCAAAATAATTAAACTAGTTTCAAGGATTAATTCAAAACCATGTACTTCTTGTTCTTTTGTAATTAAAACATTTTTCATTCAAGAGAGGTGATGGATTCATATTCATAACTTTAAGGCATAGACACTTAGATACTAATGATCAAGTAGTAAAGACACAAACATAATTAAACATGAAGCATGCAAACCGAAAACAGAAAATAAATAGACAAGGAGATTAAGGAATGAGTCCACCTTAGTGAGGGTTGCGTCTTCCTTTTCTTGAAAAACCAATGGTGCTTTTGAGCTCCTCTATGTCTCTTCCTTGTCTTTGTTGCTCTTCCCTCATAGCTCTTTGATCTTCTCTAATTTCTCGGAGGATGATAGAATGCTCTAAGTGCTCCACCCTTAGTTGTCCCATATTGGAACTTAATTCTCATAGGGAGGTGTTGATTTGCTCCCAATAGTTCTGTGAAGGAAAGTGCATCCCCTGAGGCATCTCAGGGATTTCATGGTGAGGAATCTCCTCATGCTCATGTTGAGGTCCATGATCTCTTATTTGCTCCATCATTTTCTTAGTGATGGGCTTGCCCTCTTCAATGAGGATGTCTCCCTCTATGTCAATTCCAGCTGAATTGCAAAGGTGGCAAATGAGGTGAGGAAAGGCTAACCTTGCCCAAGTGGAGGACTTGTCAGCCACCTTGTAGAGTTCTTGAGGTATAATCTCATGAACTTCCACCTCTTCTCCAATCATGAAACTATGGATCATGATGGCCCGATCTATAGTAACTTCAGACCGGTTACTAGTAGGAATGATTGAGCGTTGAATGAACTCTAGCCATCCCCTAGCCACTGGTTTGAGGTCATGCCTTCTTAATTGAACCGGCTTGCCTCATGAGTCAATTTTCCATTGAGCTCCTTCCTCACATATGTGTATGAGGACTTGGTCCAACCTTTGATCAAAGTTGACCCTTCTTGTGTAGGGGCGTGCGTTCTCTTCCATCATTGGCAAGTTGAACGCCAGCCTTACATTTTCCGAACTGAAATCTAAGTATTTCCCTCGAAACATGGTAAGCCAATGCTTTGGATTCGGGTTCACACTTTGATCATGGTTCCTAGTGATCCATGCGTTTGCATAGAACTCTTGAACCATTAGGATCCCGACTTGTTGAATGGGGTTGTTGAGAACTTCCCAACCTCTCCTTTGGATCTCAAGTCGGATCTCCGGATACTCATTCTCTTTGAGCTTGAAAGGAACCTCAGGGATCACTTTCTTCTTGGCCACAACTTTGTAGAAGTGGTCTTGATGGACCTTTGGCATGAATCTCTCCATCTTCCATGACTCAGAGGTGGAAGCAATTGCCTTCCCTTTCCTCTTTCTAGAGGTTTCTCTGGCCTTAGGTGCCATTAATGGTTATGGAAAAATAAAAAGCTATGCTTTTTACCACACCAAACTTAAAATATTTGCTCGTCCCCGAGCAAAAGAAGAAAGAAAAATAGTAGAAGAAGAAGAAAATGGAGGAGATAGAGGGTGAGGTGTTTTCGGCCAAGGGGGAATTTAGGGTTGTGTTGTGTGAAAATAAAGAAAGAAAGAGGGGTTTTTGGGGAAGAGAGGATGGATGTGAGTGGTGAAGAGGTGATGGGGAAGAGTGATGGAGGTGATTGGTGAAGGGTATTTGGGGAAGAGAGTCATGAATAGGTGTGAAGAGGAGAGAAGAAAAAGTGGGGTTCCTGTGGTGTCCACAGATCCTGTGGGGATCTTGTGGGGTCCACAGATCAAGTAGGGTCAAGGACTTGACATCCCTGCCCCAATTAGGCGTGCAAAATGCCCTTGCTGTGCAGTCCTAGCATTTAACGCCAGACTGCTGCCTGTTTCTGGCGTTAAACGCCCAAATGTAGCTTATTTCTGGCGTTTAATGCCAGGTTGATGCTTGGTTTTGGCGTTAAACGCTAGCTTGGTGCTTGTTTCTGGCGTTTAAATGCCAGACTGCTCTCCTCCAGGGTGTGCTATTTTTAATGCTATTTTTCATTCTGTTTTTGATTTTTCAGTAGTTTTTGTGACTTCACATGATCATCAACCTAATAAAACACGAAATAACAAAAAGAAAATAAAATAGATATAATTAAATAACATTGGGTTGCCTCCCAACAAGCTCTTCTTTAATGTCAATAGCTTGACAGTGAGCTCTCATGGAGCCTCACAGATAATCAGAGCAAGGTTAGAACCTCCCAACACCAAACTTAGAGTTTGGTTGTGGCCTCCCAACACCAAACTTAGAGTTTGACTTTAGGGGCTTTGGTTGACTCTGCAGTGAGAGAAGCTTTTCATGCTTCCTCTCCATGGTTACAGAAGGAGATCCTTGAGTTTTAAACATAAGGTTGTCCTCATTCAGTTGAAGGACCAACTCTCCTCTGTCTACATCAATCACAGCTCTTGTTGTGGCTAGGAAGGGTCTTCCAAGGATGATGGATTCATCCTCTTCCTTCCCAGTGTCTAGGATTATGAAATCAGCAGGGATGTAAAGGCCTTCAACCTTCACTAGCACGTCCTCTACTAGTCCATAAGCCTATTTTCTTGAGTTGTCTGCCATCTCTAGTGAGATTCTGGTAGCTTGCACCTCAAAGATTCCCAGTTTCTCCATTACAGAGAGTGGCATGAGGTTTATCCCTGACCCAAGGTCACATAGAGCCTTCTCAAAGGCCATGGTGCCTATAGTACAAGGTATTAAGAACTTTCCAGGATCCTGTTTCTTCTGAGGCATTATCAGTTGATCCAGATCACTCAGTTCATTGATGAGCAAGGGAGGTTCAGCTTCCCAAGTCTCATTACCAAATAATTTGGCATTCAGCTTCATGATTGCACCAAGGTACTTGACAACTTGCTCTTCAGTGACATCTTCATTCTCTTTAGAAGAAGAATACTCATCAGAGCTCATGAATGGCATAAGGAGGTTCAATGGAATCTCTATGGTCTCTAGATGAGCCTTAGATTCCTTTGGTTCCTCAGAGGGAAACTCCTTGTTGATCACTGGACGTCCCAGGAGGTCTTCCTCACTGGGATTCACGTCCTCTCCCACCCTTGTAGGTTCGGCCATGATGGTTAAATCAATGGCCTTGCACTCTCTTTTTGGATTCTCTTCTGTATTGCTTGAGAGAGTACTAGGAGGAGTTTCAGTGACTCTTTTACTCAGCTGGCCCACTTGTGCCTCCAAATTTCTAATGGAGGACCTTGTTTCATTCATGAAACTTAAAGTGGCCTTAGATAGTTCAGAGACTATATTTGCTAAGCTAGATGGATTCTGCTCAGAATTCTCTGTCTGTTGCTGAGTGGATGATGGAAAAGGCTTGCTATTACTAAACCTATTTCTTCCACCATTATTAAAGCCTTGTTGAGGCTTTTGTTGATCCTTCCATGAGTAATTTGGATGATTCCTCCATAAGGGATTATAGGTGTTTCCATAGGGTTCACCCATGTAATTCACCTCTGCTATTGCAGGGTTCTCATGATCATAAGCTTCTTCTTCAGAAAATGCCTCTTTAGTACTGTTGAATGATTCCTTCAATCCATTCAGACTCTGAGAGATCATATTGACTTGCTGAGTCAATATTTTATTCTGAGCCAATATGGCATTCAGAGTATCAATTTCAAGAACTCCCTTCCTCATAGGCGTCCCATTACTCACAGGATTCCTTTCAGAAGTGTACATGAACTGGTTATTTGCAACCATGTCAATGAGTTCTTGAGCTTCTGCAGGCATTTTCTTACGGTGAATGGATCCACCTGCAGAGTGGTCCAATGACATCTTTGATAGCTCAGACAGACCATGATAGAATATATCCAGGATGGTCCATTCTGAAAGCATGTCAGATGTAACAACCCCGGTTTTCGAGTACGCGAGATCTTTTTTGAAAGTACAGAGAACTCCGGAAGATCAGTAAAGGG